>NW_028227265.1:75577692-76177692 GCF_978045245.1 Mus caroli | reverse complement strand
CTTAATTCTGTGACCTTTTACTACAGTTCCTCATGTTATGGTAACCCCCAACCATAAAATTATATTTTTTGCTATGTCATAACTATAATTTTGCTACTGTTATGAATTGTATTGTAAACATCTGTGACTTTTGATGGTCTTAAGCAACCCCTGTGGAAGAGTCATTCAGCACTCCCAAAGGTGTCACAACCAACTCAACCACTGCCACAGTCCCTTTTAAAATTTACCCCCAATGCAGGTAAAAGTAAAATGATGATTTTGTTCTCTTTTGGTGGATAGTGTCAGGTAAAATGTTATTCCATGGATACTGCTGAGCAGCTCTGGAGGTAGAAAGCAGCCCTTTTATGAGGAGCACAGATTACCTTTGTCATTTTTGTTGTTTCTGTTGTTATGAATTATTCTTTACACTGAGAGTAAGGGCTCATGAATTAGTGTGGGAAACACGGGAGTAGTGGGGCTTTGGGCTGAGCACATACAGCCGGCATTTGCAAAGATGTATAAAGCAATCTTTTACTGTTTCAAGCCTCTCCATGAATGTTCATGGGAGAATGAGAAATCCCTTCAGCTTGGGTGAAACAGCAGTATTTCCTCTTTTTCTATTATTTCTCTTCACTGAGAATTTTCAGAGGTCTGGCTTTGGGGATGGTTTCCATTACAGTCTTCAGTTAAGAAGTTTTAATTGATTCATTTTATTCTTTAACACCAACATGCATTCTTTTTCTCTTCCTATCCTACCACTCTCTTGGCTCTTTTTTTTCTGATCACCTCCGACCTATATCCCTTGGAGCAGATTCTAGCTCTCACTTGTATTTTGAATCTGCTGTTTCTTTGACATGGGACTATGGAAGTAACATAAGGTGGGAGCCTAGTGATTTTTCTGATTCTGCAGCTAAATGTTTCTAAAGGTCTGAGACATCCTCCCCTAAAAGTCTCCAGTATAGACTTGTTTTTTTTTTTCTTGTTTTGGTTCCTGAATTTTAATATTTTTGTTTTAAATTTCATAGAATTTCTAATTCTAGTTTTGCTATGAAACTGGGGCGAGGGGGTCCTCTTTTGTTGTTACTTTTTAAAAATTAAAATCACTGTTGAGACTAAAATGACATTGCCTTTTCAAACCATTTTATTGCAATGATTGGTTTTTTGTTTTGTTTTGTTTGTCTGTTTGTTTTTTGCCTTATGCAGTGAGCTCTCCACCAAACAGCTATAGAATCCTAGGGCATAATCAGTGAGTGACTCTATAGCTCTAAGAAGTGGGAAAAGCCTGGTGAGAAATCTTCAAAATCAGTTATCTCATAAGCAGGGACAATGCTTCTCAAAGTCTTGTAAACTTTTGATAAAGCCTTTGACAAAGTTTGACCAATAAATGTCAGTCTCAGACAATGTCTACGTGTCGGACCCCCAGGGCTGGCTCAAGGAATTGATTTAACAAGGTTAACACGATAATCTCTTTCTCATGAACTTCCTGTTATTGACTCCCAAAGGAAAGCAACAAAGAGAGCTGTGACAAAAGACAATGTTGTTAAAAATGCAGCAGATTTCTACAAGGGATAAGTGTGAAGAATACAATCACAGAATCAAAAGCATCCCTGAATGGGACTCTTAGGAGACAAGAGTCACCAAGCACTTGGCTGCATGATAAAAAGTTAATTGCTACTGAAATCTGGTGGGAGCTAGAACAATCTCCAAGCAAGAACACTCACTGCTGTCAGGGGTTTGATTTATTTCTGAACTAAGGCTTTTGGGATTGAGCAATGAGAGATACTATTATGATCTTGGTTGAACCCCTGGGCTGAGTTTCCCCAAACAACAGTAGGCACTCTGTCAGTAAACAAAAGTTGTACTTCTGTATGGTTTACTGCCACCCTGGACGGGTAGCCTTAGAGAATCTCATCAGGGTCTCAGCTTGTCAGAGGTAAGAAAACACAAGGGCTTCAGTCAGCATTCAAAGAGTATTAAGATGGGTTTTCTGAAGAGAGGAATTGAGGAAGATTGGGCAGACAGCTTATGAGTTAGTGCCTTAGACTTGGCCATTAGAAGTAAAACTTTTGAAAAATCAACTATTAGTGATTAAGAGGCCTGTCAGAGTGAGAATATTGTCTTCTTTAATATATTGATTTGCAGGCATTTTCTGAAGCCAATAGCAGATCTAAATTGTTTGTTTGCTATCTTATCTTTCTCTGAGTAGTGTTTTCTTGGAGAGATTAATAAATCATGTTGACTTATTCTTTCAAGTTTAAACCTGGTGTTAATTCTCAGAAGCTATAATTTTAATGCAGAAAAAATGGTATTTCAAACTGGCAATTATATAATAGTGAAGAAAAATTAGTAATATCTACAGTTTGAAGTAGGAACAATTTGCCTTCATGCATGATTTTTAATATAATGAAGAAGCTAAAATATCATTTATAACAAATACTGCACACACATAATTAGTTACAATAATCAACCATTTGAGTGCAAAGAAAATACTACCATAGTTCTAAAAGTTACATTATTTATACAGCATAACTACATAGACCATGATTGTAACTTATTAAAAATTATATTTACAAACTATAAAACACAAATAATTTTTTAGTTAAAGACAAATGTGTAAAAAAAATAGGCTATTGTGGTGTCAAGTTTTGGTTGTCAACTTGACTACATCTAGAATCAACTGAAACAGAAGATGTGAGGCACTCCTGTGTGGGATTTTCTTCAACAGATTATTTGAAGTAGGAAGACCCACACTAAATTTGGGCATCACTTCCTAGTGGCAGCCCAGATAAAAAGATATGGATGGAAAAAAAAAAACCTTTTATTTTTGTATGCTTGCCTTTACTATCCACAAGTTCATTTCTTCTGCTGCTAGGAATCCACAGATAATCCTTCCTAGATATCGCAACCAATTTCTTAGAAATTCCTGTGCAGACTGAAGATCAGTAACTCTCCAGGACTTTTCCAGACTGAACTAATAAGAAATTAGGTTTCATGGACTGATTAACATGTGGCTTCTCCAGTGTGGGAGACAACCATTGTTGGACTCTTCAGGCCACATCCTGCATCCTGTAAGCCAATCTAATGACATATATATATATATATATATATATATATATATATATATATACACATATGCATATTCATTCTATTAGTTCTGGACCTTTATAGAACCTTTAGTAATACAGGTATGGTGCCAAGAGTGAAGTAGCGGTTAGGTTGGACATGACCATGTTGTTCTTTTCAGGGCAATTATGGCATAAGTTCTGATCTTTGGGCTAGAGAAGAGTCATGTGTGCTTGGAGCTTAATGAATTGTTATATGAGCTTGTAAGATAGGGACATTAGGAGACATGTTGACAATGGAGAGCTGGTTTGCAAACTTTGAGAGGTAAGCAAATACTCTTGAGCCATCTATGTGATATTTTGGATTCAGGCTCTGTGGACATGCAACCTTTGCATGACTGGACAATTGATGATAGTTAGCTAGAGGTGCAGAATCAGCTGTGATTAATAAGAGGCCAGGATCATTGTTGTGAAATCTTTCGGGGAATATTTCCTCAGGGTCAGCACAGAGATGCTGTGGTCCAGAGGGAGCCAGGGCTTCATCTCAAGCTGGAAACTGAAGTTGATAGTGTTGGTTACATGCTGTTGACTTTAGAAGCATGAAAGATATAGGAGTGAACGGGTCATGGACTCTGCCTTGTTGGTTTCAGAAATTGACAAAGGCTGTGTAGTGTGTGACAAGAGAGTCTAGGTATGAAGGACATGTTGTGAGGCTACTATATGAAGCTGTGAAAGTGAATCATCTGTTTCAGACCTGAAGATGTTGGGGATACCAGAGCCTTGAATCATCTGCCTATAAAGTGGAACCAGACCAAGAGAGAGTTGTGTGTTGTAAGTAGCAAAGTTGGAGCGGCAAAATCATCTAACCCTTGTTGACACTGCATTTGGAGTGGCAAGATTTGCAGTCTGCCCTGCTAAGGTTTGGTCTTGCTTTGATCCAGGTTTTCCTCACGATTCCTCCATTGCTCTTTTGCCATTACAATGTACATTCTGTTCCTCTGTATGATGGTAATCTACAAGTCATCAGAAGGTAATCTACAGGGTGCTACAGTTAAGAGACTGCTCCAGTCTTAGAAGACACTTTGGACTTTTAAACAGTGTTGCAACTGTTAAAGACCATGGGGCAATGCTAAGGTTATAAATGCATTTTGTAGTATTAAATGGACACGAGCCAATGGGGCCATGAAGTGGAATGAGGTAGTTTGAGATTGTCTTCCATAGTAAACACTTGATTCCCAGTTGGTGGTAGTGTTTGGGAGGTTCAGGTGGAGTTGGCTTGCTGGAAGAAATATGTCACCATGGTGAGAGTTGGGGTTTGATGCTCAGTGACTTTTCACTTTTGCTTTGATCTACTGCTTCCTACTTCTGTTAAAGATGCAATCTCTTGACTCCCTGCTGCTGCAGTCACAATTAACCCTTATACCTCTGAAAACATAAACCAAAATAAATTCTTCTTTCCATAAATTGCCTTGGTCATGGGATTTTTATCACAGCAACAGAAAAGTAACTAACACAAAAGTATTTAAACTTGCTTGCAAAAACAATAACAAAGGTCAAATAAAAGAGATCAAAATTTGCAAATATAAATTAAGTAGAATCAAGACCAAAACTTGTATATTTAAGTTGTGTTCCTTAGAGACTAGACTCATGAAATAAAAATTATTTCACCATTCAATTAGCAAAGTTTAAATTACAACCACAAAATAAAATCAAAGAAGCAGGAAAGTAACTGAAATCAGATACAGATTAAACTAAAGGAGATGGACAGAATCTAATGAATGTTAAAGCGTGCACATTGTATCTAAGGCTCATAAAGGCACATAAAGCAGGTACTGAAATCACTGCTTGTTAGGGCTTGAAGCCATCCCATATGCTTGGGTCATATTCTTGCTGAAGTACTATACTGAATTGTTAATAACCTCTTAAGAGGTACCAGCCTAAAAATTGGCAACAACAGCAGCTATTCTTAAATTTATCTAACCTCTCATCCAAGGAAAAAGATACCAATACAGAAGTGGATGCTCACAGTCATCTATTGGATGGAACACAGGGTCCCCAAATGAAGGAGCTAGAGAAAGTACTCAAGGAGTTGAAGGGGTCTGCAGCCCTATAGGAGGAACAACAATATGAATTAACCAGTACCCGCAGAGCTTGTGTCTCTAGCTGCATATGTAGCAGAGGATGGCCTAGTCATCCATCAATGGGAGGAGAGGCCCTTGGCCTTGTGAAGATTCTAGGCCCTGGTATAGGGAAAGCCAGGGGCAGGAATGCCAGGGGCAGTGGGTGGGTTGGGAAGCAGGGGGAGGGAGGAGGGTATAGGGGATTTTCAGAGAGGAAACTAGGAAAGGGGATAATATTTGAAATGTAAATGAAGAAAATATCTAATTAAAAAAGAAAAAAAGAAAAAGAAAAAAAAAGATACCAGTAGTTTCAAGATTCCCCAAACAATTAAATCTTACAGGCCAGTTCACACAGTGATGGGAACAAATGTTGGTCCCACATGGGAGTCATTACTCCACTGATGGAATCAAGGTCATCTCCAACCTTAAGTGTCTGAACAGGGCCCAGTGCAAACTAAAGTGACTTTGCAAGCAATAATGATTCCTGCTTTGCCAACAGAAGCTCCAAGCAGAAACAACCTAAATAATAAAATGCACAAATGAGCTTGATTGAGATTGCTTGACTATAGTTCTTGTCCCAGGCCTTTCTTCTCCTGTATAAGGGTGAAACTCTTGTTAGTCAGTAGTACAAGGTCTAATATCTTCCCAGTGTGGTCACACTGGAAATTTCTTTTCTTGCATCATTACCACTTGTGACAGGTGTTGGAATTTGGCCCAGAGGAGACTCAGGAACTCTGATAAGAAGCAGACATAGACATATAGTAATTTTTGATTAAACACTATCGTCAAAAAGTTTAGAAACCCAATAGCTACAAGAAACTGGAGATACTATGCAAATGTTATCTAATTCTCCCATCCCAGTTTGTACTAACAGAGTAATAGTTTCTAGAAAACAAAACAAACAAATAGTGACATGACACTCTTTCCCTTAGAAGTGCTTTAAAAATAACAGTAGTAATGGATCTTAAAAGATCTTGCAGGAAGTCATTGTTAAAAAAAAAATTAAAACAAAAAACAGTTTAAAAAAGATATTTTTTGAACTTCAAAATCTGTAATAGTTCATTTAATTTTTTAGGTGTTAAGCAGGGGGAAAATCCCTAGCAACTTTAAAAATTGTATGTTGTTAAATAATGTTTATTAATAACTATTATACATAATAATAGTGATATCTTCTTTTAAACCCTAGGCTTCATTCATGGTAAATAAGCATTCTAACATTGGGCTATATGGCCAGCCCTAGTGTATTGGTTTTAAAGACAACTGATGTTTCTTTTATTTAAACAGGTCTTGCTATGACTTTACTTACAGAAAACAGTAATTAGCAACAGGAAGATAAATATATGTAAGTGGAGTGTATGTGCTAACTATCTTTAAAAAAAAAGTTTGTCACTAATTCATTTTGATACATGTTAACTTATGGTATTCATACCATGCTACATCCTGAGGCTGATAGAAAAGTGTGACGGTTCTCAATGAGGGCTGTCTATCTGAGGGATTCTGACATCCAAGCCTCTTCCCAGAATTCCCTAAATCCTGGTGGCATGCCCAAGCATCTGGTTTTACAACCGCCCTTTGTGACTCCAAGTGCAATAAAAGTTGAGAACCACTGTACTGGGACAAGATTCCAAGGACACTCCATTTCTACTTGAGTCAAAATCCAGCCAGTTCAACGGGAACACAGAAAGAAGGGAACATACAGACAGTGTCAAGTTCCCAAATTGCCTCAGCACCTTGTGAGGGGCTGTCTGAGGCAAGGTAAGACTTCCTCATGATAAACTATGAGACACAAGTTAGAGCCCAGGAAGACAACTTCTGTCACAAATGCAGAGTAATGCAGACATAACTAAATAGCAGTACACACGCAGATTTCTTGAGAAATCTGGTCAACTTTAAGAGTTCTTTGCATCAACAGCATGACTTGGTTGCCAGAAAATAAACTTGGTCCAAGGCTATGTCAACAAATGCTTGCTCTCTAGACAAGGAAGAGCCCTCCTTTTCTGCATGCTTCGTTGGGGTATTTTAAGTATGGAGCCGTGTTCTGAACGGCGTACTTTATGAACATAAACTTAGCATGATGGATGAGGATAATTGGAACTGTCGGATTAAACTAAAAAGGAATCTTTCACTGGTAGGAAAAGTAGCCCTGGGAGAACGTGACAGATATTTCCAAATATCTGAGGGGCTAACATGTGGAATTTACATTAGACGAAGTAAGCAAAATACCAAAGTCAAAAGCAATGGGTAGTTGGAAGGAAGATTCAATGATGTCAGTCTTCCATAAAGGGAAGCACAGTCAAGGCAAGGGGCATTCACTGTTTGTTGAGGTATTTGCAAGGAGACCTCCAGATCATATTATTTGAATTACAAGGAAACATCTTTCCTCCAACTAAAATTTTGTGGCTTTTTAACATTAGTGCACTTAGTATAGCTTTTGAATAGACATGACCTTTCATGTATCTATGCTGTTGATGCAGCTTAAGTGGAACTTCTGCCATCTGCCCACCTGCCCAGGAAAGCAGATGCCATCAGCAGGAAGACAGCAGAGTCCCTAGGTGCTTTTCCAGAGAATAAATGCATCACTGCTGTTTGCTCTTTCAGCATATACATTGCCCCATTTCATTCTCTTTCTCTTGCAAATGGAAGGTATGTCTTGCAGATACAGTTTGGGTGTGTCTCTATCAATGTTCTTTAAGATTCTGGCCCATCTGTCCATCCGCTGGAACTTTAGGTCTTCCTGAAGATCACAAAGATCATAGCATGAATGACTTGCCCTGTATTCTGAGATGTCCCTCTTTGCATTCTTGCTTCATTTGTAACTCAGAAAACAGTGGAGGTGGTGGTGCTGGGAAGGGCACTATGGCCCCAAAGGTCTCTGCTATAATGATGACCTTTTTCTCTGAAGTGTTTTAGAACTCTCAGGCTGGTCCCAAACTTCTCAGGATAAAGAATGTCTGGAGAAGGATTTTACCACAAGGGGTTGCCAGGGCCAAAGCGTGCGTCTCCTACCCACTGTATCTGCTTCCCCCTCCCCATCTTTCTAGCAGCTGAGCTCAGTCATGTGGCCCCTAAAACTGGTCCTGCAGAGAGAGTCAAGTCCCCAGACCTGACTTGAGCCCCTGACCCCCCACCCCGGCACCCCAGCAGAGCCCAGAGAGAAGGGCAGAGAAAGGGAAAGCGAGGAGAGTGGATGGAGGTGGGGCTGGAGGAAAGCGTGGGGCTGGAGGGAGCAAGTTTCCGAGGGAAAGAGAGGGGAGGGCAGACTGGGCTCGGCACGCTCCCTCCCTCTTGCCGCTTTCTCTCACATAAGCGCAGGCAGAGGGCGCATCAGTCATGCCCTGCCCCTGCGCCCGCTGCCGCTGCCGCCACCGCCACCGCTCGGCCCCGCGCGCGCAGGAGGCTCGAGCGCCCGGGAGCTCGCGGGCCTCGCCGCCGCCGGGCGCCCCGCCGCCCTCCTCCCGCCCCCCGGCTCCGCCGCCACCACCGCCTTCTCCCGCGGCTCACGCGGCCCCGCTCCTTTCACTTCGGGCGAGGGGAGGGAGGAGGGGGACGAGGGACCCGAGGGCTCCTCGGGACGAGTGGAACATCGCGGGGTGACTGGGCTTAACCACCCCACCCCCTCTTCTTTGCAAAACGCCAAAAACAAAACCGCGATCGGCGGAGCCGGCGCCCTCGCTTCACCTCGCCGGCCGCCACCGAGGGCAGTTCGGATGTCCGGTTTCCTGTGAGGCTCGTACCTGACACCCGGGAGCCTCTCCCCGGTGCGGGCTGCCAGAGCCGAGGGCAAAAGTTGCGAGCCGCGGAGCCCCGGGAGACGCTCGCCAGGGGGGTCCCCGGGAGGAAACCACGGGACAGGGACGAGGAGCGGACCTCAGCCTCACGCCCCAGCCTGCGCCAGCCAACGGACCGGCCTCCCTGCTCCCGGTCCATCCACCATGCACTTGCTGTGCTTCTTGTCTCTGGCGTGTTCCCTGCTCGCCGCTGCGCTGATCCCCGGTCCGCGGGAGGCGCCCGCCACCGTCGCCGCCTTTGAGTCCGGACTGGGCTTCTCGGAAGCGGAGCCCGACGGGGGCGAGGTCAAGGTAGGTGCAAGGGACCCCGTCGGGTCGGGCTGAGGATCCGAGGCTCCCAAGTCCTGGACTGTGTGTGGGCTTGGTTTTACTGGGTGTACAGAGAACCTGCGGTGGAGTGTGTGTGCATAATTATTTATTTAACCTTTGGATCCAAAGTTAGAGATTGGTGCACGCTTGCTTGGAGCAAAGTTTCTCTTCTTCTTCTTTTTTTTTTTTCTCCCCCAGTGGAAAACTGTTACTAGAAAGGAAAGCAACTTGGAGGAGGGAAGGGCCCAAGAGGTGTTCAGTCACACAGATTCCTTCTCCTTCATAGTGGTCTCCTGCCAACAGGGGAGTTTGCACCCTGCCCCAGTGGCATGGGTCCAGAGAGAATTTCATTGCTGTAGGAAATGCTCTTTTCTTTTCCAGGCTGGTTTTGGACTCCAAAGAGCTTCTGGGGTGTGTGACCAGACAACGGAGTTTTATGCTTCTGGAGTTTGTATAGCTAGGGGCCCCAGTCTCTGTGAGCTAGTTTGGAAAAAGTTTGAGTAAATTTAGAAACTGGGCTTAAAGGTTTTGGATTTCAGAATTAACTTGAACTTGGTCAAATCCAAGATGTAACAGAAATTGGAATCTTTTAAACCATAGTCAAGTGAGACTTTTCCCCTAACTTTATCGATTCTGTTCCTAAACAGTGGCTATAAGATACTTAAAAAAAAAAAATCAAAGTATTGTTTTATTTTGTTTTAAAGAGAAATAGCGTCTTTCCTAAACACGTTAAGGGACTTTTGAAGACATTCCGATTCTCTGACTCAGTTATCTTATCTTGTGTACTTCTCACTTGAACCTTCTAAAGAATATGTTTATAACATCTTAAAGTTTATACTTGGCGTAATAGTTGGGATCTTGAACTCCTGAAAAAGTTTTGTGTTTAAGGCACTGCGAAGCCCCCTGGCTGGAAGCAGACTAAAGTGGTTTATAGTAGCTGACTGCAAGTGGGGGGCGGAGAAGGGGGTGTGTTACTCTCAACTTTCAGTTGACTTTATTGGTGAACATACACAGAATGTGCAGAGGTCAAATCACCTTCCCTGGAAAGGTTTGTCTGAGAAAAACTTTAATACGGACAAGACTAGGTTATAAGATACCAAGTTACCATGTGTCTACATTTGGTAAAAATACAAATACCAGATTTTGCAGTCCATTATGAGAACTGCAACGTTCAGCACACGCTTATTACTATAAGTACAATGATGAGAATATCCTCTTCTCTAAATGCCACAGAAGTAAAGCTCGGGACAGAATCGTACTTCCTGTAATTCGAGTCTTTGAATTTTGCCAGACCTATTCACTTTCTGCCTCTGCAAATTCAAACTGACATACTTGTGACTTAGTCAGACAACATCACCATCACCTATGATAACTAGGCTTTGATTTACAGTACGAAAGTGTGACGCATTGACTTAAATGAGAAGCATTTCCAGATAAGCCAATAGTTTATTCAAGGAGTCTGTCACGTCTGGGTCAATCCCAAATGACTGTATCAGAGCATAGATGTTTGTATGAGCTCAATTGTGTGTTCCAGGAGGTAGAAAGTTGTAGGATAAAATCAAGCTTTTTCATTTTTCATCTTCAAAGGATCTTCTCATTTGTAGGTCATTAAACATCTTATTTTCTCTGAAAATTTTGTTTGCAAAAGTTTCTTTTCTTATTTAACCATTTTTTAAATATTGTCTGTTGAATAAGAACTGATATTTGGTATGTAATGACTTTTTTTTAATCTATCAGAGGAAACATAATTTTGTATGTTTGAATTTCATGAGCAGTATACTTCTGCTTACTGAGCCTTTCCCTAGTGGGCAAGTAGAACTTTTGACAGCTTGTTTTACTGCTGCCTTCAGGGAAACTGTATCCTTGCTGTGAAACTTGCACCCAGTGACCCAAACCTTGGTGTGAAGACTCCATGTCTCTCCCTAGTGGCCTTTCAAGGCACCTCAATTAGCAAATACTGGAGAACCGGAGGGAAACCAGTTAATTTCCCAGGAACAACTTAAATCCTAAGAAAGTATTTGACAAAATTCATACAGGATGTCAATTATACATAGAATTAACTCACACAAAATTTTGTTAAATAATAAAACCCATGTAGCAATTTAAAATTCACAATATAGGAAAGCCAATATGGTCTAAAGCTCAGCATCCAATCTTCTTTGTGGTACCCATGGCCACCCAGATAATTGGAACTGAATTTAGTAGGTTCCCCTTTCTATTCTTTTCTTCATGTCTGTATGATTTAATGAAAAGTCCTAAAATGCTTTCTGAAGGATGTTAAAGTAAACAACTCAGGGTCGAAAACTAAGGCAAACGTATGATGTGGCCATAAGAAGAAACATTCAAAACTTGTTATCAAACTAATGACAACTGATGATCTCAGAAAGAACACCTGATTGCCATATCTAATAATTTTTAATCTCAGTTTGGGTAGAGCATACTCTGCTTGTTCGGAGATGAAGAAATTAATTTTACAAAAGACATTGGCTTATGACAAAAAATAAATCAGAAGGAAGACATACCTCAAAAAGACTACAATTATCAAACAGTTTTGCTTTTTACTGAAAATAGTTTTTTTTTTCCCTCACATAATATATCCTGACTCCAGTTTCCCCTCCCGCTACTCCTTCCAGCTCCTCGCACTTCCACTTTCTGTCTGTTATTAGAAAGCAAACAGGCTTCTGTGGGAATAATAATAAAATGGAATATAATAAGGCAAAACAAGAACTAACACATTGGAATTGGAAAACAAAGCAAACAAATAAACAAATAAATGGAGGGAAGGAGCCCAAAAGAAGGCACAAGAAACAGTTTAAAATGAATAAGTGACATTATGTAACAAGGAAACTACAAAGTAAGTTTGTGGTCTGTTAGCCATGTACTGCTGGGCATGCAGCGCACCCTTAAGAGTCCTTTGTTCATTCTGGGTTTGGGGTAGGGTCATGTGTACATTTCTCCTTTCAGCTCTCAAACCTCCTCTAGTGCAGGCTCTCTGGGTACAGTTTCACTCTCTGTGAGTTTATATGTTTTGTTCACATTGATTTAGAGGGTTTTGTTCCTTGGGGATCCTCCATCTGGTCTGGTTCTTACACTCTTTCAACCTCTTCTGTAGGATTCCCTAAGACCTGAGATGAGGGTTTTGATGGAGATATCCCATTTAATGGCTGCAAGTTTCAAGGTCTCTTTCTCTTTGCATAGAATCTGGCTATTAGTGTCTGCACTTGTTCTAGTCTGTGGCAGAAGGAAGCTCCTCTGATGATTGCTGAGCAAGGCACTGATCATATTTGTCTTCCTGCATAGCTATAAAACGTTTAAAACACAGTATTGTTTTTCCTTTGAGAATTTTATTTATGTATGCATCATAGTTTGCTTATATCCATCCTCTACTCTGCCTTTCCAACTCCTTCCAGAACTCTCTTTCCCAAATTTCATGCTTTCATAATTTGTTCTTGAAGGAGTATGTTATACAAAATACCTATGTCTTTACATATTTTGGCTTACAGTTGTCTTTATCCACCTTTAAATAAATCTCTGTGTTTTAAATTTTTTTTCTTTTAAGATTTATTTATTTATTATATTTATGTACACTGTGACTGTCTTCAGATACTCCAGAAGAAAGAGTCAGATCTCATTACAGATTGTTTTGCGCCACCATGTGGTTGCTGGGATTTGAACTCAGGACCTTCAGAAGTGCAGTCAGTGCTCTTAACCACTGAGTCATCTCTCCAGCCCCATTTATGTGTGTTTTACTTTGTTATTTACAGTGTCAACTAAATCAATGACAGTGTTCTTCAAAGTACCATATGTGTGCCTACACCAGAATGCCCTGGAGGACTCTGTTTTCTCTTTTAACCTGATACCAAATAAATTTGAGCTTTGGTTAAAAAGATACAGTTGAACTAATATCTTGAGTAATTTCTCTTCACAGTAAAAGTACTGGATGGTGCATATGAACGACTAAGTTCATTAGTTTTTACATAGTCTTCATGTTATTGATCAGCTTGTGAAGTATCATGTCATGCAGAGGTCATCTTGAAAGACCTTGAAAGACATGCCAGTTTCTGTTTTTTTGTTTTGTTTTTTTGGGGTGTGGTTACCATTAAACTGAAAAAGTCAAGATAATTTATTATCTATTATTATGAAATTGGCATTAAGCCATTTTGTATGCTTTGAAATTTGCGAGAGACTCATCAATGTGTCTATTTGATCTGGGAGCTTCGACTTGAGAGAGGAGCCTGAGTTGTAATTCAAAGTCGTTTTTAATAGATGAATTCATCTAAACCAGAACTTTGCATGTTCTTAGGATATGGTAGGGTCATGAGAAGGCAAATAGAACAGTTTGGAGCTGGAGCAGGGGACAAGGGGGGTGGGGGGGTGTTACACAGACAACAGTGAGTTCTCCTAAGTTCAAAGATGATTAGATAGCTAAAATTCTGAGGACCAGCCAGCTTCTAGGGTTTCAACTAAACTCTGAGTCATGGGAGAGGGATTATTTATGATCTGAACAACAACAACAACAAATATAAGCATAAGATTGGATAGACATCATAAAGACTTTTACTGGGAGGTGGTCTACTTAAGAAGCAAAACAATTATACTGATGGAGTCTCGTGCATAGTCCCAGCAGGACAGAGACAGAGGGAAAAGATGGAGGAGCTGTCCCAGAGGATAGAGCCATCAGTCTGGTGATTGGTTACTGTGAAAGTTTGATTATGATAGATTAACCCTGGCCTTTAGTCATAGAGCAATATTCTTGTAGAATTAGGCTATTTTACAGAACAGGATGAGTAGTAGTGTGATTCCATAGACCACTTAGGACACTATTAGGAATAAGACATATTTGCAAAAGCAAAATAAATCTCCTTCAGAGTTAGCCCATATAACAACAGTTCTCATGATTCCTAATGCTGTGACCCTTTAATACATTTCCTCACGTTATGGTGACTCCAACCATAAAATTCTTTCACTGCTGCTTTATAACGACAATGTTGCTACTGTTATGAATCATAATGAAAATATCTGAGATGCAGTCCTCAATGCGTTGGTGAGCCGCAGGTTGAGAACCTCTGCCTTAAAGGGACATAATTGTTTAGGGTCAGTAAGACTTAAGGCTTGCAATAAACTTGTTACTATAGTTCCTATGAAGGATTAAGAATATGGTATATTGGTCAGTATTCAGCATACAAAAATGTAATTTTGTTCAATTAACATAGAGGAAATATATAGAGGAAGTGCACCATCATTTAGTTGGAGCTTTGTCTCTATTTTTGTGCTTTACTATCTATTCTTCTTGGTAGGAAGTAGCTCCACCCCCTCGCCCCCCCCAAACTCTTCCACAACACCACAATTCTAAGATTAGAAATAAGAGTCTTTTAATCTCTCATTATTCCATCCCACATTCCACATCAATTTCTGTTAGGAGTTTAGTGTTTGACCTCCTAGGAATCCACTCTGAGAAGGGCAGAGATTTGCTTAAGGGAAGGGTTGGGTCCAGGTTCCCTCTTCTGAATTTAGCTGATAGTTAAGGACAGTCATACAGTTTGTAGAGCTTTTTTCTCCTCAGAGTATATTATTAAGTGTTTTGATTTGTTTTTCTCATTCTTGCTTTAGGTTTTTTTTTCCATTCATCTGTATGGTGCTCTGTTTATTGTTCTAAAGGTGATAGGACCTGGGAGAATGGTGCCAATAGGGAGGCCCACTAATGTCTTATAAAATGGTTGACTTTCCTCAGAGCATCTCACAGTGTATACTCTGAGGGTTAAGAGTGTCACATGTGTAAAGTGTACAATCATATGGGCAAGTGGAACATGGCAGGCAAGCTGCACATGGTATAACCACGTTTTAGTATAGAGGCATCCAGTTGTAACGAATACTCTGAAGCAAACTCATTCCTAAACACCCCACCTGGCAGGGGTTGGGGGAGGCGCACACACAAAAACCCATTCCAAGAACAATTCCTTATTTTTGAAGAAGCTAAGGTCACAATATTCTTGCCTTGTCACAAGACAAGAAAACTTGTGAGTTTTCTCACAAGTACTAGGAAATCTCACAAGACTCCACTCTTGGTCCGTGTTCTGACAATGCTGGATACATACACACAGAGCCGGATACATACACACAGAGCCAGATACATATGCACAGAGCCGGATTTATACACATAAAGCTCAACTTTACCCTTCTTTGGCTTTCACTTCTTTGTATTTCTTCTCAATTATTATTTCCTGAGTGATAATAAATCCTCACATCACACCATTGAGATTGTTTTAGGACACAGTTAATTACTGACTGCAGTGACCCCTTGGTAGGTCTATCATTTTTATTCCTATCCTACATGGATCTGAGAAGGTTTAGGGTGGTAGGTTTGGGGGATTTGGCTCTTGAGATGGAGATATAGTCACTTAGCAAGCTGAATGCTTCACTCAAGGGTGACTGAGTTGTTGAGAACCTGGTGCCTGGCATGTTGGGGACTGGAACTTCTTGCCCTGCCAGCTTAAGTCCTGCCTTAGCTGCTATACATTTACGCTGTCCTCCGGTTATCAACTGCTCCTTACATATTGAGAGTAAGAGTGACCACCAGTGGTCTTCAACACCCCGAGAACTTTTGTACACACTTAGCATTGATCTGTTCTCATAATCTGATGTCGTTGTGCTTTTCTCTTCATCTCTATAGATAGCTGTCATGTTACATTAAAAAAAGATAAACATAAGGCACGAAGTAGATAGCCAGGAAAAATAGCAGTACCTTAATGTTGAGGAATGGGGTGGTGGCTGTCTTGTGTGTGTGTGTGGGTCTCCTATGTATTTTGATCATATTATTTTAAAGAACTTGGGATTCTCGGTGTCCTCCATACCCTTTGACTCTTACACCCTTTCTGCCTTCTCATCCACAAGTAGACTCTGCTGAGCCTGGCTTATTATGTTCATACTCTGGTTCAAAGTCAGATCTTTATACCTGGGCATCAGCCACTTTACTGACAGTCAGCCCCCCTTCTCAAGAATAGTCTGTTTTTGCAGTTTTAATTTTCCTTTCTATAAAAAAGGGAACCTTTGCAACACCTTCTGTGTTTAGGAAGGATGCATGTTCTTATCTCCTTTCAGAATCTACAATTCTCCTGCTCATTGCAGCAATATGCAACAATGCAGAGAACTTGTTCCAACCATCAACTATTCACACTTACTTATGAATGAACATGAACTTTATTCTGGCCTTTATGGTTTGCTGCACTTGGACTAAAAATTGGTCAGGTGGTCACAGTTTGTTTGTCTGCCGGCTGGCTTGCCTGTCTGTCTATTTGTCTATCTGGGTCAGGGTTTATGGAGCCTAGGATGTCCTGGAACTCTATTCATTCTGGGATGACCATGAACTATCTTTTACCTCTTGAGTGATGGGATTACAGGCCTTTCCCACAATGTCTGCTATATAAGTGTTCTGACTTACAGGTATATTGAAAGAACAAGTGCTTAGCCAGAATCCTTGCAAAAGAGTTCCAATAGATTTTCTTTCTTTTTCTTTTCTTTTTTCCCTTTTCTTTCTTTGTTTCTTTCTTTTTTTTTTTTTGGAAAACTGTAATATTTTTGTTTTGTTTTGTGGGGAAAAAACCCCAAACCAACAACAAACAGCTTTACATGTCAAATGAACCTTCCCCAGTAAGAGCGTCCAGAAAAAACAAATGTTGGTTGGCAAGAACCACATCCCTTCTCCACTGTCTGGACATGTGTACTGTCATCTTTCAAAGACTGCCTTGCTGTTGGAGGAAACTCATTCTTATTATTAGGGGGGCTGACCTTTTGCTATATATGTGCAGGTTCAAGTTTGTGTAAGTTGGTAGTTAAGAAATCTTTGATTTTTCAAGTTAGAAAAAAAATGAATAGTGCAAACAACGTTGAATAAAAAGGAGTGCTAATGGATTTGATTTGTATTGAAATTCTAAAGTTTACAACAAATGCTTTAGGTTTGTATCTGCCTCTCCAATGTAAATGTTCAGTTCCTATACTTCATGTACTAATGAAAACAGTGATTGTTGAATTACTTGGTTTTATTGGGAATTCATGGCAAAATGTGTCTTAAAATACTTTTTTTTCTTGCCGGATGAATTCTCATGTTTCTAGTGTGGACACTGTCCTGGTAGCTTTTGGAGGTAGGATTTGTATCATCTACAGGTTTTTAGTAGACTTTATTTTGATATTTATTTTATCTTAAATCTTAATTTCCAAATGATTTTTTTCCCTTTCACGTAAAGTTTATGGTCTGGGTCTTACATGGCGAAAAGTCCATTCAAGCTTGCTTTTCCTCTGCTGCCGAAGCCCTGTACCTTGCTTTGAACTCGGGAAAAAAGTGCCTAGAAGTCATCATCATCATTTGAAACTTGTTGCAGTCTCATAACAGCCAAAAGCAGAACTGCCTGGATAGAGATTTAAGCCAGGCAAAGGGGTATGGGCTCTGTGGTACTTCCTGAATCCTTATCATGGTTAACCACACTCACTCACACCCTGCCAGTGGTCCACACTCCCTGTAGGACAGCACAGGTTAGCTTCTTTGCAAATAAGGAAAACAACAAAGTGCCTCACTATATCACTGAACTTAAAGAGTCTATATGTAGATAAGTGACTGAGAAAAGGATGTATCAGCACTATTACTGACATATGCTTAGCTTTCAATGATATAATAGTTTGGCTTCATGATTAGGGGAGAAAAATCAAAGCTAAGATTATGTCATGGGGATATGAAATAGCTCTGGTTATCTAGACACTAAAAACAAACTTATTGCATATTATGTATGATAAATTATCCTAAAACGTTATGGATGTAGAGTATTAATTGTTTAGACTAAAGCCACACATGTAATGCTTAGAACATGATTTTGTCTGTGCTGAGTGCCTGGTTTTGTTGTTGTTGTTGTTTGTTTTTCCTGTACTTGGAAGTGAAATGACAGCCTTGGCCACAGAAACAAAGCCAAGAAACCAAGATGATATTATCTGCTTCACCTAAAGTGATTCTTACTGGGATCTTTTGGATAGAAGTACACTGCTCCACATAGAAAGAGTATTATACCATATAATTTCAAAAAAGCTCAGCTTAAAAATATAGAAAGTAAATCTGTTTAGTAAAGAAATCTGTACACTCAGGAGGCAAGAGAGAAAGAAGCCAAATCTGAAGCCAGTGTGAGCTTCACTGTATGCCCCTATTTTAAGGACAAAAGAAATCCAAAAAAATTCTTTAGTAAAACAGGCTAATTTTAAATATACTAATATGATACTTCAATATGTACACATAAAATCCTAATGAAGTTACCACATATGCTGATAAGTGTTGCAAATCTAAAATTAAATCAGTGCATATTGCCTAAAATTTTAAAGTGCATTTTCATCAAAGAAAATTGAAGAAAACTTGGTGAAACTTACATGCAGAATTTAAACTTCTGTGGATTTTCTTAGAAAAGTGAGTTTTATTTGCTTCGCTGGGACTGCCTTCCTGAATGCCAACTAGCACAGGTTGGACCTTCCTGCCGCTGAATTTTAGATGACTAATGGCACTGAAACTTCTTTTAAAAGTCGGGTTTACCTCAGTGACTCTAAATGTACTCAAAATACCATACTTGGTTTCATTTTGATGGATCTATTCAGTTGCCAGTCAATACTATGAACTGCATAATTCCCATATGTCCACCGTGTGGTATGGGGCATTGAGGCATGTGAGTGCTCAGGAAAAAAACAATGAAAAATAAAAGACATCAATTGGTTTTCTAAGTCAATTGACCAGCCATGAAAGCCTATATATGTAACATGATACAGAATAAGCAGGTTATATTATGTATTTAAGAAGGCATACACACACACACACACACACACACACACACACACATGTATCAACAATTAAGAATAAAGAGGCCATGCAATATAAGAGGAATGTGCATGTCTAAGCTCTAGATATGGTCTTGAATCTAGTTATTTTATGAGGATCCTCGTACAGATGTTCATTGGAGTATTTTAGGTCTTTTTAATCAGATATCAATCATACTTCTAAACAAAACACAGTAGCTACTCTATAATATAAGTGAATGTACGAATGTACACATTGACAACATATTATGCATATATGTGTGTCTATATATACACTGGTTTCATATTCTTAAAAAATAATTTTGGATTTTAATGCCAAGATTAAAATATCTCCTAAGCATACACATAAGCACTTATGTAGATATTTCACAGCATTCAGACTTAAGAGTTTTCATAAAATAACTTTGCACAGTGATTTTTTTGTTGTTATTTACATACTGTTTTTATTTTTTTAAAATGCTGCTGTGCTTTATTTTATTTTATTTTGTTTTACTTTTGGGGGCAAATCAGGGTGAAATAGCATTCTTCTACATAATGAGAAAAATTTCAAGACTGTGATGGTATCTTGGAGTCCAGCTTGCTAAAGTACTAGAAAAGGCTGAGAACAGAATGAAGTCAAACAATTGAGTGTGCACATAAACGAACCACGTGGAGGCCAACAGCACATCTCTCCCACGGGAACTGTCGAGCCATCCAGGAAGCCACTTATCTGCTTTCTCAGACAAGTAGTGTGAACTGTTTACAGCCTTTTTCAAAAATGGCAAACATAGTTGTGTTGGTAGCAGTCCTATCTGTATCCTTTCACCAGGAAAAGGACTCCTTTTCTCTCTTCTCTGTTTACACTTCAGTCAAGTCTATCCCTATTTCCATGTCCCCTTGAACAAAACAGAGTAGACAGAGATTGACAATTTAAATCAGACTGGATCTTAAGTAAAATGTCTTGATTTTCTTTTAACTTTGAGTGGCCACACAGCTGCCTTGTGTCCCATAATTGAATTCCTATAATCTGTAAAATGCCTTGCTATTTCCGCTAGCTCAAAACGTTTCTTGGAAGTAGCCAGTTAATATCAAATACCAGATGTGGGTCTGTTTGAAACCACCATAGTTTACTTTACTACAGTATTATTGCCTAAATGGAATATTTTTCATTCTTTTTCTCTAGTTGTGTCTGTTGTGTGTATTTAGTTACTTTATTCTTTTTAAAGTCCTCTTCCAAGTTTATGTTTTGAAAAATGAACACTTATTTAGATTCATGTTTGCGTATAGGTCATCACATTAATGGCATCCCAGGAAAACACACTAATCCCTTTGTCTTGGAGCCAAACTTTAGTTTTGAGAGGACAATGATTCATTGTTTGTTCCCTTTGAGTCTCCTGACTTTCTTTTATTTTTTTGGTGTTTATCCATGCCAAACTAGAAATTTAGGCCAAAATTATTCATGAGTCATTACTGTTACACTTAACACAGGGCATCTGAAGCCGCTTTAGATATACACATTAAGCCAATAATGAAGTCATAGATTAATGTAAGACTTTCCCTTCTCAAAACTGCTAGCAATGATACTTGGTGTGTTGGAGACAACTTCTAATTTAGAGAAATACACTTTTGTGGTGTATCTAACATGAGTATATTATCATTCTGTTACCGATACATGGTGCAACATGACAATGAGCTACAGACAAGAAACTTAAGTGTGATTGCTTAGTTTCAAGCTAATTTGAGTCTTCAAATTCTTTTACAGTTGTCTTAGGTACTTTTCTGTTGCTATGACAAACTCCATGACCAAGGCGACTTATAAAAGAAAACACTTAATTTGGTTTAAAGTTTCAGAAGATTAGAATCCATGATGATGGAGTACAGGAATTACTGAGAGCTTACATCTTGATCACAACCAGTAGGCAGAGATAGACACTGGACATGGCCAGAGGCTTTGGAAACCTTAAAGCCTACTGTAGTAGCCCATCACCTCCAACAAGGTCACATCTCATAATTCTTCACAGAGAGTTTCCCCAAGGAGGGATCAGTTATTCAAATATCTGAGCCTATGGAGGCCATTCTCATTCAAAGCTCCACCACAGTCATAAAGGTTAAGTGAAGTTTCTGTGACCAACACATTTTCCACTGAAGTGACTTGGTTTTGACCAATCTGCCCCCTCTTCCTTTGTTCCCGTGATTTCTTCCTATATGCTTATGGTTTGCTTACTGGCCTGTAGGGAATACCATTGGGAAATGGTGAAAACTTTTGAACTAGGAGTCTAATGAAAATGAATTAAGTTAGGTTATTAAGGCCATTCCCTTGTAGATGAATTTCCCCCATCCTTGGCATTCAGTTCTCCATGAAGTTAGTGTTCTCTACTACACAGCATTATCTTCTGTTTTGCCACAGGCCAAATTGACAGAGCCAAGAGCTCATGTGCTGAAACCTGAAGACCATGTGTCTAAATACATCTTTTCTATGTAAAAGGTGTAGGTTAAATAGTTGTTAGAGTGATAGGAAGCTGACTCACACAAGGACATGCTTCAGAGGCTCTTCAGTCCTCCTTTAGCTGACAATATCTGAGATTCAGTTATGTCTCTTCTGTGTCATTTTTCATATTGTGTAGGTACTTGTGACAGGGTTTTCATGACACCACTGAGAACTGTGTGTACTGTGGTGAGTCTTTGCTTCACGTGTCTCAATTAGTAGCCACACTTCTTTTTGGGTTGGACAGCTTCCTCTTCATAGGATCATATTAAACCAGTAAATTAAGCAAATGAATGAATATAATTTAGTTTTCAATGAAAATTAAAATACCTTACCAACTAAAGCTTTTATGCACTCAAATTGTATTTTTGATATTGAATTGAGCTATACAGATACTGTATTTATTGTGCCTATTATGCATAAAAAGTTGATTTTTGCTTAGTGAATGGAATTGGTGAGTTTTAATAGACAGCTCAATACAATGAGTAGTGGCCAATATCCAGTAATCTGAATTTTAATGAGTTCACAAAAGGGTACACATGCTTAAAAATCCTTAATTCTTAATAAAAAGTCATCTAGATTTTTTAAGTGTGGATTTCAGTATGGTGACTATGGATTTCACAATGACCTATCTGTGTCTGAAGCTGTGTGGTTTTACTTTAGAACACTGAAATACTATTTTCTGTAAAAGTTTAAGTTCATTCTTTACAGAAGTGTTTGTCTAAGATGAAGCTTTTAATTGATTTTTCTGCAAGGACTTTGCTACTCTCTGGGTTCTTCACCCCCCCCCCACTTTTTTTTTTTTTTTGCTATAGGTTGTCTTTTCCTATGTGCAGTAGGAAAAAAGTATGTCTTAATGCCTGGATCATTGTATGAAGGTCATATTGACTTCTAACTTAGAGCATATTATTTGACTGTAAAGCAAAGTATCCTATTGAACAATCTTTTCCTTGATATTCAAAGGTATAGAAACTGTTATAAATCAAAATATCAGACACAAAGAAGTCTTCTTTATAGTACATTCCAATGTTTCTTTTTGTTTGTTTGGTTTTTTTTTTTTAAATATTTATTTATTTATTTATTATATGTAAGTACACTGTAGCTGTCTTCAGACACACCAGAAAAGGGCACCAGATCTTGTTAAGGATGGTTGTGAGCCACCATGTGGTTGCTGGGATTTGAACTCAGGACCTTTAGAAGAGCAGTCAGTGCTCTTAACCGCTGAGCCATCTCACCAGCCTGGTTTTTTTTTTTGTTTTTTGTTTTTTTGTTTTCCTAAGATTTATTTATTATATGTAAGTACACTGTAGCTGTCTTCAGACACTCCAGAAGAGGGCGCCAGATCTCATTACAGATGGTTGTGAGCTACCATGTGGTTGCTGGGGTTTGAACTCTGGACCTTCGGAAGAGCACTTGGGTGCTCTTACCCACTGAGCCATCTCACCAGCCCCCCAATGTTTCTTTTAATGTTTCATTTAATTCTAGTGTACTATTTTGTGATTAACTATTTTAAGTAGGCTTCAAGTTATTTTAAAATAACTGAAGGGGGAGGTTCAGATATTGCAGGTATACACAGACCACATTATACATGTGGAGGTCAGAGGACATCTTTGGGAGTCAGTTCTTATTTCCTAGCCTTTTGTGTCACAATTATTCTTGTATCTACTGTTCAGTATACGCCACACTAGCATCTAGTTAAGCATGGAGTCCATTCTCCTGTCTCTAACTTCCGTTTCTCCAAACTTGAAAGCTCTGGAATTAGAGATTCAAGTCAGCAAGTCATCCCATCACCCCATCAAGCGATTTTTTTTTTTTTTTGAATGTGGATTCTAGGGATTGAACCTAGTCATGACTTTTACAGTGTGGTAGTTTGAATGAGATTGACTCTCTCTCTAAGACTTATGTATTTAAATGTTTAAGCTTCCATTCAGGGAACTGTTTGAGAAGGATTAGGAGGTATGGCTTTGTTGGAGGAGGTGTGTTACTATTCTTTGAAATTTCAAAAGCCCATGCCATTCCTAGTTAGAGCTCCTTCCCTTCTCTGTCTCCTCTGTGGCTCAGATATAAGCCCTCTGCTTCTGCTCTAGCACTATACTTGCCTACCCGCTACCCCCTCCCATACTGGTTACAGACTCACCCTCCAAAACTGTAAGCAAGGGCCCAGTACAGTGTCTACTGTAAGTTGACTTGGCTGTGGTGTCTCTTTACAGCAACAGAAATGTAACTGAAACAGTTTAAACTCTTTTACATACCAGCTAACTTATTGTCACTGTGTCTATCACTGCCAGATTTTTTTTTTACTTATGCATCTGTCTGTCTATGTAGATATATAAGTCTTCATAAAACACATGGAAGAATATATTGAAAAAGTTTTTAAATCAATTTGAGTTCAAACTTAAGTTCCTTTGGAAGATGTTTTTTTAATTATATTTCCATCCCTAATTATGTATTTTCTTATTATTTTAGCTCATAGTTGATACTTTGCTTTGAGGGTGAATTTGATTTTAATGTACTATTAGCTGGCCTTATGACTTGAAATCTATTACATGAAAAGTAACCTCCAGCACAGGACTTTGTATAAAGTCAACATAAGAAGTCTAAAAAATCATGCATTTTTTAACTGTGTGATGTATTTAGGGGAAACAGTCAGTCTTTGATAACATATGATTGGTTAAAATTGGTAAAACTAATTTGTTCAATTATGAAAATTGAGAATCAGCAAGTTTTAGAAATGTCTGAAATGAATTGAAGAATTCTCAGGAATTGGAAGGTTTAGTTCTTGTGGGTGTAGATCAGATGGTGTTTTGTGTAGATCAGATGGTGTTTTGAATCTGAGCTGTTGTTTTTTTGCAGCAGGGGCCTGAAATTGTTTTTAACACATATGGGTTATTATTAGCTATTAAAGTTAACTTACATTCAATTTTTTTGGCACTCAAAAGATGAAGAGAATGTATGGTACTCCATATAAATAAGTTCTTAGGTGTTAAAAAAAATCCAACAACTCTTAACAAAGCTACATTACTAAGTCATCAGTTTTGAATCACAAATTCCTAATTCAACACTTCAAGATGATGCAGTGCTCAATTTGATTTTCTGGCTTGTTGTTGGAAAAAAAAATTGAGTTATGTCATGTTGATGATGACATTTCTTTCAAATAGTATTCTTTCCTCGAAGGTCCTACATCCTTATTTGTTCCTTCCCTAAGCGCTTTAAAGGTATGTTTATGTAGTATATATTACGTCAATATGTATTTTGCTTGTGTCTATACTATGTGTGTGTTTGCTTCACACAAAGAACAGAAGAGGGCTCAGAATCCCTACGACTGGGTTTTCAGACCTTTGGGAGAACTCTGGAATAGCTCTAACTGATGAGCCAGCCCTAGAAATATGTTTTTTCTTTCCTTTAGACAAATAGCAAGAGCAATTGCAACAGAGTTGAGTAATTGAAGCTTCCGAGCAGTGCTACCTACAGGGGCTCTGCATTTGACCATCCATAGGTCAAGCCATATGGTCCTTTCTCCTGCATGTTATTTTTCTCTTTTTATATGGGTTTTGATTAAAATATAGTACATCTGTGACTATAATTGTGGGTAAAATAAGACCTTATTTAAAGTTACCAAGTTCTTAGTTTTTTTAGTCCTTTTCTAAAAAAAATAGTTCACTATCAGTTAGACTAAACAAAGGAAGCAGATCTTTAAGTACACACCATCTGTAGAGTACATACTGCCCATACACCCAAGAACGGCCTTTGATTTCTGTCATTCACTTTATAACATTTGTCATTGTACTTAGCAAGTAATGGTTGCTCTTCCTGTTCCAGTGTTTAGGTCTTAAATAAAATCTGGAGGAAGCAATTCATATGATTCAAAAAAGTTAAGTAATTTATGCATTAAAGTTTTTTTTAAGAGTTAAAACTAATCCTGTGTGGATTGTGTTAAATAATAAACACCAAAGTAGGAGATAATAGAATAATACTAAGTATACTACTCATAGCCTAAAGTAGTGATAAAAACATAAACTTTAGTACATTTAAATATAATTTCTAGGATGAAATTTTACTCTTGATATAGGTGAATAGTTCATTCTGATATATTCAAAGCACTGAGAGCAAATCAACCTAAAACGTGTATAATACATTTTCCAATTTTTCCAAAATTCATGAGCTATGACATCATCATAGAAAGGTGCTTTTGAGCTCGGGTCAGGCTGGGGGCAGAGCAGGGGCAGGGGGTTGAATCATCTAGGTCCTTCCTGCTCCTTATTACCACTTATTGCAGCTCTCTTATAAGATTCCTCTGTGGGAAGCCTTGGCAACACCTTGGAAATATCCCAGGACATTGGCATGTTGTTGTTTCTTGTCACAGATTTGATCATGTGTCATGTCTTATGTCATAGCTCTATTGGCTCTGATTCAATTTATCTGTGCAGTTCAGATAAATACTTGGAATTTCTCATAGCTGAAACTTGGCTACTTGAGGTCATGGATCCCAGCATGACTTATAACTAGTACTGCCGTAGGTTAATTCTGGTTGATAAAATGCAGTAGTTTATGGGACAGCTTATATTTTTCTGCTAAGGAAACTCTATTTCATCTTGTTTCCTTATTTTCTTACCTGTGAAGCAGAAGCTGTGCTACAATTTTGAATTAGAGTTCTGCATGTCAAAAGACATTTTTTTTACATTGATGTGGACTAAGATTTTCATAATTATTAACATCAACCCCTGAAAAAGTAGTGCTTCTCTAAATTCACACTTTTGTGACCTGAATGTGCTGAGCCTTAAACTTTAAGTAATTTGTATCTTTGTAATAAAACTTCTATACATGTCTGATGGATACTTTAAAGTGTTGAATTTCTGTCTTATGCATGCTTTAAGGTGACTTATTCAATATAGCTTTCAAATAAATAAAGGTTATATGTATTGGTAAGGCCATACTCTCTGTCAATTCTAATTGTTATGTCTAATCTGTAGGTATAAGGACAAATGTTTAGATTGTTGTTAGGTATTTTTCTGGTTTGGTGACGTTGTAATTGTGGATTCTCCTCCAGGATCCATGACTTTACTTGCACTGATTAGTTACTAGGCTTCTAGGAAGAGGCATGGTTTCCCTCTTGTTGAATAAATCTTAAGTTCAATTGGAGAACTGATGGTTACTGCTGAGATGTATATGTGTACAGCCACTATTACACTGTTATTGTGTCATAATAGACTTTGATGTGATCAAAGTCTGTAGGACTAGGTAGGACTATTGGTTGCCTCCCTCCTTTGAAAGAGTGAATGGACAAAGAATCTTTGCAACATCTCTTTGTAGCAAATGGAAAACACTACACAAAACCACAACCAATCAAAATGCAGGGTTGTGGAAGCCAGGCCCAATGGATACATCTACAAAATATTCCCATACCTAAAGTACAAGGAACATTGTGGAAGAGGGGATAGAATGATTTTAAGGGCAAGACGAACAGGGAATTTTCTACGAGACTGTCTCTTAGTAATGTCAGAAGCTACACCCATAAAGTATGAGGAATCCGAGTGCCCCGAGAGGAACTGAACCAGGACCATACCAGTGGACATGCCAGAGTAGACAGAGAAAAGCCCACAAGGCCTCAACCCTACACAAGGAAGTACAGGCAACTATGGAATGCCAGCTGTGGAGAAAGAATCTTCCTCAGGGAGGAGGATACCAGTTGATTAGCCAATATAGAATGGTCATCCCTATAAACATGCATAAGTAACATATTGATAGACAGCTTCTACTTAGGAACATATATGTATATACATATATCACACAATAACAATTAATGAAAAAAAAGTCATGAATTTGAAAGAGAGCCAGGACAGATATATGGGAAGCTTAGAATGGAAGAAAGGAAAGAGGAAAATATTGTAATTATGTTACAATCTCAAAAAAAAAAGTTGTAAAAGAAGTGTTTGTACTCTGAAGATGAACTCCTACTAACTGTGATTATTTGGAAAGCTAAAGCTAGACAGAATACAAGGGGAAATTCGTGAAGATTTTAGAGGGAAAAATTCGATAAGAAATCTGAAAACTGACAACAAATGAAGCTTGAAGGAAATACTGTCCTAAGTTTCCTTCAGAATGACAATTAAAATAGCCCAACTGTTCACAACTCCTGGTTGATTCTAGGCCTTGGAAATCCTGGATTTGTCTTCACCGGCATCAAGTGGGACATTAGGAAAGAATGCCCATTGAAATTTAAAACAGCTGGGTAGACAATATATAGTTTATAAGCTTATCCCATCTGTCAACAACGGCTTGCAGATGTCACGTGAACTGTTTTAACTGCGATCCTAAAACTCAAAGGAATGTCTAGAGGTGATAAAAAGCACAGTTCGGTGACAAACAGAGCTCTTTTCTTCTGCAGTGCACTCTCAAATGTGTACAAACTGTTCTGCACTGATGAAGTGTTTCAGTCTAACAGTTTTAGAAGAAAAAAAAATCAAATAATAACTGAAACGTTTCCATTTTAATATATTTTTCTAATAGTTTATTTATAGACTCAATAGATTTACTTCAGCTAAATTTATCCCTTAGTCATAAACTGGGGTAGAGACTACAGGCCAGGCAACAGTACCTCTAAAATGATTCAAGATTTGCCTCTCAATAAGTTTTCTCTCTGCAACTTATTTATTTCCCTTTTGGGCTAAGGATCTGTTCATTTTTAACTCCAGGACATGTGTCTAACATCACTTCTTCCAATCATTTCCTGATTGTTTGACTTCCTTAGAGTCGGCAGGATTTGTGCAGTCTTTCCTATGTTAAGGCACATTGACTTTACCAGTTGTGTAAATCAAATCACTTGTCCTGTAGCTTGTCCATGTCTGAAGCAGGAGTAATTGATTTTTAGGATAGTCTTACTTGACAATCCACAGGCTACAAGTCAAAACAAGGCAGGCATAGGAAGCAATGTTAATTAAGACATGTTCTGATGCTTCCCTTCAAGACAGAATCCAGATCATCAAATGACATGTTTTCTGTGCTGATATTGGGACATCAATTTTCCCTCTTATCCCAGAGACAGTATCGTTTTATGTAGCATTGGCTGTCCTGGAACTCAATCTGTAGACTAGGCTGATCATGACCTCAGAGGTTTGCCTGTCTCTGCCTCCTGAGTACTAGGATTAAAGGTCTACCCAGGCTTGGAGAAATCAAACATTTTAATTGCTAAGGTTGGTCATGTTTTTCTGATTCTTGACTAGGTTGTTTATGCTTTAGTTTCATTTCTTTTCCCTTACATGTTGTGTACACTCTGTGGACATCTGACAAACATCCCCAGTGTGGACAAATTGTCTTAACTGTACCCAGTTGCAGAACGGCTGACAGCATGCTCTCTCCCCTTTTCACTTAGTCTTCCAAAGTTAGTAGCTGCGTCACATACTCCTTCCTATATTACTTAAAAACTAATGCAGTAAATTAAATTTTAAACATTATCCTCGAGTTTCATGAATTAAAACATCAACTAGAACTTTTATTTTGTATTCCATTTCATTTTATTGAAATAATTGCCTGTGACACAAATTAAATGATCCTAAAGTGCATGGTTTTTTTTCAAGAAGTCCGTAATATGCATAGCGTAAATCCACTCTATGTTACATATTATTGATGATTATGGTTTCTACTTTTTTCTTCCTAGAAATTTACTGAGGGCATGTAGGTTTCAAAAGTGTAGAATATTAACTTGTCTCTTTTTTATTTTGATTTGAAATGAAGTTGTTCTTCTAAGTGTATATCTGGGTTTCTGAAAATTAGCATTTAAATGAATATTTATTGAGCATATGAATCAGCTGAAATCAACGGAAGAATCAGTTTTGCTTCTCATTGATCAAGTGCTTTCCTTATTACTTTCCTCTTTGCTTTTATACCTTTTAACAACTTGCTCTTAGTTTTCTTTCTTTGCTCTTCTATCCCAAGCTTTCTATAGTCCTATAGCATGCTCTTTGATGCCAGAAAGTACTAAAGTTCTGTAGTATGTTCTTTGATACTAGAAAGAACTTTCAGCAGTTAAGGCAAACCATAAAATAATTGTATTTCAGTCTCAAATGACTTTGCCAAATACTTTGAGATTTGGTTGTATATAACAAAAAGTTGCATTTCAGTGGTTGAAGAATATTGCATTTTATTTATATCTAGTTATCAAATAACCTTCTTGGGTGGCCAAGATGCTATAATGCAGACGTCATCTGTCATTATCATCAATGTTTGGAATTCAGTCTTTTTTTTCACTTGTTCATTTTAGCATGAGTGGTTTGTTGTTGTAGTTGTTGTTGTTGTTGTTTCTGGGTTTCTGTGGTTGTGGTGATTTGTATGCCTCTGTAACATTGTATCTGATTGGAAGGAAGAACTGAAGAATGGAGTGTCTGAATGGGGGTAGCACTATTAAAGAAAGACCAAAAAAAATCATCTGAAAATAGTTTTTGATCAAAACTATCTCTTTGCCATCTTTAGCTTCAAGACAGCATGAGAAGCAAAATATGTGCGGTCTTAAAGATATTAAAATTCTTTTTGTGAAGAAGAAACGGAGAGTAGAATCTAATTAGAATACTGGTAGCATTTGTTGCTGTTTTCTAAATATTTTCCCTTTTTGTGGCTTTCAAACTTAATGCATTCCTTTTCGAGTAACTTGCACAGTTAATGTTTTTGAAACACTGAGTTTTGAGTAAGATTAATATTACTCTCCATGTCCTAAAGATTTAAGGTCTAATTTGCAGAGAGCATTTTTCCATGAAATAGTCATAGAGATGAGGATTTGAAATCATTTTTAATATATCAAAAGTAGAAGTGCAATAAAGAAAGAAAACTCTTGGGAAGTCTATGGCTCTGAAAAAGTAGTAAAATAATGTAGGTTTCAGTCAAATATAATTAGGTAAATATTACATTATTTTTTAACAGAATGCTATTCCATCTTTCACTTTCTTATTTTCTGTGTGTGAAGTTGAAATCAGAAAAATTTCCAATATTAATTGTCCTTGAGAATTTTTTTCTACTCCTTAATGTGTAAACTGGGACCTCGCTTTCTTCAGTATTAATGCTAATTTCTTTAGTGTGTTCATATGAAAAGTGAGGACAGCTGATATTAGATCACAGACACATATTATGGGATTATGGCAAAAAAAGCCAAGTCATCAAGGAGAGAGTATAATTTCATTTTTCACACTACAGCAACACTCCAAGTAAGTGTGCAATGTAGTCTCTTCAGGGAAGAAAGTAATGAATAGTTTCTTTTCTCAAGTGGCATCCCATTCATTGGTTCCTATATGGAACTCTTCATGTGTCTTTAAGAATATATATGTATGTCTCTCTCGAGCCCTATGATTTACTCACTAACACAGGATAATATGAAAACCAGAAGATTAAAAATGTATTTAGTGTATTTGTGATGATAATAGAATATTGGAACACATTTCTTTATTTCCTTGTTTGCCTATTGATTTTATTACTCTAGTACTTAAAAAATTAGATATATTTATTTTTATGTGTATGAATGTTTTGTCCACAAGTATGTATGTATGTATGTATGTATGTATGTATGTATACCACACACATATCTGCCTGATACCCATGGTGGTCAAAAGAAGACATCAAATTCCCTGAAAGTAGAGTTACAGTCAGTTGCTAGCCACCATGTGGGTGCTGAAAACTAAGCCTAGAGCCTCTGCAAGAAGAACAAGTGTTCTTAGCTATTAAGCCATCAACTCTCCAGCTCCTTATTTGAATTCTTAATCATACTATGTAAAACATATTTTCACTAAGTAGACCATGTATCAAATGTAACTTGACTTAGACATGGAAAAGCTCTTAAAAGAGAGCTGAAAACACCCATTCCTTTAAGAAATTTGACATTTGAACATTTTGACTATTTCATTATTTGAATATTTACCTGCAATTGGATTATATGCCCTTATTGTTTTGAACTATTTTTTACAGTATGACTATATGACTTTCCTATGTGCTGACATCTCAGTAGAGCAACATTAGAATATACTTTTCACATTGATTCCTATTTTAACTGATATATAAATAGTTTCTATAGGAGACGTAACATTCACATAATTATCCGTTATTTGCACTTCCATGTTGTATGAAACAAAAGCATGTTGTATGAGTCTTATGAGGGCTTGATGTATACAGTGAACATTGTCATTCTAAACACAAATGTGCTCATCACATGCAACATGAATCATGACGTGCCTCATGGTTCACCAGTCACAATGTAATTCCTCATCTTTATTAAACGCCAAACTAATCTTTTTAAACCGCAGAACACTATTTGTCGATTTCTAAAACAATTCACTCAGTGGTTTTAGAGGTAGGGACTCAGAAGTAGATAATTTCAAGATTGAAGCATGTTATTTCCTGTCTGGGATGTCTACTTTGGGACTTTATTTGGCAGTGCTGTCTTGGGGCAATACCCTTAAGGTCACTGGTAATAAATACCATGTTACATTGTAAAAGGAACTTCATAACTAGTTGAATAAACTTGCTAAGTATATTTAAAAAATCATTCTGCTGACTAGTATCCTAATAACAGTTTTAATAACATTAGAATTTATTGTTTTTAATTCTAAATGACTTGCCAAATTTGAAATGAGTCTACAAGTACCCAAGTATAATTGCCAGATATATCTTAAAATGTTTGTTTTTCATAACAAAAGTTTTTTTTAAACATAGATTCCTACTTTTAAGGAGTAATGTTTACCGAGGACATTCAGTTGCTTCAGAGAGAAGTGGGCTTAGCTTTTGCTACTATAATTCTAAGTATTCTGAGACCAGTGAGATAATAGTGACAGGCGCCAGCTAGCAATTGAGAGACTGAACATTTACTCTAGTTTAATTTCCATATTTGCTGTTTTACAGTCTTATATAATTGCCTGATATTTTATAAATTGCCTGAAGACATATTTCTAATGAATAAGGATTTTTGTCTCAAGTACTGTAAGAACATGCTTCGTTGAATTTCTTTATTATGGGTTACTAGTAACACTTGTAGTATATTTGTACTGAGTACAGGAACCTAGATTTGACTCCCAGATAATTCAAGTATATTATTTTTAATCATTATATTTTGAATTGTTAGTAGAGAGCTTAGGGACATTGAAATCACATGGCCTTTGGAGGCAGTCCTAGCTTTGAATTGAGCACCTTCCTATGTATATGCTTTTCTCTCAGGCTTCCTTGACTATAAATTAATGGAACAAAGCATCTATTGTATACTTATCTCATTGAGGAGGAAAGACCTATTTTTAGTTCATGATTTAATAGTGGCAGTATCTGAAGGCTTGGCTCCAGGTTTCTGGACCCTTGGTAAAGATGAACATCCTGGCAGTTGGAACACGTGGCAGATACTTACCCATGTGAAACAGGAAGCAGAGACAGAAGGACAGAAAGTCCAGGGCCAAAGTATTTCATGGACATGTTCTCAGTGACCAGATACCTTCATATAGGGCCTACCTCCTAAAGTTTGCAAAACAACCCTAAATAGTTCTACCAGCTGGGGACCAAGTGGAACATTTTACTCAAACTCTTACTCTTTACCACATTGCAAGGAAGTCCATCTAATGCAGTGTTTTATGTCTGGGTTCAGTTCTAAGAAAGCATGTCCATTTTTCAGTGCCTGCCATAAGTGTTATAATCCCAAGTATGAGTTCCACTCCTGTCCTGGCCTACAAGAGAGAATGAAGTTCATCTAAGCAACCATTAATTAATGCTATCTGTGCTTGTTAAATACACACTTAGGAGATATAAATAAAATAACTTTTTACAATACCAATGCCCTTCATGTTGTGGAAGCCATTGAAAGGCATCAGACTCAGTTTTTGTTAAGTCACTGTCAGTCATATAAAGAAACTAGAAAGGACAAAGAAAAGGAACAAGGCAAGTTTAGTGTGCTCATAGGTCTTTTCAACCTGTGGGTAGCAACCCTTGGGGTCAAATGGCCCTTACACAGGGGTCACTTATCAGATATCCTGCATATCACTTCTATCAATTCTCCTTTATCATAAGATCATTGTACTGGTTTTTGTTGTATGCCATAGTGAGACAACCTCATTATGAAACAGGGAACCTGATTTTATTAATTGTCTTTAGCAGATTGGTTGGTGTGCAAGCTTCTAGGTTATTTTCTTGACTGAGATGGATGGATTCATTCTACAGTGTTTGATGCCATCCCCATTCTGATGCTCCAGGGTGGTCTAAGAAGGCAGACGGAACACATCTTGAAGAGCAACCCAATCGCAGCACTCTTCCATGGGCCATTGTGAGCAGTGCTATCTCTAGGCAGGTGGTCAAGGGTAGTCTAATAAAGCAGTGTGAACAAGCCATGAAGACCAAGCCAGTAACAGTGTTTCCAATAAGAAGCATGGCATCATCCATTCCACATTGAGTCCTGACCTTACTTTCCCTCATAATACACTGCAATGTGTGAGAAATTGAAATAAACCTTTCCTTCCCAAGATACTGTTGGTGACAATGTTTATCACAGCAATAGAAACCTTGGTCAAGATTGGTGTTTATCTTACTGGGGAGGCTTCACCATCAAGATCTAGTTACCTGACACCACTATATTGAGGATTTTATTTCATTGTGAGTTTTATAAAAACACTTCATTCATTAATCCATAGACTGAAGAAAGTACTAAGTTTTGTTCAGAAGGTACAGATCAGCATGGAAGGGAGAATTTAGTCCACAGCCTTTATTGTAACTTCTACATAAAAAGCAAGGGCGGGAAGTTTAAATCTTTCAGGATTGACTAATTAGAATAATTCCAGAAGCTCCTGTAATCTAAGATGACCAGTGTTTCTACCTTGCCTCAAAAGCAAGGTAGAAAAATATAATTTCCTAGAGAGTTAGACCAAAAATAAAGGACATATGGCTCCAGGGAGAGGAAGTTTCAGACTCCATGTAATAATTCTTATCTCTTACATTATTTAGCAAGAATTGATTCTTCTTGTTTAGCTTTTTTTTTAGATTATCTTATGTGACTAATTACCTTTTCCATCCTTTCTATCATGGCTCTCTCCACCCCCACACACTTAAGCATTTTTGTGTTGTTGTTTGTTTGATTTGTATTATTTCACTAATCCTCTCTTTAGCTGCATGATTACTAATTTAGTCTACAAAGATCTGTTTTGATTACTGTATCATTCAGATCATATATACATATACATATGACTGAACCATATCCCAAGCACTGTATCTCTGTTATTATAGGACTTGCTCAGAACTAGATAAACTAAGGAGTCTAGAAAATTGCTGAATAAGTATTAATTGGGGATGAATTCTTAGAAGCCTGGTTCTTTTCTAAGAACAATCATTTGATGGTGGCAGTATAGAAAAGGCCTTGAACATTTCAAGAGAAAAAGTTTGCCTACACAAATAACATTATAGTCTAATATTTGAATACTACACAGGCTAAGAAATGACCATTATGGAAAGGATTCAGACTTTGCACGTAAGATAGAAATTATAGTGTATATATAACAACTAGATTTGGAAGAAAAATTTTGTTCCTTGGGACAAGTTGCCCAACCACGCAAATTTCTAAGTCCAGAATGGTGTTAACTTGGGAAACTACTGACACATGTATCTTCTATCATTCCTGACATGGATCAAGATGGATAATCACATTTAATTTACTTTTTGTCAGTATAAAACTTTTTTTCTTGCCAGTTGCCAAGACTTGTACATTCCCTGATTCTCAGAGCTATCTGCTGTGATTGATGCTTGGTGCTTGTTCATCTAAATGCAACTTTACTGCAGGAAAGCATGTTAAACCTCTAGCTATTCACATCACAGTCCACACTAGGCAATGGGGTACACAGGAATTACAGGTGATTATATAAGGAAAAAATGTTATGAAGAAAGCACAGACAATTAACAGATATGTCCTCTAAAACGAGCCCTTACATATGTAATAGTGTGTCATTAGTTTCTATCTGTTAATGCCACATTTCTATACATTTTGACTCCATAAGAGTGAATGTTTTTGTGAAGTATGTTGAAATAAACAATGATATTTTATCGAATGATGTTTACCAAAGAAAAATGTTGAGGTGCAGAATACACCATTTCAGATTATGAGACACAGAAAACATTTGCAGAGATTGTATATTCACCTGTGTGGAAATAGAGGAAAAGAGAAGAGATCATTTTCCTAAGACACTCTGACTCTGAAAGATTTCTGAATGTAAGTTATCATAACAAAGAATACTAAGCTGACGAATCATTAGGTTAATGATAGTTTCAGATTGCTTAAAGAGGCCTGTTACCCATCAAATTTATGAATAATTACATGTTAAGTAAATGTGAATAAATTAGACTCTGAGAAAAACTATAAAGAAAGGCAGCAGAATATATATTCAGAAGAAGGAGAAAATTTAAAAATTGAACACAAGGTGTTGAAGAATAATAAATGATAATAATGAGCAGCATTATATATATATATATACATGTATATATATGTGTGCATACACACACACACACATATATATATACATATACATATATATATGTATGTATATATATATATATATATATATATATATATATATATATATATATATATAAGAAATGTGGAGTATAGCACTTTGATTTTTAATCTCTCTAATATATACTTTAGAATTTAAACTAGAATTAAACATTTCCTAAAGTAGAACCAGTATTATTTTATTGGGAGTATAAGGATTGCTTCTTCTTCTTCTTTTTTTCTTTTCTTTTTGTTTTTGTTTTTCGAGACAGGGTTTCTCTGTTTAGCCCTGGCTGTCCTGGAACTCACTCTGTAGAGCAGGCTGGCCCTGAACTCAGAAATCCGCCTGTCTCTGCCTCCCAAGTGTTGGGATTAAAGGTGTGCGCCACCATGCCTCTTATTGCTTCTCTTTGTCAGAGTTGGTAGCAGATCAAACTGATGGTTTTAATTGAATACTTTGTAATACAAATGGTCTCCTTATGTATATAAGTCAAGGGGTGTTACATCTTCTACCTGCCAGGGTAGTTATTACCTATTCATCTGGCACTTAACATGTACTACATTGAGGACAAGTGTCATATATGTAGCTTTTTATAGATTTAACATGAGTAAACCAGTTAGATGGATTGTACAGAGAATCTCCAGTGTTTTGTCAATAAAAAAGCCTGCGGCTAATGAGTGGAGGAAGGGTTAGAAGGTGGGACATCTTTTAAGAGACAGAGAGGATTCTTGGAAAGAGTCAGGTGTGGGTGATTATCTCTAACTTTGGAAGATATGGTCACATAAACCTGAGGAGAGTTAACTAATCATGGGGAAGACATAGGTAGTTTAAATGGGTTATGTAAGTAACAAGCCAGGGAAAAAAGCCAAAGCTTATGGCCTAAGCATTTATTCATATATAATTATGTCTCATAGTCATTATTTCTGGGAATAAAGAGGAAGGCTGGAAAAGAATAAGACCCAAAGGCAACAGTGAGTCTTGATCATTGGATAGTCCCAAGAGAGATAAACCATGCTAAGTAATACTTCTTTTATCCATTAGTTTACTCTGCTACCTATTAACATACGTTCACCTTGTTTTCTCAGTTTACTTCTTTATATTTTAATTCTCCTTCTGTCTTTGCATGGCTACTATTTGCTGGATACTTCCTATGTGCCAGGCATTGAATGTGTGTGTATAATTAACATGAACCTATGGAAACCTTTGATTGTTTTTTAATTTAATGTTATTGCCTAAAGAGTAATTTATCAATAAGTCAGCTCTTCTTTTCCTCTAAAATATGTCTAAAATCCATGTATTCCATGAATTTCAGTGGTTGGTGTTCCTAGACGGGTTTGATATTACGCCCTGCTTTCATGATTGCAGTGAAACCTAATTGGCTCTTCCTTCTCTTCTCTTCTCTTCTCTTCTCTTCTCTTCTCTTCTCTTCTCTTCTCTTCTCTTCTCTTCTCTTCTCTTCTCTTCTCTTCTCTTCTCTTCTCTTCTCTGCATATTCAAGTCTCATCTATCCATGAAAGTCAGAAAGTTTCTCTAATTGTAAAGTCACATCCTCCCTAAATATATCCTATATTGAGGATAACACAACCCATGCTGCTTTCATCACTAAGAACTTCTGTGAGTTTTGTTCCCACCACGTTGCCACATTTTCAGAAGAATGGAGCCTTCTCCTTCTGTCTGTTTTGTAATCGAATTCTTTTCTGAGAGTTTGGAATGTTCTTCCTTAGATGAGCATGTCTGGATCTGGCTTTTGTTGAGGTTCCAGCTTCAGTGCCAATTCGTGGGAGGGGAGGTGGGTCCTACATTCTTTTTCTATTCCAAATTAACCACCCACTTCTATCGTGGTCCTCTGTCTGTTTTCAGAATCATTTTGGTTATTTCTTTATTTATTTACATACTTCTTAATTGACTCTCTTTCTACATGGGAAGTGCCAAAGTTTTGAAAGACTTTTATTCATAGCTGTGGATAGCAGAATGTTCACAAATAAGAGTGAAATCTGGTTTTTGTTCTTCCTTTTCCTTTTTGTTTCATTCTCTTCTCATTTTTGACTCCGTGCCCTACTATATAATTGAATTTGACCTGAAATTTGTTAAGTAGCCTATGCCTCCCAATTTACAACACTCCTGATTCTACTAGAATTACTAGAATTGCTAGCACATGCCACTCACAGACCAAAGCAATTTCTGACACCTAAAAATCTCTGTGAACATTTAGTGCTTGCCATTCAATTGCAAATTATTGTCTTATAAGACCTTGTGATACTATTAGAAGTTTAATGGCATTATTATAATTTTAAAAGACAAGAATTTGCCTAAGGTTATATAAAGACTGTCATGTCACAGTGAGGATTTGATCTCAGCACTGTTAAACACTGGGGGATGATTAGTTCAGGTGAGCATTGATCCTGAAGAGGCTCTTGATATAGCTCTCAAAGCATGGTTGAGTTTCCATAGGATCAGGATGCACTATAGAACAGTGAGCCTGCTTCCCCATACTTCTTGTTTCCTCCCATTTGAACTCTCTACAATGTTGATGTAATCTTCCACACTGGATGACTTAGCCTGAAGGTCTTCACATGACACTTGGTACTGTCTAATTGTTGACCTTTAAACGGTCAAAACTATGTGCTCAATAAATAGCTGTTCTTTATAAATTAGCCATAATAAAGTATTTTTCAGTAACATAAAAAATCTACTAAAATAATACAAATATCTGTGGATGCATGAAGGGCCTGAAGCTATAATATATTTTTCAGACATCTTCCAGACTCATTTCAAACTGAGTTCTGCAGAAGAGCAGTTGCAGGAGCAGTAAACCTCATTGCTAGCAGTGAAGCCAATGATAGATGTGGTGGCACATGCTGTAATATCAGCAGTGAGGAGGTGGAGACAGAATGGTGCCCATACCAAGACCAGCCTGGCTTAGAAAGTCCGACTGTGTCTCAAAACCAAATAGACAAGCACAGAGCAACAGAAGAAGCGAGAAAACATGATCATAGTTTTCCTACTACAGACTTCATGCATGTTTTGTGGTTTAGGAATTACATAGGATATTAATCAGTCATAGAATTGTTTATACATATTTGTGATTATCTTAGTTTAATTTTTCCTAGAAATAAACCTTGAGATATATTTGAGGCAAGAATTTTCTGGGGAGGGGTTCCAGGGTTGCTGGCAAGGAGATGAAAAAAATGGGACAGAATAGGAGAGGATTTCCACAGAGAGAATGTGAAGCTTAATCCTGGGCAGGGGGAGTTTTGGGAGGTGGTGGAGAGCTTGTCCCTTGGTGTAATCCCAGCTGAATCCATTGGGACTGAAGTCTATAAATGTATTCACCAGTTCTTGTTAGTCACTGGCTAAACAGTCAAGAGCTATTTTCAGGACTTTAATCCCCAAAATGTCTGTCCTGCCTTAAGTGGGCATTATGAATTTTGGCAGTAAGAGAGACATTGAGGCAACAAAATGCTGATGTGGACAGATGGGAGTTTGAATTTGTTGAAATTGTGAGGACATGGACTTACTATGGGAGGCAGGTTCTTTAATTTTTTTAAAATTAACCATATATGTGGTAATCTGTATGCATTTGTGAGTGTTCACATATGTATGGATTAGGAATTGCAGGTGAGAACAGCTAAGTGAAGATTGTGAAATACAGGATTTACTTAAATTCAATAGTAGCAGTAGGATACAGACAGCTTCTATGTGAATGTATACATTGCTGTAGATAATAAGTTAGTCTGTATTAGGAATTGTAGGTATAGTATAGAAAGTCTCTCTCTTACACACACACACACACACACACACACACACACACACACACATATGTACTGGCTATTTTTGTGTCAACTTGACACAGCTGAAGTTATCACAGAGAAAGGGGCTTCAGTTGAGGAGATGCCTCCATGAGATCCAACTGTAAGGCATTTTCTCAATTAGTGATCAAGGGGGAAAGGCCCCTGTGGGTGGGACCATCTCTGGGCTGGTAGTCTTGGGTTTTATAAGAGAGCAGGCTGAGCAAGCCAGGGGAGGCAAGCCAGTAAAGAACATCCCTCCATGGCCTCTGTATCAGCTCCTGCTCCCTGACCTGTCTGAGTTCCAGTCCTGACTTCCTTTGGTGATGAACAGCAGCATGGAAGTGTAAGCCGAATAAATCCTTTCCTCCCCAACTTGCTTCTTGGTCATGATGTTTGTGCAGGAATAGAAACCCTGACTAAGACAATATATATGTATACATACATACACACACAGGTTGTTACTATGTAATCTAGACTGTAGTGATATACATAGTCTTCTTTGTTACTAAGTGTTTGGATTATTGGTATATACTCCACAGCTTATCAGAGAAATCTTTAACAATCTTCTTCAGGACTTACCTTATACCCAACCAATAGATTAAAGATTGCCATGGCTGTCCTGGAATTCACTATGTAGACCACCTTGACCTCAGACTCACAGAGATATGTCTGCCTCTGCTTCCCCAGTGCTGGGATTAAAGGTGGGTACCACCATACCTGGCTTACTGAGAGATTTCAAGTAACTCAGACCAATCTGTAGGATACTGAATGATCAACCCTGAAGATGAACATGTTCTAGGAGCTGGATAATGAATAAATTTCTGACATAGTGATTCCCTACATTAACAGACATTGCTCAGGAACGATTTTGAGATCAGAAAGTAGTGATCTGTGTCATGGGTAGGTAATGAGGGTCAGTGAGTATCTTTTGGTATTTCCAAGTTCTTGTGTCCTGGAACGAGAATTTGTATATATAGATAGAGGTGAAGAAAGACAACTTATTAGGTAAGAGAGAATTCCCAAGAAAGGAAATGGGTCAGAACTGGGAGAAAGATCAGAGGCTCGGTGGACCCAAGCAAAGAGGGTAGTAACATTTTATGGGTCATTTGTTTAGAGCTGGCTTTTCTCTTGCGTGTTCTGTTCCATGAACATTGGCTTGGTCAGGGAGGTTTCTTTTTCCTTTACATTTTTTTTTAATCTGCTAATTTTGACCTTACTCTCTGCACTGTTCTCTTGCTAGCTGTGAGTAGGCCCAATGTAGTAATGTGCATCCTTATAAGTGCAATAAAGAAGCTAGAGAGAGATGGCATAGAGCCAACTCTTCTGACCACGGCTGACCATGCAGGCAGCAAGACGACCATGAGGCAAGGGGTGTGGACAGGACACTGGGAAGGCAATGCATGGGGTCCTTCTGTGGCTCCTTAGCAAAGGTCCCATTGATACAGTGGCCCCAAAAGAATCAGTTTTCACTTACCTCTACATTGTAACATATCTGTGATGTTTTAAACAACTCTCTTTGTGCAGTTCATTCTAGTAACAACAGGAAATGGTATATTTCCCAATCAAACACAGAGATATAAATGCTTCTGTCCTCAAGTGAAAATAGTATAAAGAACTGTATTTTTAAAATTATTGCAAGACTTCAATTTTCTGTATATATTCCTGTAGTGATAAATACTACATTACATGCAGGGATTTGGAATGTAAGTAAGAAACAGTGGGTTGGAATTCTTCCTAGTTACTCTCCATTATATCTCAGATAGTTTTACATTTTTCTTAGTTTTAAGTTCACCATCAGGAACATGATGATAGCAATGTTTCTTGTAGAAGTTTGTTGTATTAATTTGCATAATTCATATGAAAATACATTGCAGATGACAGAGCAGTGCATGCAATCTCATTTATCTCTTAGACAATGATAGCTGCAGAAATCACCCCTAAAGTCAAATATCCAAAAGATATAAACTAAGCTGTATAATTCTGTTTTAAGTAGTTGTAAATCAGACTAGGTGCATGTATTTAGAGTGTGCAAGCCATCACAGTTTATGTGGAAATGAATTCAGTGACTTTTACTTTGGAGGAATCAGAAGACTGAATCCTTGCTTTGCTTACAAACGTTGATAAAACCATGATGTGTGTTTCCTTCTCTTCTTTGAATCTGTCTTAAAATGAGCAAAGACTCCTTTGGGCCACAGAAGAGAATCAACAGTCTCTGATGAAAGGGTCACCCTAGATTCCAGTGACCAAAAGAGTTGCCTGCTGACAACTTTGTAGCAATACTCCAGGCTGCCACAGAGTCATGGCTGAGGAATCCACACAGCTAATGAATTCCATAAGGTGTTTCTCTCTTCTTAAGCCCGAGGCATGCAGCATTGCTGTTCATTGTTTTATAGCGTAGACTCTAGCTCATTCTTGACACCCGCTGCCATTTCCTGTCTCTCCTCAAAGTAAGCCCTAAACAGAACAACAATACACAACTTTCTATTTAATTTCAAACAGCATCTCCACCACTGAGATGGTGGGATTGTCACGGTTGCAACCCAGAAATATTACACTGGGGTCAGGCTAGAAGTATGAGAGATGGGTATGAGTGGTTATATTGAAGCTTCAACTTAAGGATTTCAGTTCATTGTTGGCAGTTCTAGCAAATGGTTTTAGATCTGTTTCCATGATACATTTATTTCCATCAGTAAGGTATAAGTGAGCAGTTACTGATCAAAGGTGTCTTACATTGTACTTCTGTCTTTAAAATAATAGTAAGATGTTGTTGTTATGTTACAAGAGGGAAAGTGATTTCTCTTGGTGGCCCACCTTTCTGGCAAAGGGCATGGTTGATGCCTTTGGAAGTTAAGTTCTTAAGTCTCTGTGCCCCCCGCCCCCTTTTTTGTCTGTTTGTCAAGTTCCAATTCTGTGAGTAAATGATGATTTGATGATTTTAAATGTAAGAAGAATTCTTCCTAGTCAGAGAAAATGTGCAGATTCCTATCTTAAGTTGACATTTTTAATAGAGGAAGGTGTCATCTTTGCATTCCAGTTGAAGGAGCTGTAGAGTCAGAGGAAATTTCCTTTTCGTGGTGTTTAGATGGACTTGTTGCATTTATTCTTTCATGTCTAAAGAGGATTCATCTCCTCTACAGCAATGGAGTGCAAGAGAAAGACCCTGCTCTGTCATAGTCTGATTATGGAAAGAGGCCAGCATGTTGTGTGGGTACAGCTGGAGCTATGAAGAAGTCACATCCCCCACAAGCAGAGGATTCCCTCTTCAGGCTTCTGTTTTTCATATACATTATGCCCCATGTTTCCTGTCATGTTGCAGGAGACTAGGCAGCCTTTCTGACATTTTCCACTTGTTTATTTCCTCATACTTCAAAATCTTCACTGTGTAGTAGAGAGTTATTCCTAATAGCTAGAATAAAGATTTAATCATCTCAGGGAAACTTTAGATCAAGAATTTACACACAATTTAATATAAATTTTAATCACATTACTAATATTTTAGTATTATACTTTTTATAAAACAGAAATGTATGAACTTTAATATTTATCCATTTGTTTAGTTTTCTTTTGGGACATATCCCAAATATAGAAGAAGTGGGCAAAGACAAAATCTTTATGGTCACTGAAATTCCTTACACTATAATTCCATATTATCCCATTATTATACACACACACACACATATATATATGTTTTATATATATATATATTACATATATGTATATATATGTATGTATATGGCATACACATACACACATAAACTCATATGCATACGTACACACATACACACATATATGATGACATAAAGTTTAACCATAGATACATTCACTCTTATGCTTGCACACAAATGTCAGCATGCATATCTAAATGTATACATTTAGATAACACACAAACACACATACACACACGTGCAAAAACAAGTGTGCATTCACATACCCAGATTCATAAAGGGATATTTAGAAGAGTTTTGTTTATCTATATCTAATCTATCTCTATATCTCTGTATTTCTATATCAATATTTCTCTCTATATATATTTCTTAAAGAAAAGGACATGACAGATAAAGCTGTAGACTGCTGAATACTTCTGTATACGTCTTGTCCCCCCACTCCTTTCTTCACCATCTTAGCCACTACCTTAGGTCAGGAGTCTGCATTCCAAGGATGTGCTTATAATCTTACCACACAGGTGCAGATCCTTCATCTTTTTGAATTTTCTCATATCAGACACATATTTTTCTTCAATATGGTATAAGTGAGTGTGTGTGTGTGTGTGTTGTGCATATGTGCATGTTGGAGGGGTGGTTAATGATTTACCAAATACTAGGGGCTGGGGAGATGGCTCAGAGGTTAAAGCACTGCCTGCTCTCCCAGAGGTCCTGAGTTCAATTCCCAGCAACCACATGGTGACTCACAACACACATGGTGACCCATTTGTAATGGGATCTGATGCCCTCTACTGGTGTGTCTGAAGAGAGTAACAGTGTAGTCATACAATTAAAATAAATAAATCTTAAAAAAATATAAGAAACCAAATACTATTGATGTAAGAACTTATCTGAATATATAGAAATCAATTGGACAACCCATGATTGAATGTTCTCTGGAAAACAGATATTCAGGTTGATTCAAACATTTTTCCTATTCAATTATTGCTGTAGTGAACATTTTTATGTTTCCATATGAAGCAGAATAGGAATTCTGTAACCACTTTATATGCTAAGAAATTGTAAATATGTGTTGAAATATCTTAAAATTTCTGTAATTTTTTAAAAAAATCATTGTAAATATTTTCAAATTTATTTTATGAAAATACTCATAGTTTCATTATCTTATGAATTTTACTATCCATTTTAAATATAGTTACCCATTTTAATCCTAAAATTCTTTCTTTATATGTTCTTTTTTTTTATACTTTCTTTATTTATATTTCAAATGTTATCCCCTTTCCTGGTTTCCCCTCTGATACCCCCTATCCCATCCTCCCTTCCCCTGCTCATCAACCTACACACTCCAGCTTCCTGATCCTGGCATTCCCCTATACTGGGCATAGAGCCTTTACAGGACCAAGGGCCTCTCCTCCCATTGATGACTCTTTTTATATTCTAATTTTGAATCAATCTTATTAGAATACCTGCCTACTTAGGTTATCTGTGACCCTACACTATATTTTCACTGTGTTATCTTATTGCCCTGATTAATAGCTTTCCTATGTAAACAGTTCCATCGCTTTCCTAACCTTTCAACTAAGCTTTGATTTGTTTCCCATCTCCTAGCTTTTAATAAATTTCTCATGGTTTTCCATTTTAAACTTCTTTGATTTGAAACACTGATGCTTTTATTGTAAAACTGTGATTTCATTTTTTTCTCATCTTTCTCTCTTTTTTATTTCCATAAACATTTTCCTCTTTAACCTATGATTAATTTTCTAAACATTTACAAAGGTTTGTTTTGGTTTAGTTTAGTTTAGTTTAGTTTTGTTTTGTTTTTTAGTAGATTTTACTTAACTCTCTCTGCCATAATTGTGTTGTGGTCAAATTACTTGCTCCACAAATTACTAACTATTTGAAATAGTTTGAGATATTTCAGGACCTGATGGGTATATATAAACTGATGTACCTTTTGGCTTGCATGTACAATTTCATATACACACATATCTTTGAGAAGAATCTTGATAAAGCTGTGTTGAACCGTTCCTCCCATGTGATATTCTTGGCCATCAAAGTGATTGGTTACAATTCAGTGCATTTTATTCTTCTCTATTTGATTCCTCTAATATATCCTCTGACTCCTACATATCCTTAGTCTTTAATGTGATCATAGAACATAGATTATCACATGATGGTTTTGCATTATAAGTATTTCATTTAAGGGGAAATGACCATCTTTATGTGTGATGGGCTTTCTCAGTTGCTTACTTTATATAGTTTCATTCTTTCTCTACTTCATATACTTTGATTAATTACAGTATGTTTTCTCCAACTCAAACTGTCTTCTGTTTTGAAAAGTACCTTTAGCTTTTATTCATTTGTCTTTTTGTTTGGTTTTATATCATATACCCCTTCAAAGTCTCTTTATTGTCCACATCACCTTGATTTGCCATTTATTTTGGTGATTATCCTTTACTTCCTTCATTATTCATTTATAAAACATAGAAAAATTTTCTCTCACCTTAAAAGAAATGTTACAGATGTCCTCACATGATGATGATGTCTGTAGTATGGGATCCATACAGAACTTGCTTAATGCAGTCTTTATAAAGTCTAAAATATTTAGGAGTTTTGATACATGGACTAAGTGTACCTGTACATATTTTAAATGGCTTTGCCAATCTCAGAACAATATCTAATACTTAAAATATATCAGTCATTTATTCAATGTATTGATTTGTAGTTATGTTACAGTCTTTAGAAAAATATTAGTCTAGGTCTAGACAGAGACAGATAAATCAGCAGTATAGAGAACCACTGATCTCACAGAAAACCTGGGGTCAGTTCTCAGGACTGACTCTGGACAGCTCATGACTGCCTACAATACTAGTTCCAGGGGACCAGATGCCCTATTCTGACCTCTGTATATACCTGCACATATGTGGTGTACCAAATCCACATAGCCATACAAAGAGAAAAAAAAAAGAGTCTTAAAATACTAGTCTAAATTTAAGATTTATAAAAGCAAACACTTATTGCTTGGCACAAGGTACTTTCTTCTAAAAGCTATTTAATGAAACACACCTGGATTATCATGAGCATGTTGTGCTTAAGGCATCTAATATTTGCTCTGACACTGGTTTGTAATCACATGCTTTATATGTTTGAATGAAGACTGATTGTGGCATTTCCTTGAAAATAGTGTATTCATTTTTAGCCTATGCACTTTTACCTTTATCCTACTGTTCTTAATTATTCAAGAAACACTGACATCAGCACATAAGTAAAAATGATTCTAATTATTCATTTTCACTCCAAGCCCTACGAAAGGGGAGCATTTTCAGCTTGAAACCTCTATTTGCATCTCTCTTGATTTGCCTAAAAGTGCATCTCATTTCCCCATGTTTCTGCTTTTGCTGCTTATGTAAACCACATTGCTAAACCTTATGCATGATGTAACAGGATACGATCCCATGATATATTTCCATGATGTCAAAGCTTGAATTATGCAAATGGGCACATGAAGCAGAAACCTGCCCCTTGTTCCCTTGTTTGATATGCACTGTCATGCGGCATGATACATAGTCAAGTGAGGTTATCTGTCTCCCTATCTGCATTTTCGTAAAGTGCATATCCCTGTGGTATCGAAGCACTCAAGCAGTAAGTACGTTTCTGCATCTGGTTAATAAGCCCAGCAAACAGGAGTTTATCAACATCTGGCATCTGCCTTCCTTTTGTGAATTTCCAAGAATAACGAATGCATGGTGACCTTTGATAATTTCTGTGATTGCTTAGAATTTTAATGGTGTTTCATGTTATTTCTCTGGTATTGGGAATTTTAATATGACAACCAGCTTCCTCCAGGTTACTTAACTTACACTGGAGTTCACTGGATTGATTACCCAGATGCTCTTCATCGTTCAGATTTTTCACATCTATTAAAATTAACTGGTTCAACTTTTCAAAAGATACCCAAGTAAGAACCCAAAGTAAGATTATAAGAATTATGATGAATAGAGTCACATTTTTATAAGAATTTGGTAAGGATTTTTTCTTCTGATTAAGGTATGGATACTGTTTTAGTACAGAAAGCTAACAAAAACTACATAGACACAGTTATGGAAGGCTAGTGGTCTCTACAGCTTAGCAGGAAAACTCATTTCACCCTCTCGCTCTTTCCTCAACCTTCTCCTCCTTTCCCGTCTCTCCGTGCCTCTTTTGCTTCTGACATCCTGGCATTAGTGTAGTTTGTGTTTTTCTTAGTAAGCAGAGGGTTTCCCCAAATGTAGGCATTCTTACCCTAGCATTATGGGATTAATGGTCCCTCCTTCTAGACTAAGAGTGGGGATCACAGGAGAACCTAAGGTAGGCAGAAGATATTTTATGCACTCTACTGGTCACATTAATAGAAATGGTGAGGAAAAGCCCAAGTCACTAATAAATAAACATTCACCAGCTAGATAATCCCCTTGCCACCTCACACAGGGTACTTAATGCCTTATGTTTTGTCACTCTCACCTCTCTATGGTACATTCTCGGAAACTCCTAGAGTAGTGAGTATGTCATCTCAGGAGGGCATTTCCTCCACTGAGCCATAGTTTTGTCTTGGTATGCTGGATCTCATTGTATAAGTGGAGTAATTGAAAACATGTCTTCTTCAGGTCAACACAATAAGTGCATGCAAAATGACATTATGTCTTCTGTTTGTTTTCCATTGTGCATATCTACATTTCCATTAATGACATTAGGCAGCCTGACTTGTGGCTGTTCTCCACTTGTCTTGAAATACAGGAATGGCAATTGCAGTTAAACACCATTTTGTGCTTGTCAAGTGTGTAGGGTGCATCCAGGCGGGCCATTAACCAGTTTTAAGAGTACTTCATCTGTTTGAGTTACAAATTTGTAAGACTTTCTACTCTATTTCCCCTGAATCCCTGATGAGCAAGGGTATTCAGGTTGTGTACATATTTTTGGGAATATAGTTAACATGATTGTCCCTGAAACTAGATCTAATATTTCCACAGACTGGCTACAGGGCCCATAAAAACAGACAAGAGCAACAACAACAACAACAGAAATGTTTTTGGCAGTTTGGGGTAGAGTGCACTAAATAACCAATGCCGTAGAGACTCATGTCACATGGAACACTTGCCCACCAGATTGCTAGGAACTCATAAATTACAATTACAAGAGATGGAGGTGGATTTGTATATTCTCAACAACGTGTGTCTGTGTGTGCTCATTTACAACAGAGGTTTTAGAGTCAGTGTTATAGTGTCCTTGGCCACTGGGTGACTCATGACAGAAATGATAAGATGGCTTCAGGAAGCAGTGGCATTCAGTAGTGCATGATGATGAGTGACTGGTGTATGACTCAGGGCCTTTGTCACTGTGTTAGTCTGTACTTTGTTTCATCACGGGAGTAGTACAACCCAGCTATCAGAAGTGTGCACTCAGACAGATGTTATCCAGGGGTGCACTGTGATGAGAGATTATAAAGTTATAAAAGGGTATTTTGGAATTGTACAAATAGTGCAAGATAGTGTGAAGAGTGAAAGATCTAGAAGGAAAAAAAAAGTCTTGGGAGAGTTTGTGTTTTTTTCTACAACCTAGTAAGTTACTCAGAACTTATGTAAACTTTGGGTGCACGTTACATATAGTCTGCAGCTTGAAGTGCATAAAAGTAACCATACGTGAATATATTGTCCTAATGTTGGTCAAGGACCATAAAAATATTAATATCTCTAAAGATGAAAAACAGGTTTGCAAGGTTCAGCTACAGCTGCTGACAGCTCAGCTGCTAACCACTGTGCCATGTCCTGAGGCCCTGACAGGGCACTGTTACTGACCTTTGCTTTAGTAATTGATTCTATTGCCTCACATTTACAATTCTTACAGTTCTGAAAAGAGTGGAGTCTATTTTTTTTTTCATTTAGACAAGAATGATTTTATATCATAAGAAAAATATAGGCATGAGAATTGCAGTATTTAGAAGAAAATAAGGTGACTTCCTTCTTCTAGTGTGTGTCTTTTACCCAGGCTCCTCTTGATGCTCTGAGCAGTCTCTACATTCTGAAGCGACCTTCACTTGTCAAAGGTCCCGTTAACAATAAATTGGGTTTTATGAGTGGAAGCTTAATAAATAAACCAAATAAAAATGTGACTGACTTTGTTACTTTTGCTTTGCTTTTTGGTACGGATCATTGAACCCAGAACAGCGTACATGCTAATAAGCCACAATTGCCTTTATAAAAACAATTTCATGGCCAGTGACTCCAGCGTCAATCAGTAGGTTTTCAAGTCTAGGGTTAGGATGTGCTTAGTGTGAAGCAAAGCCATGAGTTCAGTAGCAAGCACCAACAGTAAACCAATCCCTACACAGCTGAACCAAATCAAGGATAGTGGCACTGCTTACGTTCATTATAATTTCATACCGGTGCTTATCTTCTGTTTCTAGAATGGTGACTGGAGCTTTTGGAAATCAACACTTTGATAATTTGTATACACTTACTTATAAATAAAACTAAGTATAGGATAGAGATTGAGACCATAAGTTAAATGGTATTTATTCCACATTAGCTTTTTGGGAGAAATTATGAAGAATTTAGAAAGGTTGTATTTCTATTATTATTATTATTATTAATTAATATTATCTGAAGCCTTATTCTGGGATTTCTTTTTTATTGGATATTTACTTTATTTAGATTTCAATTGTTATCCCCTTTCCCCATCTGCTCCTCCCACCAGAAGCCCATTATCCTATCCCTCCTCCCCCTGCTTCTGTGAGCCTGTTCCCCCACCCACCCATTCATACCTCCTCACCTTCGAATTACACTGGGGCATTGAGGCTTAACAGGACCAAGGACCTCTTCTCCCATTGATGCCCTACAAGGCCATCCTCTGCTACATATGCAGCTGGAGCCATGGGTCCCACCATGTGTACTCTTTGGTTGGTGGTTTAGTTCCTGAGAGCTCTGGTTTAGTCTCTGGGTTCTGGTTGGTTGATATTGTTGGTCTTCCTATGGGGCTGCAAACCCCTTCATTTCCTTCAGTCCTTTCTCTAACTCCTCCACTGGGGAACCCATGCTCAGTCCAATGGATGGCTGTAAGCATCCACCTCTGTACTTGTTAGGCTCTGGCAGAGCCTCTTAGGAGACAGCTGTATCAGCCTCCTGTCAGCAGGCAGTTGTTGACATCCACAATAGTGTCTGCATTTGGTGACTGTATACACAATGGCTCCCCAAGCTGAGCAGTCTCTGGATTGCCTTTCCTTCAGTCTCTGCTCCACACTTCGTCTCCTTATTTCCTCCTGTGAGTATTTTGTTTTCTTTAGATTGTAAAAGGAATATTTTAAAACTTAATGCATAACATATGACATTAAATGCCTTTATATATCCATCACTCTTATTCATAAAATAAAAATAGGCAAAATAGCTTTGATTGTCACTGGAGAGATTTAAGCCAGTTATTTACAATCTATATTAGCAGACATGTTCACGGGTATCTATAAAAGCATTATAATATATAATATAATACACATACATTTTATATAGATATATAATTATAATAGATTTTGTTTTTATGAATATTATAAAACTTAAGTTTGTACATATTACATTATTTATATGTAACAGTCACATAATTGTACATGAAATATCCCATCTTAAATCTCTTGTTATTAGAAGGCTTTTAATAAGTTAGCATTATTTTAGGATTCTATTCTACAGCTTTTATTAGATATCAATTCTTATTAATTTGTAGCCACATACTTTATTAGAGATTTTCTTGACCCAAATATCTTGACTGCTATACATTATCAACAGGAAAAAAGGTATTTTGAAAACAATCTTCAATTTTCTGCTCTGCCCTCATCACATCAAGGAGAATGGCATCCCCAGGAAGAGCACACAATGGAGAATCCAGAAGAAGAGGGACAACAGTTGGGATGTAAATAAATAAAATTGTCCAATTAAAAAAATTACCCGTGGTGCTCAGCAGAGTTTCCCTGTCTGCTTTTGGATGTTTCCTTCTAAGTTGTTCTGCTCCTAGTTTTCCTGGACTGCTCCTCTTTTTTTTTTTTAATTTATAATATTTTTTTATTACGTATTTTCCTCAATTACATTTCCAATGCTATCCCAAAAGTCCCCCATACCCCTCCCCCCACTTCCCTACCCACCCATTCCCATTCTTTTGGCCCTGGCATTCCCCTGTATTGGGGCATATAAAGTTTGCAAGTCCAATGGGCCTCTCTTTCCAGTGATGGCCCTCTTTTTTTGATTATCAATGATTCTTAGTGTCCAACTCTTCCTGTTCCATTAAGCCACCACTCACCAGGTCCCGCTTTTGACCCCGACTCACCTCAATTGCTATTGTGGTAGTTCAGATTGTTCCTGTCTCAAATTGAGAGATGTTGCATACCTGTTATCTTCAGAACCTAGCTCAGTAATAGCCAAGTAACTCTTTATGTAAACTTAATAATTGGCCTTTTACATCATTGTGGGCAGATTTTTAAAGGATTTGAACTGAGTTGGAAGAGAGTTGATGTTCATAATTTTAAAATTTAAAGATTATTCCTAAGGAAATGGGATATGGTAGTGATTTGCCATTCTGGGTACCACGTATTTCAGTCTTCAGAATGGCCCCAAAGAAATTTTTGTGATGAGGCATATTTAAACATGATAATGCTGAACTTTAAAGTGATTATTAATAACTATTTGAAGGTAAATTTAAACCAGATCAAAGAACTAGCATTTGAATTAAGATGAATGTAATTTCAAACTATATTCCTTATACGTTACGTGCATAGGTATCATGTAGAAAGAAGGGGAAGAGAAAGTGGGAAAGATAATCGTTTAGTACTGTACTATTCACAGTGTATCTTTCTAAACATGGTAAAAGCCAAGCCACTTCAAAGCATGTGTAGTTATAATTTGCTTCTCCTTCTTTTAGGTAGATCTTGGTTTCAGTACAGATTGTTTTCTTACTAATGAACAGTCCATTCAGCACACTCAAAACGTCAGGCAAAACATTAAAGCATCAGGCAAAGGTTGCACTTTATCTTTTTTTTATTAGCCACAACATAATATATTGTAGATTGTATAGAACGCCATGTACTCTGTTAGCTTTAAATTAGGAGCGAAGGGGCAGAGGTATCACATACACAGCGTATTTCAGTAGCCTCTGGCAGTTTCCCAATGGCTTTGATACTCCAGATAACCACAGCAGATAAATCAAGCCCCAAAGTGGACCCTCCAGCCCAGATTTCTCCAACTTTAATGTGCCAGTACAATCTCCCAATACAATCTGCATCACTGCTGATTACAGAGATGCCTCTGCCTTGGGCAGTGAAGTGATTTACATAAGCTAAGTCATTATTCTAACAATTAAATCACTCGGAATTAGTGCAAGCTTTTCTTTTTTCCTTGCTACAATATTAGGCTTTAAACTCAATTGAACACAGCTCTCCATATGTTGTATAATGCTACTAGGAAACAGTGGTTTAAGAGAAAGGCAAACAAACAAACAAACAAACAAACAAAAAACCAGAGCTCTTAGGCAGGAAACACTGGACATTCAAATGGCAGAGAGGACAGAAGGACTGTAGAGAAGACATTGGATGATGGCATTGCAAATTTAGAATGTAAAGGATGATTTAGCTTGGTGTCCCTTTTTCATTATTATGTTTTCCTTTTTAATTCTTTAATTAAACAATTCTTTTCTGCCTCCCTCACCAATTAATAGTTTAATCACAAATGCAGCAAGCATTTTTTTGAGTACTTGCTATTTACCCATGATCAATGAGTTAGTTCTTTCGACCAATGGGTGTCAATTCATGTCTAGCTGCACAAAAAGAATGGCTCAGTGTGTAGCAAAAATAAATGCCTGAACTCATGACAAAGAGGATGTCCCTATGCTTAGATTGCTTCAGATACTTAATTTTTAATTTGTGATGGTTCTTTGTGTCATTCCTAAAGTTCTACATTTATAAATCAAAAGAATAAGTATTTGTTTTATTAGGCAAGGGATACTTCTATTGACTAGGAGTTTTGTTTTGCTTTGTTTTTGCCAACATTCTGAAACAATCTTGAATTTATGCTTTGGGCAGTTCCCAAACTGACTTTAGGCTTCTGCGACAAAACTCCTGAACGACCAAGTGCAGAATCAAGAAGAACCATTCTGCTTCCCCACTGTATGTGAAATGAGCTTGAGCAGGGCTTCTTTGGAAAGTAGTCTTGCTGTAGCGAAGTGTAAGAAAGGACAGAGTGCCAGAAACGTATGCAGTCTGCAAAGTCACCACTTAAATGTTCTGTGATTTGCTTTATATGGTGACTCCATGGGTCACACTGTCCTTGCTTCTTTCTCTCTCTCTCTCTCTCTCTCTCTCTCTCTCTCTCTCTCTCTCTCTCTCTCATTCTCCCTCCCTCCCTCCCTCCCTCCCTCCCTCCCTCCCTCCCTCCCTCTCTCCCTCTCTCTCTCTCTCTCTCTCTCTCTCTCTCTCTCTCTCTCTTTCTTTCTTTCTTTCTTTCTCTCTCTCTCTCTCTCTCTCTCTCTCTCTCTCTCTCTCTCTCTCTCTCTCTTTCTTTCTTTCTTTCTTTCTCCTCCCTCTCCTGTCCTCTCCTGTCCTCTCCTGTCCTCTCCTGTCCTCTCCCTCTCCCCCTCCCCCTCCCCCTCCCCCTCCCCCTCTCCCTCTCCCTCTCCCTCTCCCTCTCTTTTGTTTTTATATTTCTGGAAATGAGACCAAGAGTCTTATGCTCAGCCTCTAGGACACACATTAAACTCTAGGCACTTTTAGCTTAGGTATTTGCCTGAATTTTTACCCAGAGAAGACTCTGCACAGACTTTCACATGGACTACTTGTTCATTGTATGCTTCCAGAATTTCAAAGTATAACTTCATATTAGATTCACCTATAAAAAGCATCAACCGACTATTGCATTGCTATAAAGATTTCAAAAGATTCATGATGACAAGGTGTAGCTTATTGTTAACTCTTGTTTGGCTTACTATGTAAGTACTTACTGTTGCAGCTTGTTTATTTATTGCTAAATTTTACTTCTTAAAGCCTAGTATTTGATTAATTATATATAAAGATTTCCTGAATTCTTTGATAATTGCATACAGTGTAATTTGATTGTATCTACTTATATTTTCTAATACCTCATAAATCCATCCTCCATAACCACCCAGCTTTTTGTCTTCATGTTTTTAAAACCCATCCAGTCCAATTAGTCCTGACTGTCTACTCTGGTGTGTGCCCATCAACTGGAGTCTGTTCTCTATACCATTCCCTTATAGATAGCTAACTCCCTGTTTCCCAACAGTTCTCCATCACCAGTAGCTCACCAGCTAGGAGGAAGAATTCATGACTGTCTTCACTTTTTATGCTGGTACTTTATTTGGCTTGTGCTTGCACAGGTCTTGTGTTTGCTGTCACAACTTCCTTGAGTGTGAAGCTGCCCTGTTGTTTCAGGAAAACAGTATTTCCTTGTATTCAGTTACCCTCTCTGGCTTTTAAGTATTTCATTTGTTTGTTTGTTCATTTGCTTTACTGTTGTTTTTGTGTTTTTTTACCTATTCTTCTACAATGATTACTTGTCTTGGGTAGAGGAGATGTAATATGGATGTCTCATTTAGAGGGCTGATCACTCTATACTCTACTTATTCTCTGCACCTTGAATAAGTTGTGAGTCGGGATGTTCAATGCCTTCTACTGAAAAAGGAAGCATCTCTAATGAGGTATAAATATGTAAGGCTGAGGTCTGAGTAGAAGTCATTAGGAGTGTGTTTAATATTATTAGGTCCTATTAGCAGCGCACTGGTAGGAGGTTCTCTCACAGAGCTGAAGATCTCTCTAGCTATAAGTTCTCAAGCCCCAAATGGTTCAGACATGGGTTCCATCTTGCAAAGTGGACCTTAAATATAATCAGGATGTAGCTTGCTATCCTCATGACATTCATGTCACTATTGAATCAATGGACATATCTGACCAAGCTTGCCATTGTTGCAGCCCTCAGAGTTCACAGCTGGAACTATGATAGTGACCTTTCTCTTCTAGTTGTGTGCATAGCACCATCCTGTACTTTAAAAGCTAGCCAGTAGGGATGAAACTTGCAGGTTATCATCAGTTTGATTTGTCTGTGTTCTATGACTCAAGTATGTGGTGTCTTTAGCAATAGGGATCACCATCAAGTTATGTATTGTAAGGGAGAACAATAACAAGGGTCTGTAATATTTGGCGATCAGTTGGACCTTAGTGATCAATAACTCAAGTAGCAGTAGCCCATTTCCAGCACTAGGATTTTTTATTTATTAATCTGTGGTGTCCAGTGGGGCATTATTACCTATTTTAGTGCAAGTCAATTCAGACTCATTTTCTGTGTGCAAATGTAGAAAGAATTTTGAAAGTTTTAAATAAATTTTGTATTAACACTTAAGTTGTGTTTTAAATATAACTCTTATGTGAAACGAATAGTTACAAAACATTTTAAAAGAATACTTTTACACAAGCTTATTTTATAAAGTCTGCTGTATCAGTTAACTAATTTTCATAGTAGTTTACATTTCTTTTTCAATGTCTGTTTACATTTGAATTTAGAATGTTAACTACTCAATGTGACAAAGTAGGTGGTCTCAAAAATAATTGTTCCTGCAAATCTTGAGAATAGTACTGATTTTGCATAACCATTTAAAATTCACACACACTAACATATTAGATATTTTATTTAAAACCAGAAGATGATTATTTTAAATGCCATCCTTAAACATGAAATCAGATATGCTTCTCTGTATTAGTAGCTCATTGATAAATATTTATTTTATGGTTTAAGTTGTCTCTGTATTTTTGTTATTTGGTGAACATATTTAGGAACATAAACAGCATCTAAATGATTATAACAGTATTTTTTAAAGTAACATTTAAAATAAGTAGAATAAATATTTCCATTAAAATGAATGATTATATGCAACTCTTTCATTCCTTATTTGTATATACATTTAAATTTTAAAGTTCTTGCCAGGCATATAAGAAAAATTATTTAATAATTGCTGAGAGTTTATTATGTGTTTCAAGCATTATACTGAATGCTACCAAGACTTCTCTTTTAGTCATTACATGGATTCATGAGGAAGACTCTTATATTACAGCCTCCTTAGAACAGAAGTAATTGAGGCACAAAGAAACAGAGAAACTTACTCAGTGTTCACAACTGTCAGTGAAATGGATGAGTTCAGTGCTCAGGCCAGTTCAACACTTGATGTTATCTAAATGGCCAACAAGCAATGGCTGTATCTAAAGTTAATTCTTTTTGCTTATGTTTGGAAACACTGAATAAGTGTGATTTAAAGTTGTAAACCCTCCCCTTCAACAAACCAACACTTCAAATTGAACTGTAGATATTTGTGTAAAGTATGGTGACATCATTATAAAAGTATGTTTAATTTGTGAACTCTAAAAACTCAAAGCAGGGTAACTCAAAGTTATCATTGTCCCAAACCATGCAACCTTATAACTTTACTCTTGTGTTAGGTATAGTTCTTGTTTTCTCCAGTATTGCTCTCCTTACTCAATAAAATACATTTAGACTTAGGACCGTTAAAGAATTTTCTACTAATAAAGATCAATGTATGTATCTCTACAAACAAAAGATGATTTCTCTTTAGTAGCAAATAATGGCAATAAGACTCTATTTAGTCAATTGGTACCTCCATTTCAGTTAAGGTGGACGAGTTTCCAAAATTGGTGTTGTAGTTTTTATAAAGGGCTCTCTATATGTGACAATTAAATGAGATCTGCTTTGAATGTTTTTCCATCCTATACTAAAAACAATTTCATCATCTTTTCAAATGGTGATCGTGGAAACACTCAAACTGTAAGCATATATTTATAGTAGAGTTTCCAGTGCTGCTCGGTACAAGCTCTGTGAACACTGGGAATACTAAGGCTCTTGAACCTAATGCAAATTTTGCATTGTCCTGCAAAAGGAGATTTGTTCAGAAGCTCGTGTGTTTGCAACTTACTAACCTCAGCTTTCATAATTTCCTTTCCCAACGGAGTCTTTCTGTAATCCCAAAGAAAGAAGTATAAAAAGGAATTGAATTTCTGCGCTAAGTTCTTCCAAAAGCCTCTGTCCAAAATACCAAGTGCTGAAATTTAAAAAAAAAAAAATGTGTAGCATATGCTAATCCCCCCTTTCTATTTTTTTTCTTTTTGCTTTGTTTGGGTTTTGTATTTATGGATAAATGTGGTAGAACAACTAAATGACCCACATTCAAATCGTGAAACTTTTTTTCTTCCTGCTTAAAATACAAAAAGCTGAATACTACTGTATTCTATTTACTGTTCTTTGTGTGCATCTAAAATAAACAATGTTAAATTGTTTTTTTTAAAAAACACTCATTAAAAACTAATATTCTGTTGAAACAAGAAGCAAGAATCTTTTTTTTTATGTTAAAATGACCCCTGTAGTTGAATTAGGGAAAGGCTGGAGGAAGCTAAGGAGGAAGGTAATTCCATAGGAATACCAGGAATCTTAACTAACCCTTGAGCCACCAACCAGGCAGCATACAGCAGCTGGTCCAAGGCCCCCAACACATATACAGCATAGGACTACTTTGTCTGGCCTCTGTGGGAGAACGTGCACCTCACCCTGAGAGACTTGAGGCCCCAGGGGTTGGGGACACCTGGTAGGGGTGGGATGGGGACATCCTCTTGGAGACAGGGGGAGGAGAAATGAGATGAGGAACTGTGGGAGGGCAAATCAGGAAGGGGTAATGACTGCACTATAACAAAATAATATAATTAATAAAAAATAGTATTTTTAAAAAATGTGGACAAAATGATGGAGGAAAAATCATATTTAATAATCAATCATTAGCCAAGTGATTAACTGACTTTAAGTTTTATATTTATGCTAAAGACTTGGTTTAAAAAAATAATAAGCAGTAAGTGTTGATTGGCTAACTTTAGGCCTTAGTAAGTGATATAGTTCCTTGAGAAGCAAAAGCACTATACAAGCAAGAGGAAAAACTTCTCAGCAGATTGGGAATAAGCAGATTCCAAGAATCAGCAGAGTCCATTCAAAATATACACTTAACAAAATGACAGAAAGAAAACATGGAAGAAAAGAGTAGAAATGGTGGCCAAAAGAGAACTGAAATAAAATGTTTAAAATATAGTAGGCACTGTAAAATGCAAGAGGGTTAAAGACAGATTTGCAAAGCTAGCCCAGTAAATAAATAGTCAAGTAAATTAATAAATAGTTTAAAAGTAAAAGAAATGCCTTAAAAAGGTAACTTTTCTCCTTCAAAGCAAGTAATGATTCCAGATTCAGATGACTTAAAAAAATAAGATTGCTTGATTTTCTCATCATTTAAAGTAAATATGAATAAAATGCATGGTTTAATATTTTGAAGTATATTTGTTGTGTTTTTACTTCCTTAAAAAGTAAGGGTGGTGAGATGGGATGGGTAAGTGGGTGAGGGAGCACCCTCATAGAGGCAGTGGGAAGTGGGGATGGCATAAGGGTTTGCAAAGGGGACACTGAGGAGGGGGACAATATTTGAAATGTAAATAAATAAAATAATCATTAAAAAAATCAACAACAATAAAAATGTCCTAAATTTATCACGTTATGTAATTATTTTATTAATATTATTATTATAAAAGAATATGCCTCGATATTAGGTGACCATTTCTTCAGACATTTTATAAATGATATTCTGATCCTCACCTTGATATCGGAATATAATATATATTGAGCAGGTAATACATAATTGCAAACACACATGATATCCCGAACCTTTCCTTTGCAGACACATTTACATATCTTTAGGTTGCTCCCACTGAATTTTATCTCTTTTGTCACTTTTTAAAACACAAAACTCAAGTATTTAAATATAATCTTGGCCAAAAAATGTTCAAGTATTCTATCATTTAAACAAGCTTGTTTGGAAAAACTAATACATTCCACTTATAAGGTCTTTTTCAGAAATATAATCCATAATTGTTTCATTTAAAATTTTAGTTTGCTTTTAGTTCTTTTTAGTTTTTTAGTCTCTCTCTCTCTCTGTCTCTCTCTCTCTGTCTCCCCCCTCCCTCTCCCTCTCCCTCCCTCTCTCTCTCTCTCTCTCTCTCCCTCTCCCTCTCTCTCTCTCTCCCTCTACCTTCCTCCCTCTCTTTCCCCCCTCTCTTTCCCCCCCTCTCTCTGCACCTGCACCACACACATACATTTAAGTATGTGAGAAAGGCAGGGAACTCAGTTGTTTAAGTCAGAGGACAATTGGGAACCAGTTTTTTAATTATTAATTTAATTTTATTTGTAATTCATTTTTAACACTCCATATTCCATTCCCTGCCCCTCCCCATCTACCTTCTGACTGCTTCACATCCCACACCTCCTCCACACCCCACCCTGTCTCTATGTGGATGCTCCCACCTCAAACCCAACCTGACTTCTAAACTCCATGGGGCCTCCAGTCTCTTGAGGGTTAGGTGCATTGTCTCTGAATGAACACAGAACTGGAAATCCTCTACTGTATGTGTGTTGGGGGCCTCATATCAGCTGATGTATGCTTTCTGTTTGGTGATCCAATGTTTGAAAGAACTCAGGGGTCTAGATTAATTGAGATTGCTGGTCTTCCTACAGAATCACCTTTCTAAGCTTCTTTCATCCTTCCCTAATTCAACAACAGTGGTCAGCTGCTTTTGTCCATTGGTTGGGTGCAAATACTCTTTCAGCTGCTTGTTGGGTCTTTTGGAGAGCAGTCATGGTAAGGAAAAAGGACTGAAGCTCTGAGGGGCAGCAGAAAGAATGGAAATAGGCTACATCAGGAAATAGGAGGTTAGGGGGATCCCCCCAGGATGCACCAGAGACTTTCAGGACTCATAGGGAGGGACCTTTGATGAAATGCCTGACAGTAGGGAGAGGGAACTTATAGAGCCCACCTTCAGCAGGAAGACAGGACATCAAGTGAGGGACTGATGGGCTTGTCATCCCACAGTCACACCTCTGACACGTAATTGTTTCTGTCTGAACGAATTACAGGGATAGAAATGGAGAGGAGCCGGAGGAAAAGATGGTCCAGTGACAGACCCAAAGTGGCATCCAGCTCAAGGGGAAGTCCCATGGCCTGACACTATTACTGAGGCTATGGAACACTCACAAAAGGGGATCTATCGTGGACCAATTTTTTAAGATGAAAATGAATAGGTTACATAAGGAGAGACAACTGAATTGATGTGCCAATTGCTGGGAATGATGACTGAAGCATGAGCTTCAAAACTGTGTACATACAGTTCTTCTAGTCATTCCCCAGCTACTGTGCAAAAATGGAAGTTTTTTCCTTCTGTCATTTGGGTCTCTTTTATTTACCCTGAGTCCTCTAGCTTGAACGCATGTACCTATATCAACTGAACTGTTTTATTGGTTTTTAATTTATAACACTTTTCATTGAAGAACAAAACTGCCATGTTGATTAATCCAACTTATTCCTATTTCCAAAAGTGTTGCTTTTGATGTCATATAAAAGTTTTATAGAACCCAAAGTCACAGAGATGAAATTACATATGGTGCTATAAGTGGTATAGTTTAATTCACACATCTAAACAGGATCTGAATTCTGGTTTCTCCACAGAATGAATCTCTAGGTTCCCTGTAGGATTTTGAAGACCATGGCTTTGCTTGATGTGATGAGAATAGTAGCTAGGAGAGATGAAGGCAGTCGTGATCTTTAATTAAACTTTAATCAATGTAACAATTTATTGTCTGTCTCTTTACTTCCATTTCTGCATAGCTGCGGGTGCGTGAGTATAACTGTGAATATGCTGTTTTGAACCACAAGCTTCTCGTGGTCTTTCTCATCACCGGGAGCATCTATTCAGCTTTCTCTCCTTGGCTAAGCCTACTGGTCTTCATCTTTAAAAAAATTAGAGTCCCTTATATTTATCATGGTTTCATTTTTTATCTCTGTGATGACTACATAATCTTTTTAATAGATTTTTGAAGTTAACCAAGCTGTAAACTTGCATTCAACCTGACATATTTTATTAGACACTGAAAGATTTATTTTCCACTTTTAGTTATTTATTCATACATTTTGTATCATGTGCATATTATATGTATGTGTGTGTATGTGTGTGTGCATGTGTGTGTGTATGTGTGTATGTATGTGTGTATCTGTGTGTGTATGTGTGTGTGCATGTGTGTATGTGTGTGTATATGTGTGTGTGGTAAGTATGTGTGTGTGTATGTGTGTGTGTAGGCATGTACGTATATACTTTGATGGGCATGCATGTGTGTGCAGTCATTTGCAGAGAAGAAGTAACTTTCTCTACTGCTTCCTGTCTTACTGCTTTGAAACAGGCTCTCATTCTGAACCTAATTTTTATTCAGATTTTGAAATAATGTCTGCTATGGAGCCTGGCATTCATCAAATTACTTAGGTTGGCTGGCCAGAAATCCCCAGGGACTTTCTGTTTCCACCCATTGATCCCCTTCCCCCACTAGCCCAGAAATTTTAAGCACGAGCCACTCTCCCCAAACTTTTACACTGATGGTGGAAATATAAACTGGATGTTCAAAGTTGTATCACAAGTCTCTTATTTCTCACTTGTAATTCACCCCATCTTAGCTCTTACTGCAGTAAATGTATTTAAGACAATGACAAAGTCATAGATAAAGATGATAAGATTTGCAGATGTTACATGACATTGTGTTGTCTTTTCAAGGCCTATGACAGCAAATGCTTATGTACGACTTGCAGAAGAGTCTACACATTAGAAGGAGTTATATCACTGATATTCTACCTTCACAGGGCAAAAGCTATGCAAAGTACTGTTTACTAATATTGAATTCAAAGCCCAAGGCCGTCATTCTACCTTTTGAGTTAAATTTTTAATTTGGTACCAATGTGTTGGTATATGCTACACATATGACTGTACTATTCTGTGTGCCTGGGTATGCACACATGCACATGTAAAGACCAAGAATGTGTCTGCCTTTTCTACTGCTCCCTGCCTTGACACAAGATCTCATACTGAACCAGCTCACAGTTTGAGCTTGGTTGGCTGGCTAAAGGGATCTTTAAAAATCTGCTTATTTATAAGCTGTCAAAGCTGGAGATGTAAGCACACACAATTTGTCAGGCTTCTTTTAATTAATTTATTTTTTGGTGGGACCCTGGGAATTAGAACTCAGCTTCACATTACCTCGTGCTTGAAGAGCAAGTATTCGGACCTTGTAGCCACAGACCTCATTTGGTAGATTTCCACACTAGGACTTTTTTCAACCACCTTTATCTGTACATGCTTTTCACTTTATTTTTCATTATACTAATCCTGGGAAGTAAGAATCAGTAGTAGTACTTAGGGGCAGTAGTTAATGGCAGTCGTCAGCTGTAGTATTTAGGGCTAGTCATCAGTAGTCGTAATCTGTAGTAGTAGTCGATGATAGTATTTAGGGGTTGTTGCTAGCGGTAGTTGTTTAGTGGTGGTAGTCAATGCTAGTAGTGGTGGTAGTTAGCCAGTATAAGGCTAGGACCAGGCAAAAATGACAATCTAGTAGGACTCTATTGCTGACATTGTTGAATCATGGGTGATTCCTCATGATCCCTGACTTTAGATTTCACGCTTCTGAGGAAGAGATAAAATCAGTATTTCTTGCATTATATTAAATGGCCCTTATAACACTTATTTGACAGTCAATTATTTATGTTACATTTTAGTTGAGTTTGAAAGCTAGGAAAAAATCAGCTTAAAAGGAAAACATAAGTTTTCTGTGTTTATTATCCTTCCATTGGCTTAGCCTAGTTGGAGAGTTACAGTATTACCATGGTGAAAGTCTTGGCTAGAATATAAATATTCTTTCAAACTTTCATTTATAAGGAAAATGTGTTTATTTTCTTCTTTCATGATTCAGGCTAAAGAGGAGAAACCTCCTAAATATCATTATAAAGGCAGTTACTTTTTTTTGAAAACTGTAAGGAAATTTGAATTCAGTTACCTTTAGTTGCTTTTATATGGTTTTGTCCAAATTATCATCAGTGATATTTTATGACTTGAAATACCGAAAAGAACATGCTTATGTGCACCCTGTTGCATTGTAGGTGTGCTGCAAAGAAGAGATGATTAGAGGCAACAAATCAAGTGTGGAGGGGAATAACAGAACAAATAAGGCCAAGAATAAGTGAGGCTGTTTTCACGTGCCATGGATGCTATGAAAGAAATAACAGGGGCTAAGATAGACTTTGTGGCTTGGGATATCGAATTACAGCAGATGGAATTCTGTAGTGATAATGTGGCATTTAAGTTGATCCTTTAATGTAGCCATGTGTAGTGCTACAAGAATATAATTACATGAAAGGAAAGAGATTTTTGCCAAGGTCATTTTATTTAAAATAAGCTTAAAGGTTATAAGACACTAAATTTGTAAAGCTTTGGTTCTCAACCTTCCTAATGCTGTGACCCTTTAATATAATTCCTCATGTTGTGGTGACCCCTGACTGTAAGATTATTTTGTTGCAACTTAATAACTGTTTTGGATTATAATGTAAATACTGTGGAATCTGAGGGTTGCCGAAAAGGTCGCAACACAAAGTTTGAGAACTGCTGTTCTAACTTGAGGTTTGGAGGGAGGTCTATGCAGTTGAGAAAAACTGAGACATCAACAGAAGCCAGACAATCCAAGGACTTCCAGTTGGTAAGCAGACTTTATTTAAATATAATGGTGAGCGACATAAGCACATTAGCTGGGTGAAAGGCTTCATTAAGTGAACATGAATAAGAACCTTTCTGAATTTTGTGTAGTGGTTCAGTTGCATGAATTAAGAAAGAAAGCAGAGAGACCAGTCTTGCCGGTGATGCTGTGACCCAGGCAGAGGTGATGGCTGTGTTGACCAAGAATGTCATAACTAACAGGGATGGCATGGCTATAATTTAATAATAAAATGCTTAAGACATGCTGTTAGATTTCAATTTGGAACAAGAGTGAACTAGTAAGTCTTGGTTCAGGTTTTTTAATTAGACACAGGTTTGTAAGTGCTCTGCACTACGAGAAAGAGATTTCAAGGGGAAATTGGGGAAATCCAAGTTTTGTGCTAGGAGTGGTGTCTTGAGAAGACTAATCAGAAAAGTTTGGTCTGAACTACACATTTTTGTTCTCAGACAGAGATCATTTGTAGAAGATCAAGAGTCAATGAAGTTACTAAGAAAGAGCAGTAAGGTGATTGGAGGCAGATCCCGATCCTTTAGTACTGGAATTGGAGAGATTATGCATAGGGCAAGTAAGCAAAGGCCATAGATAATAATAGAATCTGATGGAGAGGAAACAGCAGAAAAATATGGTCTCAAGAAGGCACACAAACATACATATGGCTTTAATAGAAAACAGTGACCTATGGGATAGTGCCAGTAGACTGTTAGGGAGCAGAACCCAGATGTGATGCTTGACTGTAGGCTGGCAGAGAAGAGCAGTAGAGTCCTTTCAAAACATTAAGCTCTGAGAGAGGAGACTAAGGGTATGGACTTAAAGGGACCCTTTATCTCCTTGATATGTTCTCTTATGCTTGCATTTATTTTGTATGTTTATTTTTTTTTAACTCGTGAGCACAGCAAGCCCATAGAACTCTCAAGAACAAGAACAGTTATGTATTGCTTAAACAGGGACAGAAGTGATACACACATCTGTGAAGTTAATAGCTTTGGGGGAGAGTGAAAAGCATTTGATTAGTTTTCTTCAAAGGAGGAAGAAAGATTGGGAAAAGTGATTCTTGATGAAAGTCAGCCAAGGTGATCAGATATGATCCAGGGGATGCTGGAAAAGCATGAGATTTGATCAAATACCCACAGTGGTCACATATCAAAGGAGATAAGGTTTTCTCTAAACCAACTTAGTAGGGGGAAAATTGTGTTAGCCAGATTTTCATGACTGCATCAAAATAACTGGAATAATTTATTTCAAAAGGAAAAGGTTTATTTGGGACTAACAGTTATCATGATTATTGTCTATGAACTGGTGCTTATCATGACAGGAGTGATTAGTGAAGCAAAATCATTATGTGCCAAGAGGACAACAGAACAAGGAGTGGTTAAGGTCACAGGCTCCTTTAGCTGCTTGCTCTCAGTAACCCGAGGAACCCCCCACTGAACCCCACCATTTAAACGTTCTAATACCTCTTGTGGCTGTCTTTCTGGGGCCCAATCCCTTCACAGAGTTGGGTAGGGGGCATTTAACATCCAAACTATGACATTTAAGTTTCTCAAGGAAATGATGAGAAGACTTTGTGATGAGGCCAATTTGATGGGGCACAATGGCCTGTTAAATATTCATGGTCACGACCTTCATTGTCAGCATGGGCTAGTTACAGGAGAGGCTATTAAACCACTTTATACATGAATATTGAAAAAATATTAAAACACATTTTCAGACCAAATAAAACTAGATGAAAGTAGTGGCATATTAATTTTGTAGTCATGACACTTAATGCACATGCTGCAGGGTCTCTTCTATCTGTTAGAAAATGTAGGGGCTTCAGAGTCATAGGAGTTCCTTCCACCTAGGTATCCAATAATAGAATTTGTATTAATAAATATGAGTATCCGTACCAAGTATGATTGACTTGCTTTCCTTCTGGACAGATAAGCTGGTTTCTTTCTCCCTCCTCCTCCTCTCCCTCAACCCCCTCTTACTCTGCCTCCTCCTTCTCTCCTTCTCTGCACTCTCAAGTCACAATATCTTAGGAATATAGTCTTATACATAAGAGGAAGCAATAAAGACTATATTCAGGTCAGTTGTCTTAAAATGAAATCCAGTTTGGTAAATTCACTTGTCCTATAGAACTGCACCTGGTAGATATTAGCTAATATGCACTGTGGAATTTTACCAGCTAAATCAAAAGAACTGAGGTCTGTAATGCTTTGGTTGTATCTTAGGGTCAGGAAGCTAATAGCAGACAGGAATAAAGATAGTCAAATCTTTGAAATTTGTTGGTTCAGCTAAATGGAGAGTTTCCTCCAGTGAAACTTAAAACACAAGTTCTACTTATTGGCATAGAGCATTGTAGAATGTAAATATTTAATTCTAAATTTGACCCTCACAGGGCACATTTTAAGCTGGAAATAAAATGTGGCCTAGGATTATTCTTAAACTAAAATCTAAGTTTTCAATTATGAGTACTGGTTGCAAATTTCATTAGTATAAAAGTCTTATTTTTTTATTTAATGGGACTTTGATAAAACTACTTACTTCATCTTACCGAAAGAGCGGTGTGGAAAGTCACCTGGGTCTTTAACACCACGTTCATTTACCTAGATCCTAGTTTGTAAAGATGAAGGTTACAGGAAATAATTATTACCAGGGGGAATCTGTTTTTAAATTGTCTTCGTCTCTTGGTGAAGGATGCCTCTCTCCTACACGTTCCTATACAAATAACAGTGTTTACAAAGACACACCTGCGGTGCTGTGAAAGCAAACTGCACAAAGCATAAAATGAAGGAAGGTGTTATGGGAAGACATTGTCCCTATGCAGTATGACAGTGAGAAGTGAAGTAACTGGCTTGGTGGCACTCCTAAAGTAAGCAGTTAGGGATGACAAGGAAGCGTGCCTGCTTCCCCAAAGGAAGTGCTTTTCCCAGAGCTCACACCTCAGGGAAACTTTCTAAATCCTTAATGATGAGCTAGATATAAAGTAGTTCTTTTTCCAGATTCCTTTAAAAGTATATAGCTTCAGCATATTCTAACCACCACCAACAGATGCACACCCTTTCCCCTCCCCACCCACCCCACCACCCACCTCCATGTAGAAGCAAATATAGCTGTGGACCAAATTAGTGTTAACATATAAGACAATGAATTAGTGGATTTTACTTCATTCATTCATTCATTCATTCATTCATTCATTCATGTGTGTGTCTGTGTGTGTGCTTGTATGTGTGTGTGTGTGTATGTGCGTGTGTTTACAAAGAGCAGGGTTAGAAGAGATTGTTTGGACCCTTTGAACTATAGTTACAGGCAATTGTTTGCTGCCCTGTGAAGGGTCTTAGAACTGAACTTGGGTCCTCTGGGAGAGCAGAAATAACCACCACACCGTCTCTCGAGCTCTAGCAAATAGATTTTGTTGAAGAAAACTAAAATGTGATAGTTTGTCTCTCTGAAATAAGTTCTTAAGTAGGTTTTAATCATAGAAAGTAACTTAACAACTCACGAATCGGTGAAAGTGCAAACTGGAAGTTTTATGTTTTTAGATGCAATACTTCTGGTTAAATAATTCAGCTTTGTTTTTCCTCAACATTGTTTCATAGCAACAAATTCCTCTCCCTGACACTTAGTAACTAATCTGGAATCCTTTAGACACATGCACATAAACTACAGAGAATTTTTCTGGAATTAATTGCTGTGGACAAACAGGTGTGTCTTAAGATTTGTAAGTCCCTTAAAAGAAGAAATTTGGGGATCTACTTAAGAGTCTTAGCCCTCAAAATAAACATATGTAATTTGTAGTTTATAAACTCTACTGAAGGAGAGACTGTGTTCTGGAATAACATGCCTAGAACATTCCTTGGCACACTGTAGTCACTCAATAGAAAATGGTAACTTCATAACCCTTTCTCTTTTGCTGTTTGTTTGAGGGGCTTTATTAGAGATAGTGGCTGCCTAGTTTGTGTGTCTCAGTCCTCTGCTCTTTACAAAGATGTGTTAAGTACTGGAAATGGAAGCTTCCCTACATCCATCTCATTATATATGTACTTTTTTGTGAAATATAATTTTTGTCTTGACCTGTGCCTTAAAAAGGTAAGAACTCAAATGATATGTACTCACTGATAAGTGGATATTAGCCCAGAAATTTAGTATACCCGAGATATAAGATACAATTTGCAAAACACATGAAACTGAAGAAGACTGAAGACCAAAGTGTGGACACTTTGCCCCTTCTTAGAATTGGGAACAAAACACCCATGGAAGGAGTTACAGAGACAAAGTTTGGAGCTGAGACAAAAGGATGGACCATCTAGAGACTGCCATATCCAGGGATCCATCCCATAATCAGCCTCCAAACAATGACACCATTGCATACACTAGCAAGAGTTTGCTGAAAGGACCCTGATATAGCTGTCTCTTGTGAGACTAGGCAGGGGCCTAGCAAACACAGAAGTGGATGCTCACAGTCAGCTATTGAATGGATCACAGGGCCCCCAGTGGAGGAGCTAGAGAAAGTATCCAAGGAGCTAAAGAGATCTGCAACCCTATAGGTGCAACAACATTATGAACTAACCAGTACCCCAGAGCTCTTGACTCTAGCTGCATATGTATCAAAAGATGGCCTAGTCGGCCATCACTGGAAAGAGAGGCCCATTGGACATGCAAACTTTATATGCCCCAGTACAGGGGAATGCCAGGGCCAAAAAGTGGGAATGGGTGGGTAGGGGAGTGGGGGGGAGGGTATGGGGGACTTTTGGGATAGCATTGGAAATGTAATTGAGGAAAATACCTAATAAAATTTTTTTTTTAAAAATGCCACAAAATAACAAAAAAAAGGTATTAGAACTTCTAAAATGTCAGGTCAAGAGACAAAGGAATATCTATGTATATGTGTATATTATACATTGTACTATATATAAATATGATATATATTTATCTAAGGAATTAAGTAAGTGATGATAGTTCTACATCAGTCTCTTAAGGGAGGTACAGGATGCTTTAGAGAGGTAAACAGAAAGCGAGAAAACAGGTGACACCTTTAGTTCTACAGGATAATGAAAGAGTAGCTAGCCATAGCAGAGCTGGACAGAAACACGTGGGTAGCTTCTCGTGCCTCTTCTCATTGTCATGTTCTTACATTCTGGACATTCCTTATATGATTTTTGTTTGCTTTTAAAGACAATATTTCTGTTTGTGTAAGTGAATTATGTTTCCATGTAAGCCCTGGTATATGCTATGGTAGTTTTGAGATATAGGCATGCATCCTATGCATTGTGAGATGATTAAGAATTGGTATTGCAAACTTTATATGCCCCAGTACAGGGGAATGCCAGGGCCAAGAAGTGGGAGTGGGTGGGTAGGGAAGCAAGGCAGAGGGAGGGTATAGGGAACTTTCAGGATAGCATTTGAAATGTATATAAAGAAAATATCTAATTAAAAAAAAGTGAAATGTCTCTCCGGTATTCAGTGGATTCTTTGCTGCAATGGGACAGGGGGTAGGATTAGAAAGCTGTTAAAATTCAGAAACATCCCCACTCCTCGCTGATATGTGGGCATCAAGTGACCGTTGTTAAAACCACTAAGGATTCAGAACTGCAGTCTGGCAGCTGAGGGCTTATGAGCTGCCCCTTAATGCTCTTCAGCAGTGGGCGTATGTTCTTCTGATCTGTGTCCTCACAGATATTCATCTCCTTTGCCTCTCCCCACCTGCTGTCCTCATAGGATTAAATGTGCCCTGATTACCAACAAAGTCTCTTTGTGGGGTAATGATGTGCCTTAGAACTTCTTCAAAGAATTTCATCATTTTGAGCACATTGTACCTTTTCTGGGAAGGCTAAAAATGTTTTGCCACAGGGAGAGATAGATGTTCCCAGCTCCTCGGCATACAGGTCTCAAGTGAAAAGAGTCAAAAAACAAATAAATGGATGTTTCTTTGTGGATGGAAGCATCAGAGAAATAAAATCAGTGATCTATATGAAATATATTGGCATAAATTCAGTTCAATTTAACCATAAAAGGAAACTCATGAAACATCATTAATCTGGAAAGAAACTTAAAAGAAACCAGGAAACCATAACCAAGCGTCTGGCTACTTACATACCTTACTTCACAGGATCGCATTAAACTTTCACAGCAGTACTGATATCCCACTTGAAGAAATAAACACAAAAGATCATGTGCACAGTATATGGTGACTAAGATTCAAATACAAATTTATCTATCTGTACTGATGCATGTTCTTATTATTGTGATATGGTGTGCATACATGCTTCCTTAAGTCATTATCTGCCGGGAAATTCAGATATCGGACAGATACTATACTGAAGAAGTGCCTTTACGTATGCAACGTGAGCATTTAAGTAGCATGCACATATATGATTAGGTAAACTGAGATTTCACAGAGTACATATATGCACATATATGATTAGGTAAACTGAGATTTCACAGAGTACAGATTATAAAAACTTGAGAATGAAGAAGGTTTCGAAATGTACCTTGCTATACAGGAATGAATCCTCTTAACACGGTTCCTAGTGTTTACTTTTGTCACCAAGTTTCTTGATTATAATTGTCTTTATAACATATGTCACGTAACATATATAAAGCATGTCACGGTAGTCCATACAATAATTCACTTAATTTTTTTGTATATTTTTTTTATTTAACTGAAGTTTTTTTTTGATTTTTAATATTTTTATTACATATTTTCCTCAATTACATTTCCAATGCTATCCCAAAAGTCCCCCATAGCGCCCCCCACTTCCCTACCCACCCATTCCCATTCTTTTGGCCCTGGCATTCCCCTATATTGGGGCATATAAAGTTTGCAAGTCCAATGGGCCTCTCTTTCCATTGATGGCCGACTAGGTCATCTTTCGATACATATGCAGCTAGAGACAAGAGCTCCAGGGTTCTGGTTAGTACATCATGTTGTTCCAACAATAGGATTGCAGATCCCTTTAGCTCCTTGGGTACATTCTCTAGCTTCTCCATTGGGAGCCCTGTGATACATCCAATAGTTGACTGTGAACATCCACTCCTGTGTTTGCTAGGCCCCGGCATCGTCTCGCAAGAGACAGCTATATTTGGGTCCTTTCAGCAAAATCTTGCTAGTGTATGCAATGGTGTCAGCGTTTAGAAGCTGATTATGGGACGGATCCCTGGATACAGCAGTCTCTAAATGGTCCATCCTTTCATCACAGCTACGAACTTTGTCTCTGTAACTCCTTCCCTGGGTGTTTTGTTCCCAATTCTAAGAAGGTGCACAGTGTCCACACTTTGGTCTTCATTCTTCTTGGGTTTCATGCGTTTATCAAATTGTATCTTATATCTTGGGTATCCTAAGTTTTGGGCTAATATCCACTTATCAATGAATACATATTGTGTGAGTTCTTTTGTGATTGTGTTACTTCACTCAAGATGATGCCCTCCAGGTCCATCCATTTGGCTAGGAATTTCATAAATTCATTCTTTTTAATAGCTGAGTAGTACTCCATTGTGTAAATGTACCATAATTTCTGTATCCATTCCTCTGTTGAGGGACATCTGGGTTCTTTCCAGCTTCTGGCTATTATAAATAGGGCTGCTATGAACATAGTGGAGCATGTGTCCTTTTTACCAGTTGGGACATCTTCTGGATATATGCCCAGGAGAGGTATTGCTGGATCCTCCGGTAGTACTATGTCCAATTTTCTGAGGAACCGCCAGACTGATTTCCAGAGTGGTTGTACAAGCTTGCAATCCCACCAACAATGGAGGAGTGTTCCTCTTTCTCCACATCCTCGCCAGCATCTGCTGTCACCTGAATTTTTGATCATAGCCATTCTGACTGGTGTGAGGTGGAATCTCAGGGTTGTTTTGATTTGCATTTCCCTGATGAATAAGGATGTTGAACATTTTTTCAGGTGTTTCTCTGCCATTCGGTATTCCTCAGGTGAGAATTCTTTGTTCAGTTCTGAGCCCCATTTTTTAATGGGGTTATTTGACTTTCTGGAGTCCACCTTCTTGAGTTCTTTATATATATTGGATATTAGTCCCTTATCTGATTTAGGATAGGTGAAGATCCTTTCCCAATCTGTTGGTGGTTTTTTTGTCTTATTGATGGTGTCTTTAGCCTTGCAGAAGCTTTGTAGTTTCATGAGGTCCCACTTGTCAATTCTCGATCTTACAGCACAAGCCATTACTGTTCTATTCAGGAATTTTTCCCCTGTGCCCATATCTTCAAGGCTTTTCCCCACTTTCTCCTCTATAAGTTTCAGTGTCTCTGGTTTTATGTGAAGTTCCTTGATCCACTTAGACTTGACCTTAGTACAAGGAGATAGGAATGGATCGATTCGCATTCTTCTACATGTTAACAACCAGTTGTGCCAGCACCATTTGTTGAAAATGCTGTCTTTATTCCACTGGATGGTTTTAGCTCCCTTGTCGAAGATCAAGTGACCATAGGTGTGTGGGTTCATTTCTGGGTCTTCAATTCTATTCCATTGGTCTATTTGTCTGTCACTATACCAGTACCATGCAGTTTTTATCACAATTGCTTTAGGTCCGGCATGGTGATTCCACCAGAGGTTCTTTTATCCTTGAGAAGAGTTTTTGCTATCCTAGGTTTTTTGTTGTTCCAGATGAATTTGCGGATTGCACTTTCTAATTCGTTGAAGAATTGATTTGGAATTTTGATGGGGATTGCATTGAATCTGTAGATTGCTTTTGGCAAGATAGCCATTTTTACAATGTTGATCCTGCCAATCCATGAGCATGGGAGATCTTTCCATCTTCTGAGATCTTCTTTAATTTCTTTCTTCAGAGACTTGAAGTTTTTATTATACAGATCTTTCACTTTCTTAGTTAGAGTCACGCCAAGATATTTTATATTATTTGTGACTATTGAGAAGGGTGTTGTTTCCCTAATTTCTTTCTCAGCCTGTTTATTCTTTGTGTAGAGAAAGGCCATTGATTTGTTTGAGTTAATTTTATATCCAGCTACTTCACCGAAGCTGTTTATCAGGCTTAGGAGTTCTCTGGTGGAATTTTTAGGGTCACTTATATATACTATCATATCATCTGCAAAAAGTGATATTTTGACTTCATCTTTTCCAATTTGTATCCCTTTGATCTCCTTTTGTTGTCGAATTGCTCTGGCTAGGACTTCAAGTACAATGTTGAATAGGTATGGAGAAAGTGGACAGCCTTGTCTAGTCCCTGATTTTAGAGGGATTGCTTCAAGCTTCTCACCATTTACTTTGATGTTGGCTACTGGTTTGCTGTAGATTGCTTTTATCATGTTTAGGTATGGGCCTTGAATTCCTGATCTTTCCAAGACTTTTATCATGAATGGGTGTTGGATCTTGTCAAATGCTTTTTCCGCATCTAACGAGATGACCATGTGGTTTTTGTCTTTGAGTTTGTTTATATACTGGATTACGTTGATGGATTTCCGTATATTGAACCATCCCTGCATCCCTGGGATGAAACCTACTTGGTCAGGATGGATGATTGTTTTGATGTGTTCTTGGATTCGGTTAGCAAGAACTTTATTGAGGATTTTTGCATCAATATTCATAAGGGATATTGGTCTGAAGTTTTCTATCTTTGTTGGGTCTTTTTGTGGTTTAGGTATCAGAGTAATTGTGGCTTCATAGAATGAGTTGGGTAGAGTACCTTCTGTTTCTATTTTGTGGAATAGTTTGTGAAGAACTGGGATTAGATCTTCTTTGAAGGTCTGATAGAACTCTGCACTAAACCCATCTGGTCCTGGGCTTTTTTTAGTTGGGAGACTATTAATGACTGCTTCTATTTCTTTGGGGGATATAGGGCTGTTTAGATCATTAACCTGATCTTGATTCAACTTTGGTACCTGGTATCTGTCTAGGAACTTCTCCATTTCATCCAGGTTCTCCAGTTTTGTTGAGTATAGCCTTTGGTAGAAGGATCTGATGGTGTTTTGGATGTCTTCAGGATCTGTTGTTATGTCTCCTTTTTCATTTCTGATTTTGTTAATTAGGATGCTTTCCCTGTGCCCTCTAGTGAGTCTGGCTAAGGGTTTATCTATCTTGTTGATTTTCTCAAAGAACCAGCTCCTTGATTGGTTGATTCTTTGAATAGTTTTTCTTGTTTCCACTTGGTTGATTTCACCCCTGAGTTTGATTATTTCCTGCCGTCTACTCCTCTTGGGTGAATTTGCTTCCTTTTGTTCTAGTGCTTTTAGGTGTGTTGTCAAGCTGCTAATGTGTGCTCTCTCTAGTTTCCTTTTCGAGGCACTCAGAGCTATGAGTTTTCCTCTTAGAAATGCTTTCATTGCGTCCCATAAGTTTGGGTATGTTGTGGCTTCATTTTCATTGAACTCTAAAAAGTCCTTAATTTCTTTCTTTATTCCTTCCTTGACCAAGGTATCATTGAGAAGAGTGTGGTTCAGTTTCCACGTGAAGGTTGGCTTTCTATTATTTATTTTGTTATTGAAGATCAGCCTTAGTCCATGGTGATCTGATAGGATGCATGGGACAATTTCAATATTTTTATATCTGTTGAGGCCTGCTTTGTGACCAATTATGTGGTCAATTTTGGAGAAGGTACCATGAGGTGCTGAGAAGAAGGTATATCCTTTTGTTTTAGGATAGAATGTTCTGTAGATATCTGCCAGATCCATTTGATTCATAATTTCTCTTAGTTTCACTGTGTCCCTGTTTAGTTTCTGTTTCCATGATCTGTCCATTGGTGAAAGTGGTGTGTTGAAGTCTCCCACTATTATTGTATGAGGTGCAATGTGTGCTTTGAGCTTTACTAAAGTTTCTTTAATGAATGTGGCTGCCTTTGTATTTGGAGCATAGATATTCAGGATTGATAGTTCCTCTTGGAGGATTTTACCTTTGATGAGTATGAAGTGTCCCTCCCTGTCTTTTTTAATGACTTTGGGTTGGAAGTCAATCTTATCAGATATTAGAATGGCTACTCCAGCTTGTTTCTTCATGCCATTTGCTTGGAAAATTGTTTTCCAGCCTTTCATTCTGAGGTAGTGTCTATCCTTTTCTCTGAGATGAGTTTCCTGTAAGCAGCAAAATGTTGGGTCTTGTTTGTGTAGCCAGTTTGTTAGTCTATGTCTTTTTATCGGGGAGTTGAGTCCATTGATATTAAGAGATATTAAGGAAAAGTAATTGTTGTTTCCTGTTATTTTTGTTGTTAAAGTTGGCATTTTGTTCTTGTGGCTGTCTTCTTTTAGGTTTGTTGAGGGATTACCTTCTTGTTGTTTCTAGGGCGTGGTTCCTGTCCTTGTATTGTTTTTTTTCTGTTATTATCCTTTGAAGGGCTGGATTCGTGGAGAGATAATGTGTGAATTTGGTTTTGTCGTGGAATACTTTGGTTTCTCCATCTATGTTAATTGAGAGTTTGGCTGGGTATAGTAGCCTGGGCTGGAATTTGTGTTCTTTTAGTGTCTGTATAACATCCGTCCAGGATCTTCTGGCTTTCATAGTCTCTGGTGAAAAATCTGGTGTAATTCTGATAGGCTTGCCTTTATATGTTACTTGGCCTTTTTCTCTTACTGCTTTTAGTATTCTATCTTTATTTAGAGCATTTGTTGCTCTGATTATTATGTGTCGGGAGGTATTTCTTTTCTGGTCCAGTCTATTTGTTGTTCTGTAGGCTTCTTGTATGTTCATGGGCATCTCTTTCTTTAGATTTGGGAAGTTTTCTTCTATAATTTTGTTGAAGATGTTTGCTGGTCCTTTGAGTTGAAAATCTTCATTCTCATCCACTCCTATTATCCGTAGGTTTGGTCTTCTTATTGTGTCCTGTATTTCTTGGATGTTTTGAGTTAGGATCTTTTTGCATTTTCCATTTTCCTTGATTGTTGTGCCGATGTTCTCTATGGAATCTTCTGCACCTGAGATTCTCTCTTCCATCTCTTGTATTCTGTTGCTGATGCTCGTATCTATGGTTCCAGATTTCTTTCCTAGGGTTTCTATCTCCAGTGTTGCCTCATTTTGGGTTTTCTTTATTGTGTCTACTTCCCTTTTTAGGTCTAGTATGGTTTTGTTCATTTCCATCATCTGTTTGGATGTGTTTTCCTGTTTTTCTGTAAGGACTTCTACCTGTTTGATTATGTTATCCTGTTTTTCTTTAAGGATTTGTAACTCTTTAGCAGTGTTCTCCTGCAATTCTTTAAGGGATTTTTGTGCTTCCTCTTTATTGTCTTCTGCCTGTTTAGCAGTGTTCTCCTGCATTTCTTTAAGTGTGTTATTAAAGTCCTTCTTGAAGTCCTCTATCATCATCAGGAGATATGCTTTTAAATCCGTGTCTAGCTTTTCTGGTGTGTTGGGGTGCCCTGGACTGGGCGAAGTGGGGGTGCTGGGTTCTGATGATGGTGAGTGGTCTTGGTTTCTGTTAGTAAGATTATTATGTTTACCTTTCGCCATCTGGTAATCTCTGGGGTTAGTTGTTATCGTTGTCACTGTTTAAAGATTGGAGCAGAAGCTGTGTTCCACTCACCAGCAGTCTCTAAATCCTGCGGCGGGGGTCATGGGTAGCTGACGGTACCCCGGTGCTGGTCCAGCCGGAAGAGGCCTGTGGTCCTACTCAGGCCGGTTTTCTGCTTCCCTAACTAATGCAGTCTCTGGTCCCGCGTGCAATTGGATTGGAGCAGAAGCTGTGTTCCACTCTCCAGAAGTCTTAAGATCCTGTGGCGGGTGTTGTGGGTAGCTGGTGAGTGTCAGCCGACCCTGCGCCCCAGCTGCCCTGGTGCTTTTCTGACAGGAAGAGGGTTGTGGCCCTATGTAGGCCGGATTTCTCTCTCCCCAACCAGAGCAGTCTCAGGTCCTGCGTGATTGGACTGGAGCAGAAGCTGTGTTCCACTCACCAGCAGTCCCAAAATCCTGCGGTGGGGGTCGTGGGTAGCTGGCGGGTGTCAGGCAACCCTGTGCTCCCGCTACCCTGGCGCTGATCCGGCCGGATGAGGCCTGTGGCCCTACTCAGGCCGGTTTCTGCTTCCCTAACTAATGCAGTCTCAGGTCCCGCGCAATTGGATTGGAGCAGAAGCTGTGCTCCACTCACCAGAAGTCTTAAGATCCTGTGGCGGGTGTTGTGGGTAGCTGGCGAGTGTCAGCTGACCCTGCGCCCCAGCTGCCCCGGTGCTTTTCTGACTGGAAGAGGGTTGTTAACTGAAGTTTTTAATAGAAGAAAAAGGCAGAAAATGTCAGTTGTTTTGGATATTCGTTCTATTGTTAAATTAGGAAAATTATATGTACAATCCAAATAGTACGCTTAATATCAAGCTTCATTATAAAGCTGTTGTAAGAGGTGGTGATGTAGCTCTGCCAAAAAGTACTTCCTTAACCTCTCGTGTGCAAGACCCTGGGTTCAGTCTCTAGCACAACACTTTACTGATGATTAAACAACTGAGGTTTTGTACTAACCTAAGGGTACATAATTACACACATAAATAAAAAGGGACTAGATTTAGTCCTATGCCAAAGTGATGGGTCTTTGAATGAAATGGTGTAGGTTTAATTAGATATGAAAAAATAGGATCTGACACCTAACTCACACTACCCTGAATAAACAGTTCCAGGTTCATGGTTGTCCCAAAATTAATAAAAATTTTAGATAATGATGTATAATGGCTTTTTCATGACCTTGAGTTGAATGTTTCTTTGAAAGATATGACAGAAACATAAACCTTTAAAAACGAAAATCCTCAGATATTGTTTATTTATTCACACACACACACACACACACACACACACACACACACACACACACACTTCTGTTCACCAGATATCACTATTGAATGAGTGAAAACATAGTTATCTGTAATTTATATATCCAAAGGCACACAATGTAAAAAGCACACATCCAAAATACATTTATATTCTCACAAGTAACAGCAGCAAAGATGATTCACAGAAAAGAATAAAAAGGTTTTAGTTTGCAGTTGCATCTACAAATATGCAAATACATTATATCACAATGAGATATTATGATCTACATATTAGAAGGACTGAAATATAAAAAACAACTAACATTTGTTGGTAAAGACACAGAGCAGGGGAATTCATATGTACCCCTCAGAAGTGCAAATTGATCCATTCATTTCTACCTTATCTGGGCAGATAATTATGTGCTTAATTTATGAGCCATCAATTCCTTTTCTTACTATGTTCCCTCTAGATGTGTACTCCCTACACATAGACTAGAGAAATTGCATTCATTTACAGAACTGGAAAACAGCACCTTTCTTTCTAATATGGTTCACTATTACAAATCAAGATTGAGAAAAGAAACCCAATAGTATGTATATGCACTACAGCATTCTGCCATTGTAAACTCAAGGCAAAATAAAAACAGAATTCAAAACTACCCAGAACGATGTTAGTTACACTTACTGAACCATCATAATTAAATAGAATGAAAAAAACTTATATGATATATTCTATGTTCTCCATGCTTATCTGTGTGGAGTTAGAGAAGTTCAGTTTATAAAATCCCTTCAAACTGTGATCAGGACTTATTCACTTTCTAATCGAGTATTATATATTAAATTAAAATTAAACATCATACAATTAATATTACCATCAGTACTAGATCATGTTAGCATTATCTATGATTAATGTTGTTCTTTATCATACTAAAGAAACTTAACTAAAAGCAAATGTTTTAAAACATATAATCTGTCTTCACTTCAAGAGAAATTTTTAAGCATCCCATATTTATAGTGTATGTCTGTGTGTTCTTTGCATGTGTATGTTGACATGTGTGCTGATGTACAAACACATGGGTGATCATGAGTGTAGACACAGGAATTGACCCTGATGCTGTCTGCCGTACCTGTGGACTCTCTCACTTTAACCTCTGTCTGTCTCTGAAGCACTGAGAGTGGGGGTTGGGAGGTGGGGTTAGAGGCAGCCACCATACCTGTCCTGCATTACATCTGTCCTGTCATTGCAAACTAAAGTCCCCATGTTCTTGCTTTATCAGTGCTTGACCCACACAAGCCCACTTCCAGAAAGTTGAGCGTACATTTTTCAAAGACATAAAGCTTGCTTTTGAAATTATAACCAATAATAGGAAACTAGTTCATAAACATTTGAGATTTACTTTGGAACACTATATATAAATAAATACATTTTGCTGTTATGAGCCAAGGGAACACTGTGAAGAAATACTTAATGTTCAAACAGAAAGCGTGTTCCTGACACAGAGTAATGCAGTCATTAATCCAAACAGGTAGTGGTTTTGAAACCCACTCCTTCATTCATTCCAAAGTTTTAAAAGGATTTTCCAGAGTGAAATCATAAAAATTTCCACCTTCTCGAATATTCTTAAGAGTGTAATCCATGCCATGTATATTATGCCATCTGATTAAGTTAAAACATCCCACCTAATGAAGCCCTCTACTGCCCCCTGCAGGGCTTCCCAACACAACAGTTCCCTATCGTCAATAGGAACAGGCTCATCTTTATCACTCTGAAAAACAAAGGTATTTTTAAAGCAGAGGCATGTAGATGAGCGCCCACATTGTTTATGACTCTCTTGGCTTGCGTTATGGCTTCTCATAACTGAGAAGAAACACGGGGTGCAGATGAGAGGCTTTTTCTCGTCATGTGACTGCTAACATGGTCATTAAGGTGATTGATTTTTTTTTGTTTTCTTTTATTTTTTGTTGTTCTGTTGCCCCATGATTATCACATTGTTAACTCAACTTTGACCTTGGTTTCAGCTTATCATGTTTCCTTCAGTGGCTCTTCTGTCATTCTTTGCTAATAAAAAGGTGCAAAAAGCTATGCGAGGACAACAGCTGGTATCACTTACTTGATCTACCCTAACTGACATACAAAATTAGATTCAGTTTTAGAATGTATGAAGCTTCATTTCAAATTGTGTATTATAAGATACTGTCTCTTTTAAAATTTTTCTGCAAAACAAAAACCACGAATATTCAAGCAAGGGATTATTAAAAAGTATTTAGTTCCAGGACAGCCAGGGCTATACAGAGAAACCCTGTCTCGAAAAACCAAAAAAAAAAAAAAAAAAAAAAAATTAGTGAATGTGAAGACTAGGGAGTATGTTAAGAACAAACTTGACTTTCACGTAAATAGCTCTTCCCATTGAAGAATTCTTGTGTGTCACTTGCTCAGTTGCTGAGGCCTCTTCATATCTTCAGAGTAGAGTCTGAATTGCATGTTCCACCACTAGAAGGTCAACTATAATCTTAATTTTTATTTCTTCTGTACACTCTGTCACTATTCCTTGGAATCCTAACTGAACACCCTCCTATTGCGTACTCCACAGTGCTCAATCCCTGGTTTACTAGTTCCTTAGAACACGTCAGAAGCGAATCAGAGGATATTCTGCATCACACATCTTGTGATCACAGCTGTGTAGAAGTTTCTGTTAATCTCCAAATCAACAAATGACAGTTCCTTTGCTGCCTGCAACAGTTATATTATGCTTTTTACGTCAAGTCTTTCAGTGAGTCACCATAAAACCTCCAAGAATAAGACAGTATTGGCATTTCACATAGTAAAATGATGGCCCAAAGAGTTGAATTTTAATATTATCCAATATAATATGGATCTCCATTCCAAGATGGAGATCATCTGGGTCTTTCTCTACCCAAGGTTATCATTGATACAAATGCAATACAAAAATGACTACCTAGTGGGGAAAGGAAGTGAGCTGCTCTGCTGAAATCTACTTTTATTCTATTTGATTGTAAAGATTTCTGCTCCTTTCAGTGATTCTTATAATTTAGATTCTATATGAAAGGTTCCTTCTCTGAAATTATAAAAAGCTAGTCTGATAGCCTGCCAGGTGTTTATGGATGATCACTGTGAAACTTTTATTCTGATTCATTAAAAGTTACGTATATACATTACTCGAAACTTAAAATACAAAATTTATTAAAGCTTAATTAACTCTACAAATTGTAGAAAATAGCCGGTTTTGCTTTATTTTTTACTCAAGAAAGTAAACATTAATTAAATCTACCCATATGTAAATTTTGTTTTACAAGTATGTATGTTATCTGGATGGGTTAATGTACAAACTATGAACCTTTCCCATGCTTATGTCATACAGTGGTCATCATGTTGTATTGTGACTCTTTCTGAGATAACTGTTGTTTTTTTCAACTTGTTTGAACAGTTCTGTATTTTCTATATAACACTAGTTTATATTCATATATGTAGATACGTACAATGACTTTGCATGCATATGTGATAGAACATCATCACTTATGTAAAGTGTGATTCTAAAGTAAATTTACTGTCTATATGTGGAAAGTCCCAGCAGCTTGTAATACAACCTTTTTCTTGAATAACTACAAATATGTACTCCTCTGGGCCTCAAAACATTACTTTTCCTTGCTTTTTTCTATCCTCATATCTATCTATCTATCTATCTATCTATCTATCTATCTATCTATCTATCTATCTGTCTGTCTGTCTGTCTGTCTGTCTGTCTGTCTGTCTGTCTATATATCTATCTATATATATATATATTATATACATATTCACTTTCCATATTCTCTGTGTGTCTCTCATTAGGTGGTAGAAGTCTATTAGTGCTCTTTTTGGTTCAGTGAACACATGACCTACTCAGTAGTATTGTATGGTGGCATAATGTCAGAGGTTGACTGTAGTCTTAGCAAAGTTGTAAAGGAAGAGTTCTAGCAACCCTCCTGTCACATGTAGCATATAGCACTCACTGCTCCTTGTTTTCTGGGACCTATTTAATAACTGGTTACTAGCTGAAGCATTATGACATTTTATTTCACATGACAATGACCACAACTCTATCTGATCACTGTCTTATTCTCTAGCTTTATCAAGTGCTGAATGCCAAATAATCTCTCTCTCTCTCTCTCTCTCTCTCTCTCTCTCTATATATATATATATATATATATATATATATATATTAGATATAGATATAAATATTTGATTTGAAATTCTCAGAAGGTATTTTCGCACACATCATCACATAGAGTGAGTTTTCTTCAATGCCTTTGCCTTCATGTTGGTTCTTTTCATCAGTGATGAATTTAGATCTGACAACCTTTGAGTCTTGAATTTTGTGTCACATGTGAGATTTTTCTCCAGCAAATACTCCATGTGTAGATATTGGGAAGTTATTTGTGTTGTTTTCAGTAATGTTAAAATCTCCTCTAAAGTTCAACTTCAATGATTATTTCATATTGCCATAACTGGTCCAGATGTTTGTCTTTTCTCTTAGTGTTAGGAATCAAAGCCAGAGCTTTGAGCATTCTAGACAAGTGCTGTTTCCCTACACTACAATGCAGCCTTTAATCCAACTTTAAAATCTATTATGCAATTATATTTTCATTAAAATTAATATGGATGTATTTTAAAAGACTTTAGTTATATTGTATTGATGCTGATACTCAACTTTAGAGGAAATCTGTGTTGTTTTACATTCACAGTATATGAAACAATATGTGTGTGTGTGAATAAGTTTGTAAGTCAACAGAGTTGTCAATATGATATAGAGCTGTGACTTGAATAATCTAAAAAATAATTTTAAAAATTATATCTAACATTTTTTGTCTTATAAAAAATACAGTTTAACTTAGTTATTCCAGAGACATTTAAATATTAATGTAAATTTAATTTTACCATGACAATTTTAGCAAGTCACGATTTGTTAATAATACTTTTATTAGCAGATACACTGTCAGTCACATCAAACCAGAAAGATTTTGAGTTTGTTTCCTAAACTCTTAGTCTGGGGAAGTATTGATCCTGCAATTGTCTTTGACAGGCTTTTGAAGGCAAAGACCTGGAGGAGCAGTTGCGGTCTGTGTCCAGCGTAGATGAGCTCATGTCTGTCCTATACCCAGACTACTGGAAAATGTACAAGTGCCAGCTGCGGAAAGGCGGCTGGCAGCAGCCCACCCTCAATACCAGGACAGGGGACAGTGTAAAATTTGCTGCTGCACATTATAACACAGAGATCCTGAAAAGTAAGTACAGGTTGCTGACTGTGTACAGAGCCTTGTATACTCATGAATGACAATATCAGTGTGGGCAAAAAGAGCCTTGTACACTCACAGTGACTATGCCGTGTGAGCATATGGAGCCTAGTACACTCAACAGTGATGAAACTGGATGATTTCTTGAAATCCACAGCTAGAAGATACATCCATGGCAACACACACTTGGTAATTGAGGCAATAGCCCATTGAAAACATTTGAAAATGCTTCAATAAATTTTCTACACTGTGTTCATTTATTTTAGTGTCTTAGGTTAATGTAATTAAGTGGTTCTCGACCTTCCTAATGCTCAATCCTTTAGGAAAGTTCCCTGTGTTGTGATGACCCCACCCATAAAATTAGTTTTTTTGCTACCCCATAGCTCTAATGTTGATACTGTTATGAGTCATAATGTAAATATCTATCTTTTCCGGTAGTCTTAGGTGAAACTTGTAAAAGAGTTATTCTATTCCCAAAGGGGTTGTGACCCACCCACAGGTTGAAAACCACTGGTTGAAAGGTTTATATTTCAAGAAAATGAATACTTAAAAAATGCATATATTTTCTTTTTGGTTTGAATTCAGACATAGTTTCCCTTACATGCTAGAACATTTATATATTATACATATGATGCTTAATGCTTTAGGTGCTATCCTCATAGATGACAGACAAGTGGACGTGCGTGCACACACCTCCTACCCCATCCACACACACACACACAGACACACACACGCAAACTTGAAAATACAGAAATAAAGTTTACTAACCCAAATCAGTTTTCAAAAGCTACTTGCTGTCTTATTACACCAGAGATAACTGGCTCACAGTTGTCTTTTTTTTGAAGCAGATGAATATTTACCATAGTGTTTCACAAAAAGCATGATGTGAAAAGTGGCATAATATGAGTTGGTGGGACCATTTAAGTTTTAAATATTATGGTGTTTTAAAGTTTGATGTTGGAGCCAGGAAGCTGCCTCAATAGGTAAGAGAGCTCTCTATGCCAGCATGAAGATGTGTGTTTGAATCCCAGGCAGCCATGTAAAGATATGCATAGTTATGGGTACCTATAACCCCAGCATGCATAAAACAAAACAGGAAGGCCCTGTGAGCTAGCTGGTCAACCATCTTAGTCTACTGAGAGTTTCTGGTTCACTGAAAAAGAATTCCTATCTCAAGGCAATAAAGGTAGAGAGTGAGTGATAGAAGACTTGAAGTATTCTTCTGTATGAACCACAACCTCTCCCACCCCCCCACACATACTCATAATTTGATATTGCAAAGTATATTTAAAGCAGAACCAAACAAGTTTACTGGATTCATGGTGGCATAACCTGTAATTTATAGTCCTTAAAAATGTTATTCTAGAGAATAGGGGAGAGTAAATATGGGAGAAATAAACTATAACACTTAGAAATTGCAGCATTTTTAATATAGTGCAAAGTCAAGAGTCCCTGGTAAGCCTCTATATAACCCATTGAAAGTGAAGGTCCAGGAGAAAGCAGAAAAGGGATGGGTAATTTGATTTTCCTTCAAAGAGTCAGTTTAGACTACCAATCTAAATAAGTGGAAACTGGCCTCGCCTTGCACCTAGCCACATTATTTTAAATTACCCGGATGGTTGGCCTGAGAATGATTTTTGAATTGACACCAAAACCATAGTTTCCTTTTTATTTACATGTCAGTTTAAAAAGCATAGCAAAAACATGCTGTTTACATTTAATTCAAGACCACAAAAATTGTACATGCAGGCAAAGAACATGGCTCTCTTTGTGCATATTTTGTAAACGTACACATATTAAATTCCCACCTTTTTAAGCAAGGAGAACCAAATATTTGTATTAGGATAGTGATGTGATGTTTTTGAAATCCTTAATTTAATTCTAATTTTGGTGTTACCCCCACCCCCATAGAAATAATTCTAAAAGAATGTGTCACAGTTATTCTGCTGAATATATTACATTCTCATTCACAGGGAAGTTTAGGATCCTAGCCATTGTTTCTCTAATTGTTTTACACCAAATCTTAAGATCTGAAGTTAAATATGAGTAAATGACAAATGCTGTAGGCTCTGCGTCTCCCTTGGTGGCTTCTGTGTAACTTAATTGACTTCCCTGTGACTCGACAGGTATTGATAATGAGTGGAGAAAGACTCAATGCATGCCACGTGAGGTGTGTATAGATGTGGGGAAGGAGTTTGGAGCAGCCACAAACACCTTCTTTAAACCTCCATGTGTGTCCGTCTACAGATGTGGGGGTTGCTGCAACAGCGAGGGGCTGCAGTGCATGAACACCAGCACAGGTTACCTCAGCAAGACGGTAGGTATTCTGTGTCTCAGTGGCTGCCTTAGTGTCCTGTGAGTGATTGGGGAGGAGGGACTTAGAGGATTGGTCTCACTGAAGTGACTTAATTCAAGCCAGAGATTCTTATATTTTCATTGGGGAATGAATTAAATGTTTCGATGATGTGGTTTTTTGATGCGACAGTTTTACAAAGAAAGAAATTAATGCATTATAAATTCTGTTCCTATAATAGGGTCAATGCATAGTAAAGAAAACAATAAATATGCATGGCGTAGTTTAAATATATATGTGTATATATATGTATATACATACATACTATAAATCATTGATAGCATATACAGCATATAGAATATATATGTCTACATGTACTATGTATACACTTATTCATAGCCGCATCTGTGGTGAACTTCGAGAATATTCATCAATAGAAACTAGTAAAATTACTCAGTTGTTAAAAGTTCAGTCTCTAGTACCAGTGTCCTGCCCAGTGATCTGGGTTTATAATTCCTGTGCTAAGGAGTCAGAGATAAGCTCAGTGTCAGCCAGTCTAATCCAGTAAGTAAGCCTCACGGATTATAGCCAAGTAGATGGATACTAAGATATGGTTAACCTCTATCTTTCATAAGTACATGTACTTACACTCCCACACACATTAAAAAACAGACACACACACACACACACACACACATACACACACACACACACACACACACACACACACACCATGGAATAACCATTTTTATTTACCAGTCAAACCTTTTAAATGTTTAGATCCTATGGTTGTAGAAATGTAGCAAAAATACTTACTCCAAGTCTAAAATTAAACAATCGTGTTCTGTGCTGTAAAGGAAAAAGAAAAAAAAATGTAAACTCCAATTTGATTTGCTCAAGGTAATTTTTTTTTCAAATTGATAGTTTAACTGCTTTAGCTGATCCACAATATCAGCTGATCAACAAAATCAGCTAAACATTGTCTTAATTTACTATAATGTCAATGACTGTGGAAATTAAGACAATTCCCTCAATTAATGCCAGTCTATCCTGTCAAAAATTAATCACTAAGCCTAACTAGAAGGTATATGTGAAGACATTAGAGCCGAGGAAAGTAGGTAATCTCTAAGAATTAAAGGGAACAAAGAAAATGGGACATAAAAAATTGGACCCAAGATAGTGTATCAGGAGATACGGAAGGGTAAGTTACAGGGATATTCATCAGGCCTTGATGACTACTCTAGCCTTATTCTAAAAGCAATGGGGTATCAGTGAACATCCTTTTTAAGGAGGAGAATGGCAGTATTAGATATGTGTTGTTTACAATAGCTTGCAGATGTAAGCCTAAGAACAGGGGGAGCTGGGGAGGAGGGGAAGCTGAAGTGTGGCAAACAGAAAGGATAGCATCACATTAGCTGGGAAGAGAAACAAGTCTCTCTTAATGCTCTATGCCAGTGGGGCCTCAAGAAACCTCAGGGAGCAGCTAACACTTGTGTGAAGATCCCTTTTCCAGCTGCACACTCATGTCTTCTCATCTACTGTGTTTGTTTTTCATAGTGATCCATTCCATCTTTCGCCTGATTTCCATAATCCCTGCTTTAAAATTGCGACTCAGCTTTCTCCTAGGAAGGCAGTTGGTATGCCTATTCCTGCCTGAGAAGCAATCCTCTCCTTCCTCTCCTGTTGTTCTGTCTCTTATTAAGTTACCCTGTCATCAGTTTGGCCAAGCCAAGTTTTCTTTTAACTAAAAGTTCAATGATCCCACTAACTAACTTCCAAGTATCTCTGCACCCGAAATCATGTCTTCACCCTGATGTAGCCATATTTATCTTTCACCAGGAATCTAATAGGTGCTGTCTCATATCCATATCCAAACTTAGCTTCTTCCAATATACTTGGAACATTTTGTAGTGACATGAACTCTTTTCAGTAGCATTGTGTTCTTGAGTTTGGACCAGCATTTATCCAGCATGCTGATAAGCTTGTGTTTGCTGAATGGGATATTGAAAAAAAAATCATGAGGTCTGATTTGTACAGAGATACTAAGTTGAATATTGTTCCATTCTTTAAGACACAACTTCCCTGGGCCTTCTACAGTCTCTTCCTCTCAGCTCCCATTTGTTATTGTTTTCACTTGTAAAAGCTGCTTCTTGCTGCTATTCAGATTCCACAGCTCTTGGCTGTTCACCTGCAGAGGTGAATGTGGTTTCCATAATTCTTGTGTTTTTTTGTTTGTTTGTTTCTTTATACTAATAAACTTAACTGAAATTTAGTTAAATGAGTGGAACTTAGTGTTGTTTTACAGTAAGTAATGACATATAGATTCTCTTCAATAGAATTAGTATGTGGCCAAGGGAATTAATATTTGGGTTAAGAGGTTTAGAGTACCAATTTTGTACAGGACCAGAATTCAATTCTCAGCACTGATTTCTGATGGGTCACAAATGTCTGTAACTCCAGCTTCAGGGGAAAGAACTGCTCTAGTCTCCACAGGCCCCTGCACTCAGTATGCCCCCTCCCTTGCATACATACACGTAATTAAAACTAAAAATTAAAAAAAAATTAATACTCATAGAGTTATTAAAATTAGTGGATGTGTTCCAAATGAGAACCCTACAGGTTTACAAAAGTGCTTTCATGGAGTTTTTGTGGCTAAAGCATGAAACTCCCCAAGGCAGGAAAGAAGTGTTCAGTTGTATTTCTCCTTTTACTAATACAGTTTGTTAAATCTTCCACTGAATAACTTTCTCCTATATTTATAAAAAAAGATACTTTTTCAATGTACACGTGGGAATGTGTGAAGATATTTTTCCAATAAATTTCTTATTGTTAAATATCTTTAAGGTAAAACTGTGTGTGTGAGGGGACCCAAGCTTTTGTTTTGTTAAAGTTTCAGACACATATTTTAGCAGCCAACTTCACCAGTCTGAGTATATAAACCTTAACAACACCAGCATTTCTAGTGTTATGCTCCAATTGTTGATTTTTAAAATGGAAACATCATAGAAATGTGTTTTTTATGGGTCTCTGTGAAGGGCAGGTTATCAGAATGCAGGAGGAAGCCAGTTTCTAGTTGCAAAGTGAAACCACATGGGCTGTGCATTCCAAACTGATGTAACCAATAGCAACTGCTTCAGCAGGCTCCCCCTGGAATGGCTAGAAGCCTATAGACAGAATGCCATCATAGCCTCTCACATGAACATGCCCTGAGTGTATTTTCCTATGTGAACCTGTACATTTAGGAGATCACAGCAAAAGCTAAAGTGAATCTTGCAGAAAATAAGATATTTGTTGATTAAAGTAGAGCCAGAAGAAAGCTATCTGCTTTGAAAATGCATGTGTGTTGTCAGAAGTTCCTTGAATGTTCCCATTTCCCCCAAAATGGCATCATAAAGATAATAATAATGAATGCATGGTTACTTGGACCAAAGGTATCACTGCTAGGCCTGAAGTTTGCTCTCAAGAAATTGAGCAGTTTTTTTTTTTTTTTTTAATAGTCATTAGCACTAGGCAAGAGACACCAGTCTAGCTTCATGAACTAATTTTAAGCATTGTTTAAAGTTCTGTATTTCCCACTCAAAAAGATACAGCAATTTGTTTCTTTAAGTTTATAGAAATTATATAAACATGTATTGCCAAAATTATTTCTTTATATTTGAATACAATTTATCATGTCTTTTACAACAGAATACATTTGTGCCTCAGTATAATATGGATCTTTATAGTACAAGTAGGAGGTACTATTTGCACTGTAGTTAGAAATATTTCTTCCAGAATGCTGCAGGGGCATGAAAGATTAATTTATTCCACTCATATGTATTCATGTATTTTTAAATGGAATATGATTTGTGTTGTGTCCTTAACAAATTAATATTTGGCAAGTACAGTTGCTTAAAACAGGTTTCATCTTGATGTGGAGAAAGAGCTCTTGACCAGGAAAAGTTAGCAGAAAGTTGTGCAATAATAATATTTTCCTGAAGAAAATACTATTTTACCAATAAATCTTTGAAAAAAACGTTGCTTTTGGTCAAATAAAGATATTGATGGTGTTAAGAATTTTATCAAGGACTCTGAAAGCTCCTGACTTGAGGTTTTAACCTATTTGTAATGTGGTGTGAGTTTCATGCATCACAGTAAGTTAAAATGTGTTCAGAGCTGAGTGTCAAGACTCTTCTATCTGCTTTTCATTTTAAATCTACTCTTGAGTTCTAAAGGCTTTGAACAGCTGTGGGCGTGTGGCCAGGACACTCAGTTTAACTGCTGACATGAACTTTGAACTTTCACCTCTTCTCATTTTTAGGAATTATTGCTTTTATACCTTCCAGTCACAACTTTTACTTTTTCCTTTTTTTCTTTTTTTAACGTTGAATGTGCTCAAAGCTAGGATAATTAGAAGAGAAAAGAGAATTCTATTTCAGATATGAAGATGTTTTAAAAGTCTCATTTTAGGAACATATTTGTATCCCACAATATTCCTGTTGAATTTTGAAATAAACTGTACTCCAGGGTATTCCCAGTGAGGAAGCTCTGCATCTGTCTTGACCAGCCTGTAAGGGGTATGGAGATTGAACTGTTGCTGGGTAGGAGTTGCTATGCTGGGTAAACACTATTGTTTCAAAGTGCACTCTATTTATTAGCAGTCCATTCTTGTTGGTGAGAATTGACCATTACATATTCTTACTAAAGAATGCCAGTAGATAACAACAGGGAACCTAAGGTCAAAAATATTTCCTGTTTTGCTTTATTTAGCACACTTTCACAGAATATAAAATCAGATGTTTTTAAATTCCCAAACTTTTAAAAATGCCTTCTTTATATGCATACCATTTTAAATGTGTTCCAAAGCCAATACAAAGCAGGTAGATATAAATAATATCAGAGTTCATAAGTAATGTTCTTACCACTTAAATATTAAGTCAAATATAAATTAATATTATGAGTTAGGCTAGAAGTACCTTCTTTATAGCATAAGACTGGTTTAGTAAATATAGGACTGCAGTTAATTGCAATATTAAGTAAGTTTGTGGTGTCTTTGGTACCTACTGAGTAGATATACTAGCTAGGGACCACTATCTTATTCTGTACACCAAGTCTGAATTTTGTACCTTGAATATAAATGAATTAAAAAATACTAGTATGTACAGATTAAAATGAAAATTAGTCTGACATCAACGTATAGTATTAAAGCATGCTATAATCCACTGCTACCCCAAGAATCAATGTGTTTATATAGGTCATGACTTCATTGACAGAGAATTAAAGTTAACTGCATTGTTCAGATTTCATGAAATGGGGACAATTTCACATGAAGGTTACACTGTGCTTAATAATTTCTTAGAAGCATTTATTTTTATTTTTATTTTTTTAGAAACTCTCTGGTACCTTGAAAATTCTCATATAACATCTATCTATCACCATTATGTGTTTATCTCTGTGTGTACAGGGACATGTGTGTGCGTCTGTACATGTTCACACGTGTGTCATTCCCTCTCATTGATACACGTGGTATCCGGAAGCTGCATAGGAGCGAGTATCGTTATTGATGATTACCATCTAGGAATCCCAGCAAGGACTTTATAGTAGCTTATAGATACTCAATAAATCATTATTGAAGATCTGAACAAGAAAATAAGAGTTTAAGGAGAAATTTTTTTCCATGGCATATACCCTCGTGGCCTTCCCAATTACAAGTCGGCCTTTTCACAAGATATTTACAAGTTTATTTGCCTTCTCTATGAATGTTCCTGACCCCTGAGTTTCTTTGTTACATACATTCTCTTTTCATTCTCTATCATCTCACTAAATCACACATCACTGTCCATGATTTTATTCACGATGTTGATACTGACAACCACTGTATAACTCTCCTCCAGTTCTAGACACAAACTTAACAGTTCATTATATAAGCATTATTAGACTTTATTTACTGACCTGTATGTCTTGCTATCATTTGCACTGTAAAATGTAAGATATGGTAAATATGAAAGTCAAATCATAAAGATAAAACTAAGAAGTGAAGCATAGTTTAATGTTAAATCATGTGCAAAATCCCAAGCTGTATCCCCCAATACCAGAAAAATTATAGGAATGATTGATAAATATATTTAAAATCCTCCTGGTGTACACAACTTACATATCTTCTATGTTTCTTGATGTTGTAGTCTTAATCCATGGCATGAAAAATAAAATAAGCTGTACCATATGTAGGCCTGCAAAATTCTTTCATAAAAGAAGCTATCTATAGGTAAAGATGTCAGTCACTTCATTAAATCAGAAATTTTCTGCCAGTAACATAAGCAAATATGTGCTCAGAGAAGAACTCAAAATCACAATTATGGCTTTATTGTAGTCATATATTGTCTATGAAAAATATAAAATATTCTAAAAAACACATATAACCTTGAGAATTTATGCAAATACTAACATCTCTATAGCAAACTATATACATAGTCATATCCACATATAATATGTTATAAATAATTTTATAGCCATTTCATGAAATAACAAAACAATTATTATATTACCTTTAGTTAACTGATAATTAAAGAAAAATATATACCTTAGAAAAGCTTAACCACTTTTCCAAACCCATACAGTTTTTAAACATGGAAGCTAAGAAAAATATCCTATAAGGGTATAATCTTTCATCCATCTTTTATGAATATGTTGTATTTTCCTAGAAAGTATTTGTATTGTTTAATGTAGATGTATGCATGCTTCAAATAAGGAAAATGTACATCGTATAATTTAGATGGTCCATATATATATGTATATATGTGTGTATATATATATATACACATATATACATACACACACACATATATATATACACATATACATATATATATATGTGTATATGTAAATATATATGTATATATACATTTATTTTGATAGGTCCATTAAAATATAGAATTTCATATTAATAGTATGCTACATATTGTTTAAATATGCATACTTTGTGTAATCAGGCTACATCCCTATCTCCTCAAATATAACTTATTCATACAATAGATAGTGAAAATCCTTCTGGCTTTTTGAGATAGGCAATACATGATCACTATAAGTAGTCCCTTCACTGTGAAATAGCGCCCCAGACCTAATTACCACAGCCTAACTGTAGCATGTCCACCCCACTCCTCCCTAGTTTCTGGAAACCAACATTTCTACCTTAGTTTCATTGACATCAGATACTTTATTTTCCACAAACTTATGAGATCTCATGGTACCTGTATTTCTATGCCTGGCTCCTTTCACTTACCACAATCTTCAGGTCCAGCTATGTTCTCTTTATTCTGTGTATCCCAAACTTTTAAGCCCATCCATACTGTCTTTATACTGTATATCCACAACTGTCAGGAGAATTTTAGCCCCTTATTCTTGCCAGTAATTGTCAACCGATGGCTTGAAATTACAGCCAGGGAGGGAGCAGTTTCACAGGTCTGAGGTGTTTTGTCCATTGTAGCATATCTCAGATTGCCACAACAATACAGAATAACACAGGGCTCAACTGCCATTTCTCTACTATCAATCCATCTTACAAACAAGCAGCTAATGGGTAGGGTTTCACTTTTACCATTTTTTTAGTAATAAATTGGCTTATAAATCTTTAGAATCAATATCCACTTAATCTCTGTGTTCTGGTTAAAACATTGCCAGTTTTTTTTTTCCTCTTTGAGAACTGAAGTTCTCCATAAACTAGGAGTGCAGTAGACACCTTAGGTAAACTGCATCTTCAGACTCTAGTTCAATTCAGCAGCAATGTAAAATGGCTAACTTATTTTTAGCTCATTTTTATAAGGTCTGTTAAAATTGCAATTACACATCTTTGTCTGTTAAAAGAATGGATTGCTCACTTTTTGTTTGTTTGTTTTAAATGTTGTAAATTCTTAAGATCTGAGATATCTAAAAACTTCACGGAGAAATTTCATTTGGAATGAAAAGTAGTTTCATAAGCATAATTTATGTCTATGGGTTCAGTTTTCATAAAATAGAATTTAACTGAGCATTTATAGGCTGTGTGGCCAGCAGATTCACTCATGAGTTAGGAATGTATTTACCCCAGATCATTTGTGTCACATTTTAAATCCTTGGGCTTTAAGACCTTGATACTGAGTATTCTGGGGTTCTGAAATAATTCTCTGTCCTTGAACACAGTGGTCTGTCACTGTTTTGTTCCATGTCATTAGTTGCTCATCATACTTTGAGTATAATTCATAACTAGCAAAGTGATGTAAGCATCTGAACTATTTATTATTCTAATGGAAGATACTGGTTGGGTGCAAACCACTTTTTACTCTGTTACCATTTGAAAAGCATTAATGCCCTGCCTGTAACACACAGTATTAAATTGTAGAAAGCTAATCTCACTCACTCTTTTGGACTCCAACATTTACCATAAAAGTCCTCTCCAGCATCTATATAATACTTTTCTTCTTTTTGTCCCTTGTAGTTGTTTGAAATTACAGTGCCTCTCTCTCAAGGCCCCAAACCAGTCACAATCAGTTTTGCCAATCACACTTCCTGCCGGTGCATGTCTAAACTGGATGTTTACAGACAAGTTCATTCAATTATTAGACGTTCTCTGCCAGCAACATTACCACAGTGAGTATGAATTAAGTCTATTTTTTTCTACATCTACTCCTAACATAAAATTATCTTCCAATAAACACAAGTTTATTGAAGGAAGTTTTGTAAAAGACTGTTATATTTCTCATGGAATACAAAACAAAAGGTATTAGAAAATAAAAGTCAAATTATACTGAGCTACCTGTTGCATAGTTGGGGTAGTTCACAATATAAAAAGGATATTCTATAGAATGGTGCACAACCTACCACTATTCATACAACTAATTAAGTAGTCACATCGATTTAACATCTATGGAATTGAATATCTCTTTACAAATGATTATAAAGCTTAAAATTTTAAACCTTAGTGATTAAGTCCAAAACAAAAAGTAACCATACATATTATATATATAAGATAGAGTTGAAATATATCTCCCTATTTCTAATTTCAACAGTGTGACTATTGAAATCTTAATTACTTGAAATTTCTCTTAATATTACTTGAATTAACATTCATACTATCATTTAACATTCAAGTTGTCTTCCTGGCTTCATTTTAGCTTAGCAAACAGTAGCATTTGATTAAAGGGAATGACAAAGCATTCATTTGGACACTCTGAATAATTAACATAGAATAATTTTCATTGTCATTTAAGTCTTAGGAACTTTGAACCCCAAAACCAAGATGAAGCTCAGCAATTTAAAAAATTATTTCTGGTATATGTAATCAGTACTTAAGCGTGAATCAAGCATAAATCCAGAACGTATTACAACAGCATAAGTAGATGGGCAGTATGTAGGACAGAAATTTAAGAAACTCTTTCACCTTAGAAGCTCTGGCAAAAAATGTTTCACTAATGGTGGGCTTCCTGTGGGGTCTCCTCATGCTGCCCAACTTAATCTGGCAGATAAGTGGCCTTCTTAAGGCATTTTCGAGAACTCAATGATAGCTTAAATATTAACACAAATCTGCCCTCCTTGGCACGAAAAGGAAAAGGTCTAGTAGATATCTGTGAAGAAAACATGGTACTATAAGAAGGCAAAGCAAGCGCCTTAACTCAAGAGTAGGTTGTCTCTGTTGGCTCATTCATGCATCCCTCAGAGTGCTGTTCATTCTCTAGACCCTATTTCCTTAGACAGAGCATTCATTCTCAGAACTTCGGGTATCATCTTTGTGTTCCTGCTTCCCCAGATTTCATCTGAAGATCTGACCATATTCTTGGTTTCTAGTAATTTTTCTACACTTATCTTACACTTCCATGTAATTAGATTAGCTATATGTCAAGTCCAAAGACGAGTTCAATCTCTTTTACTTCCCCACTTTTCATGGCACAGAGTTCTCATATTTTTTTGAGACTTTGAAATTGCAGGTATGGCTAATTATTTCTTCTTTTATCACACATAAGTACACTGGTCATTTGGGAGAAGAGGGCAATACCTGTTCCAACTTACATAAAATTACATAGAATTATATTCATCTACTGCACTCTCTGTGTACCTCTGATTGAGCACATCAGTGTCAAGCCAGTTTCTTAGTATTATCACTTTCTCCTCCTATTTCTATTCACTATTGTAAGCTTTAAAAGACACTATTGGATTCATCCACGAAGAGTGCTTATCAATTGCTTAAAGAATCGAGCACATATTCCTCAACTTTTTTTTTCCTCTGTCATCTTCCTTGTCATTAATCTCCATGTCTGTGTTTTACAAAGTCTAAATGCCCAATCACAAGTTCATTTCCTGTTCTCAATCTTGTTTCTATTAGGATTTTAGCTCAAAGGGACTTCTCTTTCTTTTCTGCCTTTCTAAGATCACATCTGTTTCTCAGACTTCAGATTAAGGTCCTTCCCCTGCAACTTTCTCATCAAAATACAAAATTCAGGACTGTTTCTGTGTTGAGATGACTGTCTTGCTTTTTTGCTCTGGACAATATGCCTTAGAGATGTAATTGGGTTATTACATGAACATCTACCTTGTTTATTTCATAACTTTTATATTCTATTATATAATTTACTGATTATGCTTTTATATGGCAATATACTACAGCTACATCAATGTACTACAAAATATAAAGAGAAGTGTATAATCAAGGAAGTAGAGAGGAAGAGACACACAGAGATGAACATTACGTGGAGACACCAGTATCTTAAAGCTAAGGGTGCAGGATTTACTGGTTGGTTAATTGCTTCATGACAACAGTGTTATGAAGATGTAATGAAATTGAACAGTCTAGTGGCAATGAATGGGATGAGTTACTTAATTTTAATCCATTAAATCAAAAGGACATTAAACCACATGATCATCTTGTTAGATGCTGAGAAAGCCTTTGACAAAATCCAACACCCATTCATGATAAAAGTCTTGGAAAGATCAGGAATTCAAGGCCCATACCTAACCATGATAAAAGCAATCTACAACAAACCAGTAGCCAACATCAAAGTAAATGGTGAGAAGCTGAAAGCAATCCCACTAAAATCAGGGACTAGACAAGGCTGTCCACTCTCTCCCTACCTATTCAACATTGTACTTGAAGTCCTAGCCAGAGCAATTAGACAACAAAAGGAGAACAAGGGGATACAAATTGGAAAAGAAGAAGTCAAAATATCACTCTTTGCAGATGATATGATAGTATATATAAGTGACCCTAAAAATTCCACCAGAGAACTCCTAAGCCTGATAAACAGCTTCAATGAAGTAGCTGGATATAAAATTAACTCAAGCAAGTCAATGGCCTTTCTGTACACAAAGGATAAACAGGCTGAGAAAGAAATTAGGGAAACAACACCCTTCTCAATAGTCACAAACAATATAAAATACCTTGGTGTGACTCTAACTAAGGAAGTGAAAGATCTGTATGACAAGAACTTCAAGTCTCTGAAGAAAGAAATTAAAGAAAATCTCAGAAGATGGAAAGATCTCCCATGCTCATGGATTGGCAGGATCAACATTGTAAAAATGGCTATCTTGCCAAAAGCAATCTACAGATTCAATGCAATCCCCATCAAAATTCCAACTCAATTCTTCAACGAATTAGAAAGAAATATCTGCAAATTCATCTGGAATAACAAAAAACCTAGGATAGCAAAAACTCTTCTCAAGGATAAAAGAACCTCTGGTAGAATCACCATGCCTGACCTAAAGCTTTACTACAGAGCAATTGTGATAAAAAAAAAAACTGCATGGTACTGGTATAACGACAGACAAGTAGACCAATGGAACAGAATTGAAGACCCTGAGATGAACCCACACACCTATGGTCACTTGATCTTTGACAAGGGAGCAAAAACCATCCAGTGGAAGAAAGACAGCATTTTCAACAAATGGTGCTGGCACAACTGGCAGTTATCATGTAGAAGAATGCTAATTGATCCATTTCTATCTCCTTGTACTAAGGTCAAATCTAAGTGGATTAAGGAACTCCACATAAAACCAGAGACACTGAAACTTATAGAGGAGAAAGTAGGGAAAAGCCTCGAAGATATGGGTACAGGGGAAAAATTCCTGAATAGAACAGCAAAGGCTTGCGCTGTAAGATCGAGAATAGATAAATGGGACCTCATAAAGTTGCAAAGCTTCTGCAAGGCAAAAGACACCGTCAATAAGACAAAAAGACCACCAACAGATTGGGAAAGGATCTTTACCTATCCTAAATCAGATAGGGGACTAATATCCAATATATATAAAGAACTCAAGAAGGTGAACTCCAGAAAGTCAAATAACCCCATTAAAAAATGGGGCTCAGAACTGAACAAAGAATTTTCACCTGAGGAATACCGAATGGCAGAGAAGCACCTGAAAAAATGTTCAACATCCTTTATCATCAGGGAAATGCAAATCAAAACAACCCTGAGATTCCACCTCACACCAGTCAGAATGGCTAAGATCAAAAATTCAGGTGACAGCAGATGCTGGCGAGGATGTGGAGAAAGAGGAACACTCCTCCATTGTTGGTGGGATTGCAAGCTTGTACAACCACTCTGGAAATCAGTTTGGCGGTTCCTCAGGAAATTAGACATAATACTATCAGAGGATCCAGCAATACCTCTCCTGGGCATATATCCAGAAGATGTTCCAACTGGTAAGAAGGACACATGCTCCACTATGTTCATAGCAGCCTTATTTATAATAGCCAGAATCTGGAAAGATCCCAGATGCGCCTCAACAGAGGAATGGATACAGAAAATGTGGTACATTTACACAATGGAGTACTACTCAGCTATTAAAAGGAATGAATTTATGAAATTCCTAGGCAAATGGATAGACCTGGAGGGCATCATCCTGAGTGAGGTAACACAATCACAAAGGAACTCACACAATATGTACTCACTGATAAGTGGATATTAGAACAAAAACTTAGGATACCCAAGATATAAGATACAATTTGCTAAACGCATGAAACTCAAGAAGAACGAAGACCAAAGTGTGGACACTGTGCCCCTTCTTAGAATTGGGAACAAAATACCCATGGAAAGAGTTACAGAGATAAAGTTTGGAGCTGTGAAGAAAAAATGGACCATCTAAAGACTGCCATATCCGGGGATCCATCCCATAATCAGCTTCCAAACGCTGACACCATTGCCTACACTAGCAAGATTTTGCAGAAAGGACCCAGATATAGCTGTCTCTTGTGAGAGATGGCCGGGGCCTAGCCAACACAGTAGTGGATCCTCACAGTCAGCTATTGGATGGATCACAGGGCCCCCAATGGAGGAGCTAGAGAAAGTACCCAAGAAGCTATAGGGATCTGCAACCCTATAGGTGGAACAACATTATGCACTAACCAGTACCCCAGAGCTCTTGACTCTACCTGCATATTTATGAAAAGATGGCCTAGTCGGCCATCACTGGAAAGAGAGGCCCATTGGACTTGCAAACTTTATATGCCCCAATACAGGGGAATGCCAGGGCCAAGGTGTGGGAGTGGGTGGCTAGGGGAGTGGTGGGGGGGAGTGTATTGGGGACTTTTTGGATAGTATTGGAAATGTAAATGAGGAAAATACATAATAAAAAAATGAAAAAAAATAATAAAAAGTTGAGATTGTGGTTTTCAAGCAGTGAACACACCAGTCTAGAGATCCTCATGTTTTATAAAGATAGGAAACTAAATCAGAATGTTTTGTAGATGAAAAAAATTGGTGTGCAAGCCATAGTCAAATCATCTTGAACTCTACTTGATACGACCAAAACTGCCTGATAATTATGATTTGAAAGTGATTATGACATTATGTCAGTCTTTGGCATAGTGTCAAGTTGAAAAGAAAGATAAGAGGAATGGTAAAAAAAAAATAGAAAATTCTAGCTTAGGTGATAATTCATCTTTTATTTGTTTACTGATATTGTTAAAAAATGTGCTCAATGGTAATAAATTATATTTACTGGGATTTAAGGGAACATCTTCATTACTGTGAAGACTCTTATCTTTGCTGAGGAGAAGAGCAGATACATGTCCTAAGCTTAAGACCTGAAAACTAAGAATCTTTAGACTATTTATCTGTAATAGATCCTCAGTCCAGTTGCTTAAATGCTCAAAAGTCATGGCATTTTCTTTTTCCAGTTTTAATTGCCCAATTTCGCTTTAAGTTTGAAAATCATATATTGTTCCATCCTTGAAATATAAATAGATGACCATAAAAGTAATTCATTAACATATGAGAGTAGAAATAGGATACTCCCATTAAATCAAGATATAATCCTTTAAAATATTTTTGTTTTTATTTTTATTATTTATTCACTTTTGATCATGATTGCTGCCCACCCACTTCCTCACTCAGCCCCTCCCTCCATCCCCTTCTCTTCTGAGAGGATGGAGGCTCCCCTTCTCCATTATCTACCCACCCTGGTACAAGTCTCTGCAGGACTAGAGGCATCCTCTCACATTTAAGCCAAAAAAGCAGCCCAGGTAGGGGAATGTGTTTTACAATCAGGCATCATTTTTTAAGGGACAAACCCCACTCCAGTTGTTGGGGGACGCACAAGAAGACTGAACTGCACATCTGCTATATATGTACCAGAGGAGCTAGATCCAGCCATCTATGTTTTTTTGGTTGGTGGTTCAGTCTCTGAGCATCCCAAGGGTCTAGGTTAGTTGACTCTGTTGGTCTTCCTGTGGAGTTCCTGTCCCCTTCAGGGCCCCCAATCATTACTTCAAACGTGTGATCAGTAAGAATTTTTCTTCAGCATTCATAAACAGGCATTTTAAGATTTCCTAGAAAATACCCTCTTTCCAAGTTTAAAATCCCTATGGACACATGCCATTATTTTTTGAACTCTTAGCACATGTATCTGCTCAGTATTTCTTCAATGTTCTCTATATAGGTATAGAGAGAAAGGCTAGGTGTTTATATACACATATGTATATATAGAATGTATACACATATGTTTGTACATATGTATATATATATACATACATATATGTGTGTATATATGTATGTGTGTTTATGCATATATATATATATATATATATGTAATCATGCACAACAGAGGACCTGTTGGCATGAATGAACTTTCCAGTGAAAGTCAAAAGAATCATTGTTTAAACCCTGAAACTATTTTTTTTATAACAAGCTCTTATGGAGTAGGTGGATGGTCTGGTTTATCAAAGATTGTTTTTGACATCACAGCAGTTCTCTTGCTTGCTTATTGACAAGAAGCAGGAACAACAAAGTGAAAATAACTGAGTAGTCTACCACTTCATGTACCACATTGACATTATACATGTGGTTTTCACAGTGAAAACAAAAATTAGTGATAAATTCAAAAGACAAAGCTATTCTTTTAAAGAATTGAACAGCAGCTTTGAGAGATTTGATTTTTTTTGACATATTAAGGTAGCATTGAAAGTTTTGTGTACAGAAAAATGGCTAGACAAGTTTCAGCACAAGCAAAAAATTTGGCACATTTTCTTTGTCAGAGAATGGACAGTAAATATCATTTCAACTTTGTTAACATACAATGTCATTCCTTTTGCAGTGAACGATACAAAAAAGATGAAGTATATTTGTTTTCATCTATGAGCTAGTATTATAATTAACAAAATTCCCTAGGGTACATCAGAGTGCTCCTTGTAGCACATTCTAGAGAATTTGGCCGATGGATAATGGCATGTATCCACCATCATAGTACACATCGAAGAGTTTGATTGCCCTTGAAATGCCATGCTCCACCTCCTCATTTTCCTTCCCTGTACCCCTGACATTAGTGAGTTATTTTGAGGTCACATCAACATTCTATTGCCTTTTAATAATTTTTTTTTGCCATTTGGTTTGGGTTTAGTTTTCTGCTAGTGAAGTATTGTGACAAGTTTTTAATACCAGAGGCTTTTTTGAAGCACATTCTTGCCGAATTTCTGATTATTTGACTTTATTTATTCTCTGGCTTAATTTAATTAATTTGAAATAAATGTGAAAATAAAATCTGACGGTGATATGATAATTTTTCTTGTTGATTCCTATTAAAACTTGGGTAACCCCTCTAAAAACAAATGAATCACTGGCCTTAATACCATTCTGTACACTTTACTCATGTGGTTCCTCCTCTTTTGACCTTACACTTCAAACATCAAGCACCACATGGTCAGTTAACTAGTTCATGACCTGATAGAATGACTGCTTTGTACCAAGTGGTGGGCAGCTTTTGTGTGGCATGCCAATGCCTTAGACCAGTTGTTTGGAATTATATAAAAAGAAAAATATTTGATATTGCCAATTTACTTCTGATCTAATGCACATACTTTCTTATTCTTTCAAATATTGTTTGCCAAATTTATTAAATGCACAGACTTTCCATCCATTACACTTATCTAGTTTCTTTTTCTTTGACAACTGAACAAACCCTGGCTCTGACCTCTCTTCTTCCTGTACACAGGCCAACAGAACATAGGCAAGGACCAGCATAAACACACAAGGCTGGGAACTTTTGTGAATCAACAAAATTCAATACAGACAAATAAGTATATGCACATTACGTAGATGTATGTATATTAAATATAGTCCTTTATATTTTAAATTTCAGAGTCTTAAGATGCATTATTTCTTACTATATTAGGTGAGGAAAGTTACATTATAACATTGAGTACAAGGGCACTTTAAATACATGTGTTATGAGTGTGTGTGTGTGTGTGTGTGTGTAGGAACTGAACCCATAGTCTCACAGACAGTAGCCAACACTCTACCACTCAGCTGTGCCCGCAGAGTCAAAGGTTATTGATTAGTAAGCACTCTAGGAAAACTATAACTGAATAAATGTCTATATAAACCTAAAAGTATATCTGGGTGACATATGAATGATGTCAAGATAAAAAAAAAATTAAGTATTTGGAACAAAACTAATGGAGGATGTTATCCAGAGCTCTGCCTCCTTTACATCCCCAGCATACAGCAATCCTTGCAGTTGCTGTTCAGACAACAACCTTTTAAACAGAAGTTCTTCCATAATATAGTTTTACAGAATTCAGATTGCCTTTATTTACTTTCTTGGCATATATAGAATTGGGGTTAGGGTCTTGCATATTTCAAAACATCATTTTATAACTAAAGAATATAAAATCTTGTCAAATATACTTTAAAAATCTGCAAAGAAACTGAGATTTGTTTATAAAATAAGTATGTTATAAAGATTATAATTCCTTGAAAGAGTCATAACATGTAAATTCATTTCTATCAAATGCCACATAATAGTGGGGAATTTCAGTGCATTCAGTGTATATTTGAGGATTCAAGGCATATCTAAGACTATACAATTCTGGTGCCAAAATGTAGAGAAAATGAATTACAAGTATAGAATACATGAGGAAGCATGCCATAATATTTAAACTGTAAGAGCTAGAAATTAAAACCCAACATTTAGAATTTCAGAAATATAAATGGACAAATTAAATTGACTTTATCATTGAATACATTATTTTTCCCCACTGAGAAATGCATAGATGCTTAAACTCATGACCTCTGATTTCAAACAGCAAAATCAATGGCTAGCAAATCTGTCTAGTGAAGTTTTCAAATAATGAAATAATTCTTCTAAAGGTAACTTTTATCAAAATTTCAAGTTCTATTTGGAGGAGAACATAAAAAGTTTATTTGCTTACATGGTTCCCAGCATAGATCAACATTAAAAATTACTCTATGCCTTGCAGAAAACATATGCTTTAAGTAATGTGTTTTGCAAATGTAGCACATGAAATGTCTTATTTATAACAATCTCTCTATATGCCCATTAATCATTACTGTCAAATATCATTTTCAACAGCATGAAAAAGCCTTGATTTAAAACACAAAGGCAATAAGGACATTGTGCTAATCCTTTAATCTACTCTGACAGCATTTCCTTTCATTATAATATAACACCATTTGAAAATTCTGTTTCCCACCTATTTTCTTTAGAATGGTGTTCTGTAAAACCTAAGAATTTGCCTCTTACATCTGAGGAAGAAACATCATTTAGACACTATTAAACTAAATTTATTTGGTTTTTTTAATTCAATAATATCTAGCATAATTTCACACTTCAATATTAAAAAATTTTATGGTGAGTAATATTTTCTTATTGGTGTGAAAATTCTAATTTATTCATAATATTTGAATTGTGTTTTAAGACTTTTAGAATTCAAAAATATTTAGTTCCCTATAAGCAAACCACTAGTAACTGCTGTAATTTTTGTGCTATCTGTTGCAGGTATAATTGAGCATATTTCCAAAATATATTTTTGTTTAACAGAAATACAGTGAAAGAGGAAAGAGATAGTGAAGACAGATTATGTGAACTCTTTATCTCCTACTATAAAAATACATATTTGGATGTTTATATAGCATCTCCAAAATAAATTCACACAATTGTTTCTATACATGAAGTTCATATATTTAAATTTATATTTTTGAAAATATTGTGACATAAAGAAGCAAACTATTTTTCTAACTATATAAAAGGCAGAAAGTTATTTTATTTTCCTACTTATTTAGCGTAGAGATCTGCCTGCCTACTTAAACACAAGTACAAAGCTTACCAGGTTTCCTTGAAGGGGAAGTCCTTCATTCTCAAGTAACAGCAAGTCTAGAAACTAAGATGATTTCCATCACTCTGAGATTTAAATAAATAGCCTAGATCTTTGTCGTGTCACATGTTTGGACTATAAATAAAAAGATAACTGCAACCAAATATACGCATTACAAAAGTGGAAGAGGATACCTGTGTCTTAGATTTGGTGTGTGCACATTAATACCTCTCTCTCTCTCTCTCTCTCTCTCTCTCTCTCTCTCTCTCTCTCTCTCTCTCTCTCTCTCTCACAGAGTGTGTGTGTGTGTGTGTGTGTGTATTTACAACTGAAATGAAGTTGTAGAAATCTATCTTTACTTAATTCACTGATAGGCTATGCTATTACATGTCATTCCACTACATTAGGAAATGTAAATCTTTGGTTTTAATTTGATTTGGTTTGATTTGATTTGACTGGGAAGCTTTCTTATATAGTACAGTCTAGTCCACACTTATTATATAGCCAAGGGAGATGACCTTTAAACTCCTAATCCATCAGCCTGAGAATCTCAAATGCTGGAATTAATTTCATGTGCCCCCATGCTGGGTTTCAAATGTGGATTTTGACTCTTTAATTGATTTCATGTTCCACATATGACCTGTAACCAACCAAGAAAAGCACTGCATGAGGCAAAGATAAGATAAATTACATATTGCAAAAATGAAGAAATATTTTCTATTGTCAACATGACAGAACATGCCCACCTATAACCAACATGTAGAAAAATAATTACCACATGTAGAAGAATAATCAAGGTATTTTATGGTGGGTTATTAAACTTTGGATATAATATACATTCAAAATTAATGATATTGGTTTTAAAGATTTATAAATACTATCTAAACCTATTATGAACAATATATACTCATGATTAAACTATAATATAAAAGAACAACTGGATTAGTTACTTTTTTATTGTTGTGATAAAATACCATAACCAAGACAGCTTATAAAAGAAAGAGTTTTACTTTAGAGCATATAGTATCAGAGGGAAAATAGTCCATTACCATCAGGCCATGATCCTGGGAACAGGAGGGCAGGTGTGGTGCTGAATTGGTAGCTAAGAGTTTAATCCATATGAAGGAATCAAAAAAAAAAAAACAACACAAAATGGCCTCAGTCTTTTGAAAATTCAATACCCGACCCCCAAGAGACATTTCCTCTAGTAGACTATAACTCCAAATCCTACCCAACCATCCACCAAATGGAGACCAAGTATCCTGGTATCTGTGATTTACAGTCAACCTCACATTGAGGAGAGATTTTCCTGTAGCATTAAAAATTGGGACAGTATGGCGTGTTCCTGGAACTACTAAGTGAACAAAGAAGGTTTAAATGTATTGTCCTGTTGTTGATACTTTGTTTGTGTTGTTTTTCAAATGAACTACTGAAACATATAAACAAAGATACGAAGGAAAGAAATAGCACACTTGGTATATGGACCAGAATGAACTTGAAAAAACACACATTTTTCATAGTCTTAACTCATTGCCACATAAGCAAATATTACATATTTAAGATTAAAAACAAAAGGCAAGTAACATACACAGGATAAAGGAAGCAGCTATTTATATAAAAATTATTGGAGGCCAAATGTTTTACTGGAATTTCTTAGTATGAAGTCAAACATACAGATGGAGAGCCTTAGCTATCTTTTGTTGGTTTTGGATGTCGTGATCTTCTTTTTGCCTAAACATACATGCATATCCTGCTTATGATCACATATTTATTCCTGAAAATATATTTAGTAAGCCTGTTTAATTTTATCTGTAATGAAAAAAAAATACAGCGAATTGTAGTTAGCCCCTAAGCATAGCTTATTTTAGATGAATTACCATAAATTATGTTGTCTGTACAAAAACAAAACTATTTTGATAGCAACTAAGATGCTTAAACAGTTTAATGGTCATACAGCAAACATTACTGCTGTTAGCATGTAGTTTCTTTAGTTGATTACCTGGAATGTTTGCGTGTTTTCTCAGAGGCTGTAGTTGGCATGGCATAGCAAATAATAAAGTGAAAAAAAAGTCAAACTTAGACTAAATTCAAGAAATGCTCTATAATAGATTCTTTCAACAATTTAAAGGGGCTGTGAACTTTGGGAGACCTCAAGAAGGAAAGAGGGGAAAAAGTTAAAATAATGTGTGCCATTTGCTGAAGCGTACGGGACATTTTAGACTCACTTCCATGTGGAAAAGAATGAATAGATTGTCTTAGAGCTGGAGTAGACAATTGGAAAGGAAACCACAGTTAAATCATCAGAGGTGATATCCAAACTGAAGGTAGACATGGTTATAAGAGGAGATTTTGCAAGATAGGCATAGAGGTGTGTGCCTGTGATCCCAACACTGGGGAGGCTGAGGCAGTGGGATCACAGGTTCAAGGCCAGCTTACATTACATAGTGAGGGGCTGCTTTTAAACAAACACAATTCAGAATTGCTCATTCTGCAAAAGAAAGCTTCAAACAAGATCTTTGTGTGCCTTCATAATAGTTCTCAGGCTGTTTTGGAAAGTGTCTTATCACATTGAGTCTGTATGTATGTAGATTTTCTTAGTAGAGTCCAAAGCACATTCCCTATTTGTTTTCATTCAGTGCACTTTTTACAGTGTCCACACATGATTTCTGTGTTGTAACAATTTGGAATTGAATCAGCATTCTTCCACCACATAATGTTGTTTACAATACTGTTTTAAAATGAATAATGTGTGACATCTAAGTAAATATTTCCCCATGATGCCCATACCAATGTCTCTTAACAAGTCAAGTAGTAAAGGTTAATGCATGCTCTGTAAGCTAAAGTATTAAAAGCCATGAAGCCTCCTGGACAGACTGCAGAACAGTTTGCAGAATATATCTGCATGTGACTCCTAAGAAGATCTAGAAGTGTTCAATCTAATGACACAGAACATGATTAATATCAAATGATAGCTTCTAAATGTCATTTTTATAGTAACAACAAGAGCAGTAGTAGCAGTGGTAGTAGTAGTAGTAGTAGTAATGATAATGCTATGTAAAGAGTAGATCAGTCTAAGTGTGGTAACAGTAAATAAGATGAGCTAGTGAGGTCTGTCATAATAAAGTGTCCAATGTTGTAGTCATTAATATGGATGAGTTCCTGCTAGCAAAGTGCAAGACAATTGGAACATTCGAGAAGTAGTTTACCTTCCCAACCGTTTTTTCTAAGACAAATAAGAAACATAGAAAGAATGTAGAGAGGAATGAAGAAAAGGAGGGTAAGTAAATGGAAGATAAGAAGTGAAATGGCCATGAAAACAAAGCTCAGCAAAGGAGGCTCTTGCATATCTTTGTGGTGGAATGGAATGTGGAAATTATCCACTGATCCAAACATTAGATCTATGGAATCTGTGCCTCAGATATCAGACCGTAATTGTGTTAGTATGTGGATTGCGCCATAGGTTAAGTATATATGAGAGGCAAAATCTGAAAGCCACCTAAATAGTTATCCAAAGAAATAGTCCAATCAGAGTCTTACAGAATTTTATACAGCCACTTCAAGTCATGCAGAAGAGCTTTCTTAAATGACCTCTTGAGTAGCCTGAAGTTTGTATTTTGTTTGTTAAAGGAAATTAGAGAGTAATATACAAAGCATAACCACATTTTTTAGTAGGTTAAAACAACCTGTCAGTATACGGAGCAGCCTATTTACATTTAAAATGGTAAGTCTGGAGTCATCTGAGACCTTATAACTTACAGAGATAAGATTAAAACATGGCAGCAGATGAGATAGGGGTCGTTTGAGAGGAGACACTGATGGGTCATCTCCTATATACTTATGTATTTTAAAACTTTCCCATGAGGATGTTTTTATTTGTAACATGTACATAAAAAAGAAACAATCCTTCTCTCTGCCAGTTTTTCTGTTGTTTAGCTTATATTTCATCTGTCTCCCCAAAAGGTGTCAGGCAGCTAACAAGACATGTCCAACAAACTATGTGTGGAATAACTACATGTGCCGATGCCTGGCTCAGCAGGATTTTATCTTTTATTCAAATGTTGAAGATGGTAAGTAAAAAACTACTTTGGTCTATAAATTAGCTATATTTTAATTAACATATTTTCATATTACATTCTCACAATATTTTATTCATCACTCCTTAAAACGAATATTAAGTAGGACATGTGTTATTTTTAACTTCTATATAAAGGGAAATGACATGTTTATACACAGTTATTTACTGAAAAACTAAAAAGGAAAATCTTTTTTTTGTGTTTGTTAACATATCCTGAACCAAGTAAGGTCCAGTAAATGTGTCCTGTCTTTATCTAGACTCAACCAATGGATTCCATGATGTCTGTGGACCCAACAAGGAGCTGGATGAAGACACCTGTCAGTGTGTCTGCAAGGGGGGGCTTCGGCCATCCAGCTGTGGACCCCACAAAGAACTAGATAGAGACTCATGCCAGTGTGTCTGTAAAAACAAACTTTTCCCTAATTCATGTGGAGCCAACAGGGAATTTGATGAGAACACATGTCAGTGTGTATGTAAAAGAACGTGTCCAAGAAATCAACCTCTGAATCCTGGGAAATGTGCCTGTGAATGTACAGAAAACACACAGAAGTGCTTCCTTAAAGGGAAGAAGTTCCACCATCAAACATGCAGGTAAGGAGTCTTCATTAATAGCACTAATTCCCTTCTGGAAAACACAGTGTTACCAACCCGAAACTGTTTTCTCAACCCATACCAGAAGCTGCTTATTGGAATGAGTGCAGTAAATCCTCTCAGAAAAAGATGTAATTATTCAAGTCAATGCTAATTGTTCTTGACACTAGATTTTTGTAAGATGTTTGGCTTCTTTGAGAGAGTCTTACTTTATAACCAGGCTGACCTAGAACTTAGCATCCTCCTCCCTTAGTTTCCTGAATACTGGGATTCCAGGAATACATAAGCACATTTGGTCTTTGAGACTTGATTTAACCACAGAAACATTAAGGCACAAAACAAAACAAACAAACAAAAACATGAATAAGTTCAAGACGAATTCTGTCCTAGAAGGTAATGAAGGAGAGTCCTATATGAATTCTCCTCTCTTAGAGGATTCATATATTATTTTAGAAAGGCATTCAGCTGTCTATGTCTTCAACCACCAAAAATTATACTTCTAGGTATAATTTATTTTAAAGCTTAAAAATAATGAGTAGCACCATTTTCTGCAGAGTTTGATCCAAAAATGAAACATTTACACTAAATGCCGATTGGGAACTAAATAAATGTTCTAGCTTGCTTTCTGTTACTGTTATAAAAAACCATACCCAAAAGCAACTTTGAGAAAGAAGACTTGAAGTTTACAGTCTTCCAAGGGAAGCCAGTACAAGAACTGGAGGCAGGAACCAAAGGAAACCTGGAGGAACACCTCATACTGGCTTAATCCCAGACTTTCATGCAAGGGCAAAATTCACCTATCCAGGAATTGTATCATCCACAGTCGACAGGTCTTTTATCAATTAGCAATTAAAAACAAAAAAGAAAAACAAACAAACAAACAAAAAAAAACAATGTCTCACAGACATGGGCATAGGCTAATCTGATCTACCCAGTTCCTTACATGAGGTTCTCTCTTCTCAAATGACTAGATTTCTCAGGTCAATGAAGCTAGCTATGACAATAAAATAAAATGCTGGTAAATGTTATTCAAACTGCAGAGATGACTCAATGGTTAAGAACATGTGATACTCCTCCTTCAGAGGACCTGAGTTTGGTATCTAGCACCCACTTCAGTCAGCTCACAACTGCCTTTAACTCCCGCTCTACCAGATCCAGCACCCTCTTCTGGCTTCTACAGTCACCCACTCGCACATACTCACAGACAAACACAGACATACAAGCATAATTAACAATGAAAAGTAAAATCATAAAAAGTTACTTAAGATTCATTTTTACCTTTGTGGTTGTTTTGCTTGCATGTATGTCCCTGGTGCCCATGGTGGACAGAGGACAGTATAGTCCTTGAACTGCAATTAGACCGTTGTAAGTAAACATAGAGGTTCTGGGTAATGATCTGGGTCATCTGAAAGAGAGGCAAGTAGTTGACCACTGAGACAACCCTCCTGCTCCATCTCGCTCTCTTTTTTAAATCCCAGCATGGCTTTACTCTTTTTATATCAAGAAAAATAAATGATATTCTTTGATTGAAGGGCATACCATACTGACTGGATTTATCTCTCATCTCAGAAAATGACTACTGTTTACTCAAGATCTCTGGTTTTAAAATTTTTTGTTGTATTCCTTCAGTGTTGGTCCGGCCACCATGCCTCTTCTTAGCTTGCTTCAGTATCTTCAGCTCTGTCTTTCTTCTCCCTCTGCTTACACAGATTACCGATTCCTTCTGCTTTATTATCCTCTTACTTTAATGCTGAGAACACTTTTGCCATCGCGCTGTTTTTCAGAATTGTTCTGCTTTGTGTGGATTTGCCTTTTGGACTTTTCCATCTCTGATCTAAGCTGGGACTGTAGCCTGGCAGAGGCCTCTGTGTTAAGCTGTGTTTAAGCCTCTTAGTTTCTGGATCCCATAAAGATCTTCATATTTATCTAGAAGTCTTTCATGCTTCCATTTTTCTAATTTTATTCTCTTCTCGTTTACATGTGAAATTGTGGTGTCCTGATTCACATTAAATATTCTCTTTCATTTCATCTCTTCTTCCATTCAAATATGTACAGACTATACCCTTTCAACATCTAGAAAACAGTCAAATTCTATTTATTTTTAATGTCATATCCTCATGACTGTTTATCATTAATTAATCTAGTACCTCAATAAGTAGAGCCTATCTTTTGATTCTCAAGAGTATGTTCTCTCATTTTAACCTATAATTATGAAGTTCCGTCACTTGTAGTTATTGTATAATGAGACTTCACTAAGTCCAGGCATTTTGTTGACCATATTATTTTTCTTTCTGCATTGCTGCAAAGTTCCTTATAGGAATCTTAATACTCTTTTAAAATATTTTTGAATAATACACGCTTTCCAATTTCACTTACATATTCATACTCTACTTATCAAGTGGTATTTGCAAAATAAGGTATTACATCCTAGAGAATGTGCTATTACACTTCAGCAAACCTTATTAAGCCATGTTCTACAGTGAAACTCTTTTTAATGAGTCTAGTACATATTGCCGAATTTTAATTTTTTGTGACTGTATTTAGACTAGCAGACATCATTTTTCTACAGAGAATTACCACATTAACTAAGAAGAATATATTTATGTCCTTATATCTTTGCTTAACAGGGTACAATCTTTCATAAAGCACTTTCCTGTTGCTTTTGGTATTGAACCCATAAACTCAGTATAGTTATAGATGCCTTTACTGGGTCTACAATAGAACAGGCCATTGTGGGGCATCAGTGGAAGAAGGGCTAAGAGGACAGAACCCCTCACTGGTGAATTATTTGTCCCTGATAGGTTCAGGAAGAGATGATCCATTGCCATCTGTCATTTACCCACTCAGGAACCCCTCCTCAGGCCCCAGTGGATTCTTCAAATTTAGGGATCACTCAGCTGGACATGATTAAACTGGATGGTTCATAAAGCAAAATAAAAATCATGAATGTGTGAAAGTGACTGCAAGGGAGGAGAAGGAATTACAGGGGCTGGTAGGGAAATAAGAAAGAGTAGAAGGTGAGAAAGTAATCCAGTAGGTATGCACATGAAATTCTCAAAAAATTAAAATTAGATATTTTAAATAATTTTTAAAAGTCTTAGCTATCCTTTCCTTTCTTTTTTCTTGGTTATTTACATTTCAAATGTTATCCCCCTTTCCAGTTTTCCCTCCACAAACTCCCTATGCCTCTATAAAGGTGCTCCCCAACTACTCCAGCCTTAAGCCATAGCATACCCTTTCCTTTCAACATCAAATGAGATGAGCTTTTAACTGTTTAAGGGTCTCTTTAGTGCACTTTTCATTTTTCCTTTCCAGCCTATAACACAGCTAGACAGATTCATCTTCCAAGACATTCTTCAAAACTAGAGTCACTATAGCAAACAGAACTTCCAAAACTTAAATAATCAGTAATCTGTCCTTTCACCACTACTAGACTGGAAGACTCTGGTGAATGGAGAAGGGGCCCTGTTCATGTTTTCCCCCACTTTCTGGCATACAGGTGGAGAGAAAAGAGTTACCCACCATCCCCCAGCCAGCTGCTGAATAAAAACTCAAGAGGGTGGATGGGGCGATTCTCCAAAGGCTATGGTTCTGCCAAGATGGCTGTGTTTAATTGCCTGGAAGTCTGGGTCCCATGCACATCCCAGACTTTTGTGAACATTGCCATGCTTATGTGATCACAGGAAGTCAGCAGACCTTAAATATTCACTTTCAAACTTTCTGTTCTATGTTACTTTCATCCACAAAGCAGAAAGGACTTCAAAAGAACTAATGCTTACAATAGTTCATCTTTTCACTGCTATGTCAGCAAGTGAGCCATGCTTTTAAAGGCTTTTCCATTCCTCCCAAATTCTGAAAACCTAAGCACACACTTAAGTATTTATAAATCTATAAACACATTTATAAGAAAGTTAGTAATTTTTCCTGGTTTAAACTGAAGAAAACATAAAAGCTGTCTGTAGCATCTTGACTCAATACCTTGGTCTTCACCATGTGTGTTTCTCTCTGGCTTTTTTTTTCCTAGTTGTTACAGAAGACCGTGTGCAAATCGACTGAAGCATTGTGATCCAGGACTGTCGTTTAGTGAAGAAGTATGTCGCTGTGTCCCATCATATTGGAAAAGGCCACATCTGAACTAAGATCATACCAGTTTTCAGTCCATCATTTTACTCTCTTGAAGAACTGTTGCCACATTAGAACTGTCTATGCACAGAAAGACTCTGTGGGACCATGGTAACAGAGGCCCAAGTCTGTGTTTATTGAACCATGTGGATTACTGCGGGAGAGGACTGGCACTCATGTGCAAAAAAACCTCTTCAAAGACTGGTTTTCTGCCAGGGACCAGACAGCTGAGGTTTTTCTGTTGTGATTTTAAAAAAGAAAAAAAAAAAGAATGACTATATAATTTATTTCCACTAAAAATATTGTTCTGCATTCATTTTTATAGCAATAACAATTGGTAAAGCTCACTGTGATCAGTATTTTTATAACATGCAAAACTATGTTTAAAATAAAATGAAAATTGTATTATAAGCTGTGAATTTCAGTCTTTTGCCATCTTACATTGTAGTCAGGTTTCAGAAAATGAAATCCCATCTTCCCAAATCTTCTCATCACAGATTTATGAGTTGCCATTCAGTTTTTAGTGAAGAGTGGTCTATAGACTCTAAGCAGCTGCCATGTCCACTGTGTGTTCATTTACTGTCTGGACAGAGTAGATAAGGCCTACATTTTAAATCTGAGGACAAGGGAAAGAGAAAAATTAATTTGACCACAGCAAGATGTTTACTTTTTTAATGTGACTAAAGAGGAAAAGCATGAAAATCATGGCCAACCTCTGCATTCTACAAGACTGCATGATCCATGATCACACAATGTTCTCCATCTTTGAAATTCACCCAAAATCCAAATGAGTTTTCAACTCAATTGTTCTAAAGTTGAAACAAAACAGACACTGCATATCACTCATTCTCTATTTGAAAAATCATTTTTAGATTTCATACATTTGGAATAGATCGATTATTTTAGCAAATAAAATGAAATCTTAGCTTCATTCGGTAAGCCTCCTGAAGCTTTCTAAAGAAGGTTGGAACCTGTTACAATGACTGTTATATATTAGCTGGAATGTCAATCTAAATCTTTGGTTTTTTTTTTTTTTTTTTTTTGGTTTTTCGAGACAGGGTTTCTCTTGGTTTCTTAAAGTATATTGGCAAACCCAAATATTCAAAAAAGAAATCACTAAACTAAAAATTAAAGCCAGAAGTATTTCAGAGACTAAGCATTTATTTGTCCCTAGAGATGTAATAATTTTGATTGAAGAGACAGAGTAGCATAGACAAAGATAATACATTGCCATAGAAGCTTGAGAACAATTTTATGTGGACCATAAAAATACCACTTCAACACACAACACACTATAATAGATCTCTCTCTCTCTCTCTCTCTCTCTCTCTCTCTCTGGTTGTGTATGAGTGTGTGATTGATACAGATGAATTATGACTGAAGAAGAACAGTTGTTTAGAATAGTTACACATGTGATTTAGAAAAAAAGCTAACAATCAGAATGAGAATGTTCTTAAACTCTGCAAGAATCCCAAGATACCATGGTTGATCCAAAAGATAAAGTTGAGAAAACACTAGAAGCTCACAGCAACAACTAATAGATCCAAAACTTGGAATGTTTCTAAGCAACATTTCATGTCTAGAAATCTAATACTGTATACTCAGTCTGAGAGGCTGAAGGCAAAAATGTTTTGCTAAGCAGTTGTGTAAGATTTAGCTTCCAGATTGTTTTTGAAGGAGGTTTTAATATTTACAAACTGCCTGAGTGAAACTGATTCCATTATTAGAACATCTAGAAGTATTCCCTCTCCTCCATATGTGCAACACTAAGAACAGAGTGGGATGGTGTGAATATATGGTTAAATATATCAGCATATGCCCTAAAGAATGGAGAAAGGGCCATGAACTTACTTGGACAAGAGCTGTTCTCTGTACACACCTTGCTTCTGAAGGAATGCCGCTCAGAGGAGAATAGAGACTCTAGACAAGAGAGTGCATTTAGCAGAACACTTTTACCATAGTTCTAGAACTTTGAACTTCATTCTCTAAGTTTCATTGACCTAGAGGTGCTAGAAATACAGATAAGGATGAAGAAAAATATGCTTAACTTTCCTCTGTGTTAGTCTGCTGTCTGCAAAGCATGACCTTTCATTAGAAGATATTCCAAAAGATGCTTTCTGAGTTTATGTTCTGAATTAATACATTATTTTATCCTATAAAACGAACATAAGACACCCAAATGACTAAGAAAACCAGTGACACATTGTAGACCACCACTTAAAGTTACTAACTGATCTGTGTGTTTGAATTACTGTTCTCTTGGTTAATTCTTAACTGGAGAGTGATTGTTGCTAGTGAACAGGGACTGGGAACTTTTTATTCCAAAAGGACAACTCTTTGCTTAAAGAGTCACACTGTGGTAGAAGAATCCAATCTAATTGGGCACTGACCTATAAGTCATGAAGCAAGTTAAATCATGACATAGCTATGTCCATATGCAAATGACCAAGCTCCCTGGGTCTCAGTATATTAAGCTTTGAAGGGAAAGTTTTGCATTCAAGTTGTGTATAAAGCCCTGGCTCTAATGTTACAGTTAGTCTTCACTCCAGTAGGAATGCTTCCTGGAAGCATCTTTTCAATGTTTCACAGATGAAACTATAAACCAACATATGTTGTCCTTATAATTTGCTCTTACATCCTTAGATAGAATAGATAACTTGGAAGAGTTGTTCATCTTGACTTATAATGCCAGAGATTGCCACTTATAGAGAAGATTTTTTTTCTTTCTGAAATATCTTTAAAAACCCAAACCATGTAACTTTTGTAAAATGGTTTTAAGGTTTTTATATCCTCTCTGTTTAAATATCACTCAAATGCCTATAACTGGTACTTAATCCCAGGAGGGAGATTTGAAACAGAAATTGACTTTGAACTGTTGCTGCAGTCTGCCATTTTGACCACAGCATTTGCTTACGCATTCAACACATACAAATGTGTAAGTATAGAGGCCAAAATGCTCAAGACAGTGCCTTGGGTTGACTCATCACTTGATTGGATACCAGGCCCAAGACATGGCTGTGTACAACAGACAATGATACATGTTCAATTTGATGAACTAACTAGACCCCTTAGAGTTCCCAGGGACTAAATCACCAACCAAAGTCCATGAATGGATCCATGATTGCCATATGTAGCAAGGGATGGCCTTATCTGGCATCAGTGGGAAGGGAGGCACTTGGTCCTGTTGAGGTTTGTAGCCTCAGAGAAGGAGGAGGCTCTACAAGGGTGAGGCAGAAGTGGGTGATGGGTGGGGAAGAACCATCATAGAGGCAAATAGGAGGCAGAGGAGTGGGGAGTTTGCAGAGGGGAGACCAGAAAGGGGGACAACATTTGAAATGTAAATAAACAAAACAGTTAATAAAAAAGAAAGTAATTAAGACAATATTAAAAGCTTCTTTTTCAAAAATCTAAGTTTCGATTTATTTCTGGAGAAAGAATGTATTGTATATAGTTACATACAGAATGTCCTACCTAATTTTAGTGATAAGACAGGAGTAGCTGTTCAAGCCATAGTGCTGCTATGATCTCAGCACTTAGGAGGGTGAGACAAGAGGACTGTTGTTAGTCTGCCTTCAATGGGCCAGTTCCAGGAGACTCTGAGATACATTGTGAGGATTTCTCTAGAAAACAGAAGATAAATTAAAATATATTACTTTTATTTTATCTACTATTTTTTTTTCAAGACAGGATCTCCTGAAGTTGAAGCTGACTTTGAACTTCTGATTCTGCTGCTTTCACCTCCTATGTTCTGTGGCCCCAGACTTAGCTTTATTACAACAGAGAATGGTTTCTGCAGGTTTCAACACACAGGTTTCTGCAGGTCTTTGTGGCAATATTTTTGCTGTGCTGCTAGAGCTATTCCATATTTTTTAAAACCTTTTGAAAAATCAATCTGTTTTTAAGGTGGGGGTTGGTTTGTTTTTTGAGACAGGGTTTCTCTGTGTAGCTCTGGCCATCCTGAATTTCACTCTGTAGCTCAGCCTAACCCTGAACTCACGGAGATCCATCAGCCCATGCCTCCTAAGTGCTGGAACTAAAGGCATGAGCCACCATTGCCCAGGCCAGCCTTTCTTCTATGCAATACGTATGCATAGCTTCAGTAGAATTCTATTGGGAATCTTACTATGCCTACAAACTATAATGGTATTACTAAGGGCATCTAGCTCTACCCAGGAGCATTGCTTTAAGCAGTGCTGCCATAGCAGAAGAGCTGAGTGTCTTAGCTTACGTTCTTGCCCATGCTTCGTATTTTCTTAGTATTAGAAATTTTTATGATGTGTGTGTGTGTGTGTGTGTGTGTGTGTGTGTGTGTGTGTGTGTTCATGTGTACCTGCAGAGGGCAGAGTGGTGTTGGACTGAGGTACAAGTGGTAGGGGTTGGTCAGAGCACTGACAGGTACAAAGCTAGGCAAAGGAGGCACAGGCAAATAAAGAATGTGGCAAACATCCAGCTGCTTCTTCAACTTCTAGACCAAACCACAAAGGCTTAGCAGCTGAGGGCATAGCTGAAGAGTTCTTCTCCCCATCAGTAAACCTCCCTCCTGCTTCTGTGATTGCTCTTGTCCAGCATGGTCAGGTAAGTTTAAAGTCAGATCAGGGCATGTTTACCCAAAGTTGTGGAACCATCAGATTTCCTTTCTTTGTTGAAACTGGCAAACTTGGGAAAGAAGACTACTAAAGACATTTAAAACCCTCAGTCCTCCAGGATAGGCCAGCCAAATCTTCTTTGCAATAAACCATCTCCTTTTCTTCCTTTTTCTTTTTTTTCCTCCTCCTCTTCCTCTTCCTTCCCCTCCTCCTAATTCTCATTGCCTTCTCCTTTCCTCCTCCTTCTCCTCCTCCTCCTCCTCCTCTTCCTCCTCCTCTTCCTTCTCCTCTTCTAACTCCTCCTCCAACTCCTCCTCCTCCACCACTACTTCTTCTTCTTCTTCTTCTTCTTCTTCTTCTTCTTCTTCTTCTTCTTCTTCTTCTTCTTCTTCTTCTTCTTCTTCTTCTTCTTCTTCTTCTTCTTCTTCTTTCTTCTTTCTTCTTCCTTCTCCATCTCCTCCTCCTCTTCCTCCTCCCTCTCTCCTGCTCTTCCTCCTCCTTCTTCTCCTCCTTTATTTCCTCATCCTCTTCTCTTCTTCCTCCTGCCCCATCACTGCCCTGCACAGCACTTCTCCACTTTCAAATAAAAAGTGTCTTTCATATATTGGTTTTGCTGCTGTGTTACATTTTTTTATGTCCCTGCTTCTACCTGTTGTTTCTGAGTTTGATTTTCCTGCTTTTTAATTATTTAACTGGCAGGGAAAACAAAGTGAATCTAGACACCTTACATGCTAACAGGACCCATTGAAACTAGAATTACTGGCAGTTGTGGTGAGTCACACACAATCAGTGCTGGGAATTGCACTCAGCTCCCCTGCAAGGACAGCATGTGCTCTGACAGCTGCATCTTCTTTCCAACCCTCAGTACAGTTTGTAAGGAGTTATTTTACCTCTCTTTGTAGTTACTCATCCTGTTTTGTTTTGTTTTGTTTTGTTTTGTTTTGTTTTGTTTTGTTTTGTTTTGTTTTGTTTTGAGACAGGGGTTCTCTGTATAGCCCTGGCTGGCCTGGAACTCTGTAGACCAGGCTGGCCTCGAACTCAGAAATTCAACTGCCTCTGCCTCCCAAGTGCTGGGATTAAAGGTGTGCGCCACCATGCCTGGCACTGTAGTCACTCTCCTTAAACAGTAACTTTTAGCCCTGAGTGTGTGTTTGTATGTGTGTGTGTTGTTGCTGTTGTTGTTTTGTTTCTCTTTGTCCATGTTCTGATGCTCCAAAATTTTAAAATGTTGGCAAACACTGCTTTAAGGAAGGAGAAGAATGCTGGGAATGGAATTCAATTTTTGGTGTCAAGATCAAAACACTCCCAGCTTTCTCTGATTCTATCCTACACTTTGCACTAACAGAGTAGGATTCATTTTAAACATTCTTTACATTTAGATTGTCTTGTAATTAGCACAGAAAATAATGGTTTTCATTATGGCCTTCATTTTCACACTACCTTATTGCATGGCGCTCCCACTCTCTCCTGTTCCTGCTTCCCTCCTAGTCTCACCATCCCCCACCATTTCCCAATGTTGATGTGATGGACGCTCATACTCTTCACAGAACACACAGTAAATAAAGGATAGTGGACCTGAATTTAGAGTTGTTTATAAGATGAAGGGAATGTGGCATGAGAAAGGAATTAAGAGGAAAAAATAAAGCTGGTATAAAGAAACAGAGAAATAAGATAGGATAACAAATACAAAGAAAAAAAACAGAAAGAAATTAAGTAAACCATTCATGTTGCACAGGGGTTAGGAAGTTGTACAAACTCTTAAAATGCATAGAAATATTTCAACAATTTATGAGTAAAATTGACAAGATGTGTATGTTCTATTGCAACAATTTTGAATTGGACCACTGTGCTTTTATGAAAATTTCAACATTTCAGTAAAAGTTGAAATATGACACTGAAAGATTATGGTAAAATACTTCCACTCTATTTTCCACATGGACCTGGTGAATGTTACTTAATTTCCCATCATTCCTAGTGGTGGCCCCACCTTTAAGAAGGTCAGTGGGAGATCTAAACTGTCTCTTCCCACACAGAGTAAGGACAGATGTTTCTACATGAAAGTTCAGATCATGTGAGAACTTCATTATCATTCTCATTGTGGTTTTTCTCCTATATGTTAGATGATTTGCTTCCCTTTGTGTGACCTAACAAGTTCTCTGTTCCGGTGACATCAGGGTAGGCAACCCTGATGGACAATTTGCTTTACAGAGCACATACATTAGCCATGAAGTAAGCACGTGCTTGCTTTAACTACAATGATTATTCCTATTCTATGCTTCATGAGTCTAGGGTTTGCTAAAGAGGTATAGGTTGTAAAGTTTATCTGGACACCTGGTCCAGTCTCTTTCTGCTCCTAATTTTGAGTGAGTTCTAGAAGGTGTTTTTGATAATTATAAAAGATTGCCTCTCATTTTTTAATAAAACACCTAAACTGGAGACTTTATATGCCCCAGTACAGGGGAACGCTAGGGCCAAAAAAAAAAAAAAAAAAAAAAGGAATGGGTGGGTAGGGAAATGGGGGAGAGGGGGGAGGGTATGGGAGACTTTTGGGATAGCATTGGAAATGTAATTGAGGAAAATACGTAATAAAATATATTTTAAAAAAAAAAGCTGTTCACTGTACCAAAAGCTCCCAAGTGATACAACAGCATAAAATCACAGGAGAGGTGTTCTGTAGTCATGTTCTTTCTGCCCCTACTTACATTTGCCACACTACATCCCATGGCAAGGTGGAATCAGACTATTGATACTTTATATAATGTAGTCTTGTACTGGTGGGGATGATGATGATAATTAATTCATTTTATTTATGTCAAATATTTGGAGAACTGGTTTTAAAAGCCCCTTGCCAATTATTCTTTTCCCTAGACATTGCTATAAAACACAGACTATGCTTTATTACATTATTTTAGGAACATCTTACAATGCAGTGAATATTACTTCACATAAATACTTACGTGTCTCCAATTGTGTCAAAACTGTGTAGCACTGATGTTCTTCCCAACAAAGGACAGCGTATCAGAGACCCTGAGTAAGGACATCACCCTGTCCTCAAAAGAGGGATTGAGCTCTCATTTTCTAAAACCCTTGCCATTCTACTTAGAACAAAGAATGTATGGAAAAGCCTCTAGAGGTGTAAATTAATTCTACAGAAGTAAAAATACACTTATTTTATAACATTGTCCTAAGTACAAATACAACTCAGAATGAACTGGGCCAGAATGTTCTTGGAGCTACTGCCTTTAAAGTCATGCCCTCACCTTAAACCATAGGCATTATTTGTCAAACTGATTTTATTTAACTAAAATATAATTATATAATTTCCCCTTTATCTCCCCTTCTCCTCCCTTTAATCCTTTCCATGAATCCTTGTCCCCGTTTTAACCATTGTTATAGGCACAAGCATTATTCTTACACCAAATTCCTATTCCTTAATTCTGTCTGTGTTTGTGAAAAGCTGTTGTACCAAGGACATAATTTTTTTGTCCCAGATTTTCCCATCTGGCTAGGTCTAAATTTCTCAGAAGGTTACTATATACTCAATTCCTTTTTACAATGTATTTTTCTTCTATATTAGTCTGAGTTTCCATTAAACAATGCCCAAGGTTTGGGCTAGAAGAACACAAATACATTTTTAACAGTTCTAGAAATCAGAAATCCAAGATCACGAAGTCCTGGGGTTGTGTTATAGTGAGATCTCCCAGGTTGCCGCCTCTGACTTTCCCTTAGCATTCATACTGTGGACATGCTTAGATAAAGTAATAGAGACCTCCACTGTCCCATGATGGGTAAGTCATACGATAACTTTTCTTCTCCTTCTCCATTTGGATTGCTTCATTTTAGCAGGCAAAAGGCTGGGTCCACTGCCAGTTTTCAACAAATATGACTGTTTCAACCTCATGGGCTTTTTAAATTCCTCCAGATGATCTCTAACATCGGTCTGACAGTCTGTTTTGAGTGTTTTTAATAACAATCCTCAGAAGTACATAGAAGAACTGAGAGATTTCTAATCTGTCAGGTGTGATTTCTATCCCCATAACCCATTACCCTTTTAGAAAGTCACAAATTATACTTTGCTTTGTCAGCATGCAGAGGGGAGAGTTGAAGGGTCCTCCATGGTTCACACTGTTCAGAGAAGGCCCCAAGGATTACAGAACTTACACTAGGATTTATGAGTCATGAACCAGGAAATATAAGAAACCCCAGACATGTTGTATTTGACTAAGGAAAATATGTAATTACTTCCTTCTATTCTCATGGTATTTTTATTGTTGGTAATAAGGTAAAAGATTGAAGATCTCTATCAAAATTTAAGAAAAAAACACTTTGGAGTGGAAGACAAAAAAAGACAGATACATCTACAAAATAATACTATATCTAAAGCTACTGGATCATGGCATGAAGTGGGTCAGAAAGAGTAACAAGTGGAAGATCAGAGACTTTGCTATGAGAGTGTGTCTCCTAGAAATGTCAGAAGGTACAACCATAAGATCTCACCAGCATGGCTTCCTAAAGAGAAGTTTATATATAAAATCAGCAGTAGATATGTGGATGGGAAAGTGGAGCAAAGGCCTCAGTATTACACAAAGAACTACAGGCAACTAAGAAATACTGAGAGCAAGAGAGAAATAATGTTCCCCCAGGAAGAAAACACTAATGTTTATCCAACAGTTGTTTATCCAGTGTCAAGTGTTCATCCTTGAAAACATGCATATAAGTAATACTATACAGACTGAGCAGACTGTATTTATGCATTTGAAATGTAAATAAAAATATCCAATAAAAGAATAAAAAAGAATATGTAAATATGCACATAGATGTATGTATGTTTATATATAATATACATATATAGTATATACATACAAATAATATATACATATGTTGTGGTCTCCCTTCCCCCAGCCTGAAACCTGCTTGCTCAAGGGTGGAGTTTCCTGCTCATTCGTTCTGCCACGCCCAATGCTGGACCCTGTCGCTTTGCTGCTTGGAGACACACACACGTGTTCACCCTGTTACTTGATCCCAAGATTGTTTGGCGGGAAATCGAGTTCCCTCCCCCTTCCTTTATAACTGGATGTCTGAACTAGTAAAAGGGGGCTTTGAACATGAAATCATCTTGGCCTCGTTCTTTCTCCCTCCCAGTCTAGCTTCCTCTCTTTTCAGCTCGAGCTGCCATCCTCAGTTAAACCGTTCACTTGCATACTGCTGGTCGGGCCGCAACAGTTTGGCGCCCGAACAGGGACCTGAAGAATGGCAGAGGGATGCTAAGAGAAACAGCTGCTGCTGTGGAGCTCCACAGGAAAGGATCTTTGTATTAGGCATCGGAGCAACGGACAGGTACACATGCTAGCGCTAGCTTAAAATTTCAGTTTTGTAAAGTGTTGCCAAGGATGCAGTAGGATATGAATTAAGTTTGAATCAGTGCTAACCCAATGCTGGTTCTGCTTGGGTCAGTAGCGTGTTAATTGGAACTAGATAAGGAAACAGGTGGTGTGCCGCAGCTTTTTAGAAAGCTGCTTAGGTGGAAGAAGGAAGGGTTTAAAGTCATGGATCAGGCGGTTGCTTTTAGTTTTCAGGAGTTGTTTCAGGCGAGAGGAGTAAGGCTTGAAGTACAATTAGTAAGAAATTTTTTAGATAAGATAGATAGCTGTTGCCCATGGTTCAAGGAAGAAGAAATGATAGATTGTGGAACCTGGGAGAAAGTTAGTGAGGCCTTAAAAATCGCTCAGACAAGCCGGGTGTGGTGGCGCATGCCTTTAATCCCAGCACTCGGGAGGCAGAGGCAGGCAGATTTCTGAGTTCGAGGCCACCCTGGTCTACAAAGTGAGTGCCAGGACAGCCAGGGCTACACAGAGAAACCCTGTCTCGAAAAACCAAAAAAAAAAAAAAAAAAAATCGCTCAGACAGATAATTTTACCCTAGGCCTCTGGGCGCTCGTAAATGATGCTATAAAAGATGTAACTTCTCCAGGGCTAAATTGCCCCCAGGCGGAGCTTGTGGTATCTCAGGAGGAGAGTCTATCAGAGAAGGCCTCCTCAGAAAAAGATCTTCTTAACTCAAAAATTGATAAATGTGAAAACTCTGATGATGAACTGAATTTTAACAAAAATCACTCAGATAGAGGAGTTGCCCATTACTTTAATGAGAATTGGTCCTCTTGTGAATCTCCCGCTTCACCTATAGTCCCCACTTCGGGAGGTGCTACTCATAGGGACACAGGGCTAAGCAAGTTAGAATTTGAGATTAAGCTTCAGAGGCTGACTAATGAGCTTTGGGAACTAAAAAAGATGTTAGAAGCGGAGAAGAGTAACTCTTCTGTAGTTCACCAGGTGCCGCTAGAAAGAGTTGTGAGTCAGGCTCGTGGGAAAGGACAGAATATGTCTAATATGCTAGCCTTTCCTGTGGTCAAGGTAGTTGATCAGCAAGATACTAAGGCCAGACATTACCAGACCTTGGATTTCAAGTTGATAAAAGAGTTAAAGGCGGCTATTGTGCAATATGGTCCTTCAGCCCCATTCACTCAAACATTACTGGACACAGTTGTGGAGTCACACTTAACCCCTCAGATTGGAAGACTCTTTCCAAGGCTACCCTGTCAAGAGGAGATTTTTTGCTTTGGGATTCTGAATGGTGAGATGCCAGTAAGAAAATTGCTGCTTCTAATGCTCAGGCTGGTAACTCAGACTGGGATAACAACATGCTTTTAGGAGAGGGTCCATATGAGGGACAGACAAATCAGACTGATTTTCCCGTTGCAGTGTACGCGCAAATTGCAACAGTCACACGCCATGCTTGGGGAAGGTTGCCAGTTAAAGGAGATATTGGTAGAAGTTTAGCTAGCATTCGCCAGGGTTCTGATGAACCATATCAGGACTTTGTGGACAGGCTATTTATTTCAGCTAGTAGAATCCTTGGAAGTCCAGACACGGGTAGTCCCTTCGTTATGCAATTGGCTTATGAGAATGCTAACACAATTTGCCGAGCTGCAATTCAACCCCATAAGGGACAGACAGATTTGGCGGGATATTTCCGTCTTTGCGCAGACATCGGGCCTTCCTGCGAGTTCTCGCAGGGAACCCATGCACAAGCAATGTTCTCAAGGAAACGAGGAAATAATGCATGCTTTAAATATGGAAGTTTGGATCATTTTAGAAGTAATTGTCTTAAAAACAAGGGCGCCAAGGGTAGACAAACAGGCTGTGCCCCAGGAATATATCCCCGGTGTGGGAAGGGCCGCCACTGGGCAAAAGATTGTAAGCATAAACGAAGGGTTTTGAGCAGCCCAGTGCCGGGAAATGAGGAAAGGGGTCAGCCCCAGGCCCCGAGTTACTCAAAGAAGACAGCTTATGGGGCTATAAATCTGCTGCCCAGCCAACAAGATCAGTTCTTGAGCTTGTCAGGTCAAACCCAGGAAATGCAAGACTGGACCTCTGTTCCACTGTCCACGCAGTATTAACCCCAGAAGTGGGAGTCCAAACTCTGCCTACCGGAGTCTTTAGACCGCTGCCTGTAGAAACCTGTGGCTTTCTCTTAGGACAAAGCAGTTCTATTGTAGAAGGCCTGCAGATTTATCCAGGTGTTATAAATAATGATAATGAGGAAGAACTTAAAATCATAGCCGCTTGCCCTCGTGGTGTTATAACTATACCTGCTAATCAGAAAATTGCTCAACTTACTTTGATCCCTTTACACCAGTCACTGTATAGATTCTTTGAAAATGAAGAAGGCTAAAATAACTTTGATTCCTCTGGCGTAAATTGGGTGAAATCTATCACTAATCAGAGACCTAACCTTAAATTGACTCTTGATGGAAAAGGCTTTAAAGGATTAATAGACACTGGGGCCGATGTAACTATTATAAGAGGGCAGGACTGGCCCTCAAACTGGCCCTTGACTGTGTACTTGACTTACCTTCAAGGAATTGGGTACACCAGTAACCCAAAACGTAGTTCCAAATTGCTAACCTAGAGAGATGAGGATGGGAAATCAGGAAAGATTCAGCCGTATGTTATGTCAAATTTGCCTGTGACCCTGTGGGGAAGAGATCTGTTGTCACAGATAGGTGTTATTCTGTGCAGTTCTAAGGAGATGGTGACTGAGCAGACCCCTGCCTGGTCGTGGACTAGTAAAGAAGGGACAGGAAATTAAGACCTTTGAGGATCTTAAACCCCACTCTAACATAAGAGGTTTAAAGTATTTTCAATAGCGACCACTATCTTGCCTACATCCCACGCCGAAAAAATTCAATGGTGTAATGATATTCCGGTGTGGGTGGATCAGTGGTCTTTACCTAAAGAGAAAATAGAGGCCGCTTCTTTGCTAGTGCAGGAACAGTTAGAAGCAGGACATTTGGTGGAGTCTCATTCTCCCTGGAATACACCCATTTTCATTATCAGGAAGAAATCTAGAAAATGGAGACTATTACAAGATTTAAGAAAGTGTCTTAGTCAGGGTTTCTATTCCTGCACAAACATCATGACCAAGAAGCAAGTTGGGGAGGAAAGGATTTATTTGGCTTACACTTCCATGCTGCTGTTCATCACCAAAGAAGTCAGGACTGGAACTCAAACAGGTCAGGGAGCAGGAGCTGATGCAGAGGCCATGGAGGGATGTTCTTTACTGGCTTGCCTCCCCTGGCTTGCTCAGCCTACTCTCTTATAGAACCCAAGACTACCAGCCCAGGGATGGTCCCACCCACAGGGGCCTTTCCCCCTTGATCACTAATTGAGAAATGCCTTACAGTTGGATCTCATGGAGGCATTTCCTCAACTGAAGCTCCTTTCTCTGTGATAACTCAGCTGTGTCAAGTTGACACAAAAATAGCCAGTACAATTGACCCCTTGTCAACTTGACACACAAACACATCACTTGTAAGCCTCAACCCTTACATTCTGATTCATCCCCAAGATCTAAATAACTTTAAAAGTCCCACAGTCTTTACATATTCTTAAAATTTGAATCTCTTTAAAATATCCATCTCTTTTAAAATCCAAAGTCTTTTTACAATTAAAAGTCTCTTAACTGTGGGCTCCACTAAAACAGTTTCTTCCTTCAAGAGGGAAAATATCAGGGCACAGTCACAATCAAAGCAAAGATCAATCTCCAACCGTCCAACGTCTGGGATCCAACTCACGATCTTCTGGACTCCTCCAAGGGCTTGGGTCACTTCTCCAGCCATGCCCTTTGTAGCACACACATCGTCCTCTGGGCTCCAGATGCCTGTACTCCACTGCTGCTGCTGCTCTTGGTGGTCATCTCGTGGTACTGGCATCTCCAAAACACTGCGTGACCCCTTCAGTCCTGGGCCTTCAATTACAACTGGGGCTGCACCTTCTCCAATGGCCTTCCGTGGCCTCTCACAGTGCCAAGCCTGAGCTGCTGTGTGACCCCTTCATGCCTTCAAAACCAGTACCACCTGGGTGACTCTTACACATTACCAAGTCCCACTGCAGAAGGAGTACAACCTTGCCTATCTCTGGAACACAGCCTCTTTGTGCTTTCAGAAAACACTTCCCAGAAGATGTCACCTCAACGATGCTGGTCTCTTCTTAATCACCGCTAATTTCTTAGCTCCAGCTAACCAGCATCAATAGTCCCAGTAATGCAAAGTTTTTGCTTTAGTAGTTCTGGTATCTTGTTAATCACAGCTGATTCTTCAGCCCCAGCTAACCAGAACTACAAAATCTTCACAATAAAAACAGCAATGGCCCTGAAGAGAGTCTTTAATTTTCCCTCTGAAATTTCACAAACCAGGCCTCCATCTTCTGCACTGTTCTCAGCATTATCTTCCAAGCTCCTACACAACATCTGACAGAGCCCTTAACAACGAATAGATCTTCAAGCCCAAAGTTCCAAAGTCCTTCCACAGTCCTCCCCAAAACATGGTCAGGTTGTCACAGGAATACCCCACTCTGCTGGTACCAATTTGTCTTAGTCAGGGTTTCTATTCCTGCACAAACATCATGACCAAGAAGCAAGTTGGGGAGGAAAGGATTTATTTGGCTTACACTTCCATGCTGCTGTTCATCACCAAAGAAGTCAGGACTGGAACTCAAACAGGTCAGGGAGCAGGAGCTGATGCAGAGGCCATGGAGGGATGTTCTTTACTGGCTTGCCTCCCCTGGCTTGCTCAGCCTACTCTCTTATAGAACCCAAGACTACCAGCCCAGGGATGGTCCCACCCACAGGGGCCTTTCCCCCTTGATCACTAATTGAGAAATGCCTTACAGTTGGATCTCATGGAGGCATTTCCTCAACTGAAGCTCCTTTCTCTGTGATAACTCAGCTGTGTCAAGTTGACACAAAAATAGCCAGTACAGAAAGGTTAATGAAACCATAGTACTTATGGGAACCTTACAACCGGGGCTCCCCTCCCCAGTAGCCATTCCTAAGGGATATTATAAGGTTGTTATAGATTTGAAAGATTGTTTCTTTACCATCCCTTTGCATCCAAAGGATTGTGAGAGATTTGCTTTTAGTGTTCCTTCTATAAATTTCAAGGAACCCATAAAAAGATATCAATAGACAGTTCTCCTGCAGGGGATGGCTAATAGTCCCACATTATGTCAAAGGTTTGTGGTGAAAGCAATTCAGCCTGTTAGACAACAATGGCCAAATATTTACATCGTTCATTTCACAGATGATGTCTTGATGGCGGGAAAGGACCCCCAAGAATTGCTTTTGTGTTATAAAGGTTTACAAAAAGCCCTAGCTGATAAGGGATTGCAAATTGCTTCTGAAAAGGTACAAACTCAGGATCCTTATAATTATTTGGGTTTTAGACTCACTGATCAAGCTGTTTTTCCCCAGAAGATCGTTATTCGTAGAGATAACTTAAGGACCTTAAATGATTTTCAAAAATTGTTAGGTGATATTAATTGGCTTCGCCCCTATTTAAAGCTTACTACAGGGGAATTGAAACCTTTATTTGATATTCTTAAAGGGAGTTTTGATCCCACTTCCCCTAGAAGGGGAAGGATCAGAAGGATTGCTGGCCTTACAGCGAGTAAAAAAGTCTATTGAAGAACAATTCGTTACTTATATAGATTACTCCTTGCCATTGCACCTGTTAATTTTTAATACGACTCATGTGCCTACGGGACTGCTATGACAAAAATTTCCTATAATGTGGATACATTCGAGGATTTCTCCCAAACGTAATATCTTGCCATATCACGAAGCAGTGGCTCAGATGATTATCACTGGAAGAAGGCAGGCATTGACTTATTTCAGAAAAGAGCCAGATATCATTGTTCAGCCTTACAGCATAAGTCAGGACACTTGGCTGAAACAACATAGTACAGATTAGTTGCTTGCACAAATAGGGTTTACTGGAACTATAGACAGCCACTACCCCCAAGACAGATTGATAAAATTTTTAAATGTACATGATATGATATTTCCTAAGATGACTTCTTTACAGCCTTTAAATAATGCTCTATTGATTTTTACTGAGCTCCTCTAAAGGGTGAGCTGGATATCTTATTAATAATCAACGGGTTATCGTAGAGATTCCTGGTCTCTCGGATCAACTAGCCGAATTAACAGCAGTACTAAAGGTCTTTCAGTCTGTACATGAGGCTTTTAATATCTTTACTGACAGTTTATATGTTGCTCAGTCAGTACCCTTATTGGAAACCTGTATGTAGTACGTTTAACTTCAATACACCGTCAAGAGCCTTATTTTCAGAATTACAAAACATCATTCTTGCCCAAAAAAATCCGTTTTATATTGGCCATATACGGTCTCACTCTGGTCTTCCTGGGCCTCTGGCCAAAGGTAATGATCACATTGACAGAGCTCTAATAGGAGAAGCTTTAGTTTCAAATCCTGTTGCTTTGGCCCACCGTGATCATGAAAGGTTTCATCTCTCTAGCCATACCCTAAGGCTCCGACATAAGATCACTAAGGAGCAAGCAAGAATGATTATAAAACAATGTCCTAAATGTATTACATTATCTCCAGTGCCACATCTAGGAGTCAATCCTAGAGGCCTTATGCCTAATCATATTTGGCAAATGGATATAACCCATTATACAAAATTTGGAAAACTAAAATATATACATGTTTGCATTGATACCTGTTGAAGATTTCTCTTTGCTTCTCTGCATACAGGGGAGGCTTCAAAAAATGTAATTGATCATTGCCTACAAGCCTTTAATGCCATGGGGTTGCCTAAACTTATTAAGACAGATAACGGGCCATCTTATTATAGTAAAAACTTTATTTCATTCTGTAAAGAATTCAATATCAAACATAAAACTGGAATTCCTTACAACCCCATGAGACAAGGAATAGTTGAACGTGCTCATAACACCTTAAAGAATTGGCTTTTTAAAACAAAAGAGGGGCAGCTATATTCCCCAAGGTCACCAAAGGCTCATCTTGCCTTCCCCTTATTTGTCCTAAACTTTTTGCAAACTGATATTAAAGGGCAGTCTGCAGCAGATTGCCATTGGCATCCAGTTACTTCTAATTCTTATGCATTGGTAAAATGGAAGGACCCCCTGACTAACGAATGGAAGGGTCCAGATCCTGTTCTAATCTGGGGAAGAGGCTCGGTTTGTGTCTTTTCACAAGATGAAGATGGAGCACGGTGGCTGCTAGAGAGATTAATTCCTCAGATAAACACAGATCCTGACTCTTCTCCTAAGTATCACTCTAAAGACTAAAATTCCTCTTGTGCTTAGAATTCAGCTGGGAACTGAAGCTCCCAGAAACGCTGTTTTCCTCTGAGCCAACTCCCCTACAGGAGGCCCAAGACTAGCCTTAGCTTTACAATTTGCAACTAAATAAAGTACCTGGACTTCTCCAAAAAGAAAATTTGCATTGCTACATTCTCATTGTCTAGATCTCTTTCTTTTTTCTTTTTTTTTTAATTAATTTATTATTTTATTAGGTAATTTCCTCAATTACATTTCCAATGCTATCCAAAAAGTCCCCAATACACTCCCCCCCCAGTCCCCCACCCACATCCACCCCTTGGCCCTGGCATTCCCCTGTACTGGGGAATATAAAGTTGGCAAGTCCAATGGGCCTCTCTTTCCAGTGATGGCCTACTAGGCCATCTTTTGATACAAATGCAGCTAGAGACAAGAGCTCTGGGGTACTGGTTAGTTCATAATAATGATCCACCTATGGGGTTGCAGTTCCTTTTAGCTTCTTGGGTACTTTCTCTAGCTCCTCCATTGGGGGCCCTGTGATCCATCCAATAGCTGACTGTGAGCATCCACTTCTGTGTTTGGTAGGCCCCGGCCTTGTCTCACAAGAGACAGCTATATTTGGGTCCTTTCAGCAAAATCTTGCTAGTGTATGCAATGGTGTCAGCGTTTGGAAGCTGATTATGGGATGGATCCCTGGATATGGCAGTCTTTAGATGGTCCATCCTTTCTTCACAGCTCCAAACTTTATCTCTGTAACTCTTTCCATGGGTGTTTTGTTCCCAATTACAAGAGGGGCCACAGTATCCACACTTTGGTCTTCGTTCTTCTTGAGTTTCATGCGTTTAACAAATTGTATCTTATATCTTGGGTATCCTAAGTTTTTGGGCTAATATCCACTTATCAGTGAGTACATATTGTGTGAGTTCCTTTGTGAATATGTTACCTCACTCAGAATGATGCCCTCCAGATCCATCCATTTGCCTAGGAATTTCATAAATTCATTCCTTTTAATAGCTGAGTAGTACTCCATTGTGTAAATGTACCACATTTTCTGTATCCTCTGTTGAGGGGCATCTGGGTTCTTTCCAGCTTCTGGCTATTATAAATAAGGCTGCTATGAACATAGTGGAGCGTGTGTCCTTCTTACCGGTTGGGACATCTTCTGGATATATGCCCAGGAGTGGTATTGCTGGATCCTCTGGTAGTCTTATGTCCAATTTTCTGAGGAACCTTCAAACTGATTTCCAGAGTGGTTGTACCAGCTTGCAATCCCACCAACAATGAAGGAGTGTTCCTCTTTCTCCACATCTGCGCCAGCATCTGCTGTCACCTGAATTTTTGATCTTAGCCATTCTGACTGGTGAGAGGTGGAAGCTCAGAGTTGATTTGATTTGCATTTCCCTGATGATTAAGGATGTTGAACATTTTTTCAGGTACTTCTCTGCCATTCGGTATTCCTCAGGTAAGAATCCTTTGTTCAGTTCTGAGCCCCATTTTTTAACGGGGTTATTTGATTTTCTGGAGTCTACCTTCTTGAGTTCCTTATATATATTGGATATTAGTCCCCTATCTGATTTAGGATAGGTAAACATCCTTTCCCAATCTGTTGGTGGTCTTTTTGTCTTATTGACGGTGTCTTTTGCCTTGCAGAAGCTTTGCAACTTTATGAGGTCCCATTTATCTATTCTCGATCTTACAGCACAAGCCTTTGCTGTTCTATTCAGGAATTTTTCCCCTGTACCCATATCTTCGAGGCTTTTCCCTACTTTCTCCTCTATAAGTTTCAGTGTCTCTGGTTTTAATGTGGAGTTCCTTAATCCACTTAGATTTGACCTGTGTACAAGGAGATAGGAATGGATCAATTAGCATTCTTCTACATGATAACCGCCAGTTGTGCCAGCACCATTTGTTGAAAATGCTGTCTTTTTTCCACTGGATGGTTTTTGCTCCCTTGTCCAAGATCAAGTGACCATAAGTGTGTGGGTTCATCTCAGGGTCTTCAATTCTGTTCCATTGGTCTATTTGTCTGTAGTTATACCAGTACCATGAAGTTTTTTTAATCACAATTGCTCTGTAGTACAGCTTTAGGTCAGGCATGGTGATTCCTCCAGAGGTTCTTTTATCCTTGAGACTAGTTTTTGCTATCCTAGGTTTTTTGTTGTTCCAGATGAATTTGCAAATTGCCCTTTCCAATTCGTTGAAGAATTGAGTTGAAATTTTGATGGGGATTGCATTGAATCTGTAGATTGCTTTTGGCAAGATAGCCATTTTTACAATGTTGATCCTGCCAATCCATGAGCATGGGAGGTTTTTCCATCTTCTGAGATCTTCTTTAATTTCTTTCTTCAGGGACTTGAAGTTCTTGTCATACAGATCTTTCACTTCCTTAGTTAGAGTCATGACAAGGTATTTTATATTGTTTGTGACTATTGAGAAGAGTGTTGTTTCCCTAATTTCCTTCTCTGCTTGTTTATCCTTTGTGTACAGAAAGGCCATTGACTTGCTTGAGTTAATTTTATATCCAGCTACTTCACCGAAGCTATTTATCAGGCTTAGGAGTTCTCTGGTGAAATTTTTAGGGTCACTTATGTATACTATCATATCATCTCAAAAAGCGATATTTTGACTTCTTCTTTTCCGATTTGTATCCCCTTGATCTCCTTTTGTTGTCTAATTGCTCTGGCTAGGACTTCAAGTACAATGTTGAATAGGTAGGGAGAGAGTGGGCAGCCTTGTCTAGTCCCTGATTTTAGTGGGATTGCTTCAAGCTTCTCACCATTTACTTTGATGTTGGCTACTGGTTTGCTGTAGATTGCTTTTATCATGGATAGGTATGGGCCTTGAATTCCTGATCTTTCCAAGACTTTTATCATGAATGGGTGTTTGATTTTGTCAAATGCTTTTTCTGAATCTAACGAGATGATCATGTGGTTTTTGTCTTTGAGTTTGTTTATATAATGGATTACATTGATGGATTTTCGTATATTGAACCATCCTTGCATCCCTGGGATGAATCCTACTTGGTCAGGATGGATGATTGTTTTGATGTGTTCTTGAATTCGGTTAGCGAGAACTTTATTGAGGATTTTTGCATCAATATTCATAAGGGAAATTGGTCTGAAGTTCTCTAATTTTGTTGGGTCTTTATGTGGTTTAGGTATCAGAGTAATTGTGGCTTCATAGAATGAGTTGGGTAGAGTACCTTCTGATTCTATTTTGTGGAATAGTTTGTGAAGAACTGGGATTAGTTCTTCTTTGAAGGTTTGATAGAACTCTGCACTAAACCCAACTGGTCCTGGGCTTTTCTTGGTTGGGAGACTATTAATGACTGCTTCTATTTCTTTAGGGAATATGGGACTGTTTACATCATTAACCTGATCTTGATTTAACTTTGGTACCTGGTATCTGTCTAGAAACTTGTCCATTTCATCCAGGATCTCCAGTTTTGTTGAGTATAGCCTTTTGTAGAATGATCTGATGGTGTTTTGGATTTCTTCAGGGTCTGTTGTTATGTCTCCCTTTTCATTTCTGATTTTGTTAATTAGAGTACTTTCCCTATGCGCTCTAGTGAGTCTGGCTAAGAATTTATCTATCTTGTTGATTTTCTCAAAGAACCAGCTCCTCGATTGGTTGATTCTTTGAATTGTTCTTCTTGTTTCCTCTTGGTTGATTTCACCCCTGAGTTTGATTATTTCTTGCCGTCTACTCCTCTTGGGTGAATTTGTTTCCTTTCGTTCTAGAGCTTTTAGGTGTGTTGTCAAGCTGCTAATGTGTGCTTTCTCTAGTTTCTCTTTGGAGGCACTCCGAGCTATGAGTTTTCCTCTTAGAAATGCTTTCAGTGTGTCCCATAAGTTTGGGTATGTTGTGGCTTCATTTTCATTAAACTCCAGAAAGTCCTTAATTTCTTTCTTTATTCCTTCCTTGACCAAGGTATCATTGAGAAGAGTGTTGTTTAGTTTCCACGTGTGTGTTGGCTTTCTATTATTTATTTTGTTATTTAAGATCAGTCTTAGTCCATGGTGATCTGATAGGGTGCATGGGACAATTTAAATATTTTTGTATATATTGAGGCTTGTTTTGTGACCAGTTATGTGGTCAATTTTGGAGAAGGTACGGTGAGGTGCTGAGAAGAAGGTATATCCTTTCGTTTTAGGATAAAATGTTCTGTAGATATCTGTCAGATCCATTTGTTTCATAACCTCCGTTAGTTTCACTGTGTCCCTGTTTAGTTTTCTGTTTCCATGATCTGTCCATTGGTGAAAGTGGTGTGTTGAAGTCTCCCACTATTATTGTGTGAGGTGCAATGTGTGCTTTGAGCTTTACTAAAGTATCTTTAATGGATGAGGCTGCCCTTGTATTTGCTGCATAGATATTCAGAATTGATAGTTCCTCTTGGAGGATTTTACCTTTGATGAGAATGAAGTGCCCTTCCTTGTCTTTTTTGATGACTTTGGGTTGGAAGTCAATCTTATCAGATATTAGAATGGCTACTCCAGCTTGTTTCTTCCTACCATTTGCTTGGAAAATTGTTTTCCAGCCTTTCATTCTGAGGTAGTGTCTATCTTTTTCTCTGAGATGAGTTTCCTGTAAGCAGCAAAATGTTGGGTCCTGTTTCTGTAGCCAGCCTGTTAGTCTATGTCTTTTTATTGGGGAGTTGAGTCCATTGATATTAAGAGATATTAGGGAGAAGTAATTGTTGCTTCCTTTTATTTTTGTTGTTAGAGTTGGTGTTCTGTTTTCTGGCTGTCTTCTTTTAGGTTTGTTGAGGGATTACCTTCTTGCTTTTTCTATGATGTGGTTTCCGTCCTTTTATTGGTTTTTTTCTGTTATTATCCTTTGAAGTGCTGGATTCGTGGAAAGATAATGTGTGAATTTGGTTTTATCGTGGAATACTTTGGTTTCTCCATCTATGGTAATTGATATTTGGCTGAGTATAGTAGCCTGGGCTGGAAATTGTGTTCTCTTAGTTTTTGTATAACATCTGTCCAGGCCCTTCTGGCTTTCATAGTCTCTGGTGAAAAATCCGGTGTAATTCTGATAGGCTTGCCTTTATATGTTCCTTGACCTTTTTCCCTTACTGCTTTTAGTATTCTATCTTTATTTAGTGCATTTGTTGTTCTGATTATTATGTGTCGGAAGGAATTTCTTTTCTGGTCCAGTCTATTTGGAGTTCTGTAAGCTTCTTGTATGTTCATGGGCATCTCTTTCTTTAGGTTTGGGAAGTTTTCTTCTATAATTTTGTTGAATATATTTGCTGGTCCTTTGAGTTGAAAATCTTCATTCTCATCTACTCCTATTATCCGTAGGTTTGGTCTTCTCATTTTGTCCTGGATTTCCTGGATATTTTGAGTTAGGATTTTTTTTGGATTTTGTATTTTCTTTGATTGTCGTGCCGATGTTCTCTATGGAATCTTCTGCACCTGAGATTCTCTCTTCCATCTCTTGTATTCTGTTGCTGATGCTCGTATCTATGATTCCAGATTTCTTTCCTAGTGTTTCTATCTCCAGTGTTGCCTCAATTTGGGTTTTCTTCATTGTTTCTACTTCCCTTTTTAGGTCTTGGATGGTTTTATTCAATTCCATCACCTGTTTGGTCTGGTTTTCCTGCAATTCTTTAATGGATTTTTGTGCTTCCTCTTTAATGTCTTTTACCTGTTTAGCAGTGTTCTCCTGCAATTCTTTAAGGGATTTTTGTGCTTCCTCTTTAATGTCTTCTATCTGTTTACCAGTGTTCTTTTGTATTTCTTTAAGTGTGTTATTAAAGTCCTTCTTGATGTCCTCTACCATCATCGTGAGATATGCTTTTAGAACCGGGTCTAGCTTTTCCGGTGTGTTGGGGTGCCCTGGACTGGGCAAAGTTGGAGTGCTGGGTTCTGATGATGGTGAGTGGTCTTGGTTTCTGTTAGTAAGATTCTTACATTTACCTTTCGCCATCTGGTAATCTCTGGGATTAGTTGTTATTGTTGTCACTGTTTAAAGATTGGAGCAGACTCTGTATTCCACTCACCAGAAGTCTCAAAATCCTGTGGCGGGTGTCATGGGTAGCTGGTGGGTGTCAGCAGACCCTGCGCTCTAGCTACCCAGGTGCTGGTCAGACCCGAAGAGGCTTGTGATCCTACTCAGGCCGGTTTTCTGCTTCCCTAACTAATCCTCTTTCTTTTTTCAAACAGGTCAATCTACATTCTGCAGCCAGACCAGCAGGAGTACCTTCCCTTCCCCCAAGAGCACACAGGTGGCAACTAATATCTTCTTTCCAAGGACATTCCAGCACGTGGCTTTCAGTCTGAGATAGAATTTAGATTTACCAAGAGGGCTAAAAAAGTAGAAATTTCATATATTAATAGAGATTGGATTTTATTTTGATAGAGACAGTCTTAGTCCCTTAGCTGGCCTCTGGCTTTTCACCCTTGCTGTTACTGCAAGGTGTCCTTAGTTCCTCAGGCTATGGGAATAACAGGGATGAGGAGGAAAGACTTCCAGCTCCTATTTTAGTCACAAATCATAGTGTTACTAATGACATAATTCTTGTCTAGGCCTTGCTAAATCTGAGGTTGACAATTCTCCTTTAGGAGCTATGCAGTACTCAGAGCTGGACATACTGGTTCATGATCATACAAATACAGTATGGCTACCGCTTGGTGCAGAAAATTACTGGCAGGAGAAGGTCCAGCTTGACCGTTTCTGAGTTCCCTGTGCGACATACTTGGTTTAAAATTAGAGGTTGGTATCAAAAAACAATAATAATAATAATATATATATATATATATATATATATATATATATATATATATATATACCTAAGGCTCTGCCTCCCCCTCCCCAAAAGGTACCAAGAGCCACAGGTGTGAGTCATGATAGCACCCACGGGAGGAATCGGGTCAATGTCCACCCAAGCCAAGGTTAAAGGCCCACTCATCTACGGATGAGAAAATCATTTGATCACCTCAGTTAAGCATTGGCTTTTTAAACTTAATTAATAGGGGGGAGAGAGGTTGAAGACCGTACTGTCGAAAGGGCAAGCCCTTCACTGCCTCCCACCCAAATAAAAAAGCCAATTGGCCTTGTACTAAGGAGTGGTCTTACCCCTTCTCCCTGTTTCCCGGCATGTCATCCAAAATTGCGGAGGAATATCAACTCAGTGTTATTCTTAATAAAGTGTATTTCAAATTTGTTCAGTCAAACTTAGCCAGGGTTCCAACGCCCTACTTAAAACGCAACCAGGAAGTTACCTATTCAGCACTAATTAGCATTATAAAGTCAGAGCCTACAGCTCAGCTCTATTCTGTTAGTGGTTTACTAGGATAATAAGGACAGTCTTAGCCAGATACAGTTTACCATATGAAAAGTTAGGGAATCCCAGAGAAACAGGTTTTTTCATTAACCCTAAGAACTCAGGCAGAACTATTGAGCATAGACAATTTTTCTGCCTCAGGCCAGCCTTTTCTTTTTTTTCTTTTTTGGTTAACAAATGGGAGGAGATGTGGTCCCTCTTCCTCCAGCCTGAAACCTGCTTGCTCAAGGGTGGAGTTTCCTGCTCATTCGTTCTGCCACGCCCAATGCTGGACCCTGTCGCTTTGCCGCTTGGAGACACACACACATGTTCAACCTGTTACTTGATCCAGAGATTGTTTGGCGGGAAATCGGGTTCCCTCCCCCTTCCTTTATAACTGGATGTGGGAGCTTTGAACATGAAATCGTCTTGGCCTCGTTCTTTCTCCCTCCCTGTCTAGCTTCCTCTCTTTTCAGCTCGAGCTGCCATCCTCAGTTAAACCGTTCACGTTGCGGACTGCTGGTCGGGCCGCAACAATATGTCAAGCAATTATGTATGTATATATACATTTCACATATACACATATATGGGTGTATATATATATATATATATATATATACATATATAAATGATGTTATACATATATAAATGACAATGAATTTGAACAAAAGTGAGTATATGAAAGGATTTAGAAGCAGGAAATGGCAGGGAGCAACAAAATAATTATAATTTCAAAATAAATAAATAAATAAATATTATGGCAACCTTAAAAATAGAATAGATATGATAGATCATTAGATATGATAGACTTATGGTTCAACTCTAATTCTGTTTTAGTGTACATGCGGTCATAAACTGCTTAATTGGACTTTCCTAGTAGAACAAGTTCTGATCAATGAAATTGGATATTGGTTTTCTTGCAGGCTATAATGACATCTATGTTTTCCAAGCAGAGCTCAAGTAAGTTGACAGTGACAAAGGAAATTTAAAATATTACACTTGACATCCCTTTACATAATGTAAACAGAACTTTAAGATTTCTTTTACATTCTGTGTCTCTGTGTGTGTGTATGTGTGTGTGTGCGCGCACGCGTGCATATATGCAACCATACCCATATGCTCATGTCTATGGATGGTTTCTGGGTCCAGAAAATCTTTTGCAGCAGAATTTGCACACAGTTGTGAGCCTGGATGCTCAAACCAAATTAGGCTCTTCTGCAGGAATCCCAAGACCGATGCCTGCCAAACGTCACTGCTGAGGTCTTCCCAGCATTCCAACCCTGAAGCATGGCAACTATCCTTTCTAATGGCTTTTTCATAGATATCCATGATAACTATCAGTGGTCCTTGGTCCTCGCCCAGCAACAGCTTCTAGGGAAACTTTGAATACCCCCCAAAATACTTTGATCTATCACCCAGTTTTCCCCAAGGGCAAACATGGCTACTAGTGGGCTAGCTTTGTTTTGGGGAAGTCTTCCCTCATTCATGTCCAAAATACTGGAATCTCCTAGGCACTTAGCCGAATTAACCTGCACAAGCTCCTGACAGCTTACAAAGCATGGTTACCGGTGACTGGACTACTCAAACCATGATGAGGGAGCAAGCAATTCATCTTGGCCAGGCCAACACTAGAATCCAGTCCTGACACAGTAGAATCACAAGCCAAACCAAGTATCATAGGTCCTAGCCTGGAGCCCTACTCACCAAACCATGTAAGCTAGGCAGGCAGCTGCAAGCAACAGTCACCAGTAAGAGCTGGAGTGAGCTCCCTCTTCTCTCTCAGCACTGGGCTTTCCTGATCCATAACTGGGCCTTGCACCAAGCAAAACACAAACAGCCATCAAACAAACCCACCTTAAACAAAGAATGCTAATTACTCCTAACTGCTGAGAAATCTCTCCAGCTCTGTAATAAATGGAAAAACAAAAAACAAAAAAACAAAACACCCAATGAGCAAAATACCCATTACTACTATATATCAATTCAATGTTAAATGTTTGATGAGACTCACTAAGGTTTTCTTTCTTTCTTTTTTTTTTTTTTTTTTTTTTTTTTTTTGGTTTGGTTTTTGTCTTTAGAAATCCTTACTGAGAACTTTATTACAAATGAAATAGAATTTCAGAACTTTAGACAGCAGCTTTCTCTTCAGAGTTGTGTCAAGCCCTGCAAAGACAGAAAGTGCATGGTTTTGATATGTGTAGTTCCTCCCTGACTTTCCTCTTCTCATATGTACAGTCTGTTGACCTCATCTATTTTCAGAACAAAATGACTTTCAATTTCTTGGAGCCTCATGAATTTCTATGACAGCTATTTATATTTATATGAAGCCAGACAATTTCAGTCTCTAAAATAGTTTCTCCCTGGCTACATACATTCAACTAGAAAACGCTTGAGATGATATCTAAAAGAAAATCTTAGTTGCCTCAGACCAAAGGAATGAATTTCATTGAAACATTTCCTTCCTTCAGTGCATTTCCTGGTGAAACTGTTATTTGCTGCTATACAAGTTTAACTCCATCAAAAATTAAATGGACACAATTATATGCCAGCCAAACTTGTAGAAAAATATGAACAAACAATCAGAAGGTTCCATTTTGTGAAAATTTATGTGGCCTTAGACCTTGGGCTGTTGTATAAGTGTAAGGCTAATATAAATGATAGAAAAATGAATACGTCTGCTATATTTATCATTTTATTTATTAAGAAGTTTGTTGTATTTATCATGTATTCATTATACCATTTTAAATCTTTATTGTAGTTAATGATTGGTTCTCCATTGGAAAAGTGGCACCCAGGGTCATCTTCTAAGATGAAAGACATAAAGCAGGAATAGGTTCTCAGAGTCAGAGCATCTCCTAGAGGATGCAATCACAACTACTAAATGGTATGTGTGGTGGTTTGAATATGCTTGGCCCAAGGAATGGCACTATTTGGACGTGTGGCCTTGTTGAAGTAGGTTTGACCTTCTGGGAAGAAGTGTATCAGCATAGGGTAGGCTTTGAAGTTCTGCCCAGTGTGGAAGAGTCAGTCTTTTCTTAGCAGCCTACAGATGAAGATGTAGAACTCTCAGCTCCTCCTGCATCATGCCTGTCTGGATGCTGCCATGCTTCCTGCCTTGATGATAATGGACTGAAATTATTAACCTGTAATCCTGTCCTAACTAAATCTTGTAGTTTATAAGAGTTGGCTTGGTCATTGTATCTCTTAATAGCAATGGAAACCCTAACTAAAACAATATGTATTCCAACTTCTTACTCACAATTAAGTTTGTGCTATCAGGATGATCTAGAATTCTTGAGATGCTACTCTTTAGTTTTATTAGCTTTTAGATACTATTCCATCCTCTTCTAGACAACAATTATTACTTATTTTATTTTTATATTATATAATATAACTGCATCATTTCCCACCTTTTCTCACCCATAGCATTCACATATACACATCTGTGCTACCTTCTAAATGCATGGTATTTACTAAGGGTCCCCTGGTGGTGGGTTAAACAATAGACAAGAATTGCTCCTGGGTGTATTAGCCTTCTCACCTGCCTCCTAAGAATAGCAGGCTATAGATAGTGCTGATAGTATCTCAGTTGTAAACACTACCTGGTTCTTGTAACTTTTATGTACGCATTTCTCTGTAAACAGTCATTATGCATCCGATAACTTCGATGTACCTTGGCTAATGTACCACCTAACTTCCATGTTATTCTTCTGTATTATAAGTCTGATGCTCACTTTGAGAAATTACATTCAGATCCAACACTATCTGGTGTTCCTGTCTGTGTGTCTCTCACCGACTCCTTGCCCACTTGAGTGCCGGGGACCCTGATTTCTCCTGCGGGTTGAGGGACCAACTGAGTTCAGCCTGCAGCACTGATGATCATTTTTACCAAGTTTCTCTTAATTTCCAAATTTACTATTAGACAAAATTCTAAAGCTATAGACATCTTTTCTTTAGGTTGGGAAAGTCTTCTTTTATGATTATGTTGAGAATTTTGGGGGATCTTGGAGCTGGGATCCTTACCTCCAGCACTGCTCTGGCTAGACTTTCCAAAGTTTCCATCACCAGGAGGCATGCCATCTCCTGTTTACTTGCTCTTAAGGCAGTTCACTAACACCCATATTCAGAGCCATCTTTACTGTGCTGCCCAGTCTAAGTGATAGGCCCACTCTTCTAGATGCTCCATCCTGCAAGGAGTTTGGGCTAGCTCTCCTGTTTTCACACCCTTAGGGTTGGCTCACCCATGCCTTTCCCATCAGGCGCAGCTGCATTGAGTTGCCCAGGCAAGGTGCAGACCCTTCTCTACCAGTGAGGGGACAGGATCAGTTATCCTGACTGCTGCAGGTGGTGAGGAGTGAGGGCAGAGGGCATCATCTCCACACCCACACCACTTCATAGCAGTTGAGTCTCAGGTCCAGCACTCCAGTGCTCTTGATCTCAGGGCTGGGCTCACTTGAGTGCCCTGGACCAAGGTTAGCATTACTGTGCTTCCCAGGAGAGGTGCAGAGCCTACTCTTCCAAAAGCTGAAGTTGGTGAGGGGCAGGGCTAGCTCTCCCAAGCTCATGATCTTGTAGGGAGCTTTCTGATTTTTTTGAGGTGCCAGGGGTTGTGGGGATGGGGTACATCACCTCAGCACCTGTGCCACTCCAAGCAGATGAGTGGCAGTATCTTCTATCCCACACTCACCCTAACACTCGCACCCACCCTGAGAGTTGGCTCACCCACATGCCTTGATGCCAGGGTCCCTCTTTCCATTCCACATATATACTCTTACTTTAGATTTCTATATCCTCTGACACAAAACCACTTATATTAATTTATTGCTATTTATATATATGTGTATGCACATTCTTTTATATAAATTTTAATCTAGATTCATCACATGAAAGAACATTAGTCTTTTTGACTTTGTTTTATTGTCTTATTTTAGTTAGATGATATTCATTTGCTTTCAATTTATAATAAATAAAATAATTTCATCCTTCTCTATGGCTGAATAAAATTTTAGTGTGTGTGTGTGTGTGTGTGTGTGTGTGTTTCTCTCTGCATCTTTACCCCAATTTGTTACCATATATTCTCTTGGATAAGAGATAAGATAGAATCTTAATATTGTTTTAGCTTGTTTTTCCCCGGTGGCTGAGGACGGTGAACTTTCACTCAAATACTTATTGATGATTTATATTTTTTCTTTTAATAAATGCCTTTTCATTTCTTAGCACACTTATGACTCAAATCCATCTAAATTAAAGAGGTAGATGTTGGGGAATGGCATATATTTTTAATTACCTCCAAAGAAAATAAATTAAGGTGCAGAAAATAGTTACAAATCTAGGAAAGCATTGCTGAGGACTAGGGAAGTAATGGCTATCTTTAGGATGAGGGCTGTGCCAAGACACAAGCCAAACACTCTGCAACACTCTTCAAAATTTAAGAGAGATAAGAGGGAGGTCATAGAACCTCAGAAATAGTGATCACATTGTTACATTCATGTGTATACTTTAGCTGCCTTAAATGCAAATGTGCTTTAAATTCATTATGATAAAGCAATATTTTGCTCAAAAGGTTTTTTTTTTCTTCCAATCGCTTAAAATCCAGCTCAAGAATCTGTCAGATTCTGAATAATTATGTGAAAGATCTAATCGTTCTCTCCTGCCATTATAAATCACAGAAAACAATGCTCAGTTTCAGCCCCACAGAGTTTGAGCTGCAAAATACACAAAGAACACTTCAAAGGTCACATACCATCAAATAAAATCATGACTATAATGGTGCTCATAGATGTCAACAGAGGAAAATAAAACCAAGATGTTTATAGAGAGATATCCCACAAATCAAGAACACACACAGGTGACTCTCTGCAGAGATCTCCATCAGGAAAGCCAGTGAAGCTGTAATGAAGGCACATGGCTTTCTTCTGTTGCAAACTCAGTCAGTCATCATTGGACAGAAGCCATAAGGTCTCAACATTAGCTCCAGCTACAAATCTCAGCATTTCACTCTATGAGCACGAGCCATACCCTTAACAGGTGAGAAGGTGACCAGTTGGTGTCTGGGGGATATTATGAGACTTCCAAACAAAGGAAATGTTCCCATTACTAATGCCAGTGACAGAGAAAAGATGGAAAAAGGAGAATTACTCATCCATGCAATGGTTTGGATGACACCATTAAGCAACTGTGGAGGTGCCAAAGTTCCAGAAAAGGTTGGCTGCTACAATTCAGAAGTCACGATGAAACCAATAATTATTTGTCCAGGCATGAAGCTCCCAAACTACACAAAAAAAATTTAAGTCTAACTTCTGAAAAAAAGGGGAATCTATTTTATACTTTGATTCACTATTATTAGTATTAGTAGCAGCAAAAGTAGTTGTATTTAAAGGTATACATGATATGTATGGGGTGTGCATGGCACAATATATGTGTGGAGGTCAGATTACAATTAAGGAGTCATTTCTCTGCTTCTGCCTTTATGTGGGTTTCATGGACCAAACTCAGGCTACTGGGCATACACAGTGGGTACATTTACCTATTGAGAACTTTAATCAATACCTTGGAGTAATATTTCAGAGTCAATTCTTGTATTTCTATATTCTGTTACTTATCATTCCAATGTTTCTCACTCTTCACTTTTCCATTTGACTCTATTAATATAAAAGCAAATCATCATGTTTTTCAGAATGATGACAAAGTTCATAGAGTGGCTGTCCTTTGAATACATGAAAATGTATGCAGCTAAAAGGACTAAGAGCAGAAAATAACTCTCATCTATTCCATCTAAAATTCCACTTTTCTTTGTCTCAATATATTCTCAACAGGCACAAGCTGAAAAGATACTTAGTACAGTGTAAAGTTATCTTTAATTTCATTGTTCAAAAGCATGGTGCTGAGATTGTTTCTACTGAATGATGTAAAAATACCAAACCAAAAAAAAATGTGGGACAAATGATACAGGAAAAGTTTCTTCCAAACTTCTTTAGAAATCATTCATGCCTACCAAAGCACCCAACTTTCCAATTCAGTTTTTGAGAATGATTAAGACAGAAATATTGGATTCAAATATTTTAAAAATGTTAAGTTTTTCTCAGCGATGTTTAAGTTTTTTATCAAATATTTGTTTGAGCATCAATCACTAAGCCCTGAAACATTCAGGATTCAAGCGTAATGTTTCATATACTGGAGTGGTATGTAGATGAGTAAGTAGGGGTGCAAGTGAACACATGTATGCATGCAAGTATGGGTATGCAAGCTATTTAGTAGACAAAGTGGATTGTAAAATAGACTTGTTATATAAACTACATATTGATTATTTGATATTTCATATATTATTTTATGGTTTTTAAATGTAACTTTTTATTTGATCTTCATTATACCATAGATGTTAAATAGTATTTTTCCACTTTACAAGGAATTTAAGTCAAAAGAAGCTATAAACATTCTCTAAGTTATATAGATATTTAACTCTATGCTTAACAATTGGACACAGTGCTTCTGAATCAGAGTTAATTCTTTTATCTTTCTTTTTTGTTATTTATTTATTTATGAGATACTTTATTTACATTTCAAATGTAATCCCTTTTCCTAGTTTTCCCCCAAAATCCCCTATCCCCTCCTCTCTCCCCCTGCTCCCCAGCCCACCCAGTAATGCTTCCTGGCCCTGGCATTCCCCTATACTGGGGCATAGAACCTTCACAGGACCAAGGTTTTCTCCTCCCATTGATGACAATGTAGGCCATCCTCTGCTACATATGCAGCTAGAGCCATGAGTCCCTCCATGTGTTTTCTTTGATTATTGGTTTAGTCCCAGGGAGCTCTGGAGTTACTGGTTAGTTCATATTGTTGTTCCTCCTAGGAGGCTGTAAACGCCTTCAGCTCCTTGTGTACTTTCTCTAGCTCTTTCATTGGGGACCCTGTGCTCCGTCCAATGGATGACTGTGAGCATTCACTTCTGTATTTGCAGAGCCTCTCAGGAGACAGCTATTTAAGGCTCCCATCAGCAAGTTCTTGGTGGCATCTGCAATAGTATCTTGGTTTGGAGGTTGTTTACAGGTGGATTGCTTATGGATGTTCATGGGGCAGTCTCTGGGTTTTCATTCCTTCAGTCTCTGCTCCAAATTTTGTCTCTGTAACTCTTCCCATGGGTATTTTGTTCCCCATTCTAAGAAGGATCAAAGTATCCACTTTGGTCTTCCTTCATGAGTTTCATGTGTTTTGCAAATTGTATCCTGGGTATTCTGAGCATCTGGGCTATTAATATCCAATTATCAGTGAGTGCCTATCATGTGTGTTCTTTAGGATTGGGTTACTTCACTGGAATGATATCCTCCAGATCTATCCATTTGTCTAAGAATTTCATAAATTCCCTGTTTTTAATAGCTGAGTAATACTCCATTGTGTAAATGTACCAAATTTTCTGTATCCATTCCTCTGTTAAGGGACATCTTGGTTCTTTCCAGCTTCTTGCTATTATGAATAAGGCTGCTATGAACATAGTGGAGCATGTGTCCTTATTACAAGTTGGAGCATCTTCTGCATATATGCCCAGAAGTCGTATTCCTGGATCTTCCAGTAGTACTATGTCCAATTTTTCTGAGTAACCCACTAACTGATTTTCAGAGTGGTTGTACCAGCTTGCAATCACACCAGCAATGGAGGAGTTTTTCTCTTTCTCCACATCCTCGACAGTATCTGCTGTCACCTGAGTTTTAGATCTTAGCCATTCTGATGTTCATTTTCTTTGTTGGGTCTTTGTGAGGTACAGGTATCAGAGTAATTGTGGCTTCATAGAAGGAATTGGGTAGAGTACCTTCTGTTTCTATTTTGTGGAATATTTTGAGGAATATTGCAATTAGGTTTTCTTTGAAGATCTGATAGAACTCCTACAAACCTATCTGGGCCTGGGCTTTTTTTGGTTGGGAGACTATTAATTACTGTTTCTATTTCTTTAGGAGACATTGGACTGTTTAGATCATTAATCTGATCCTGATTTAAATTTGGTACCTGGTGTCTGTCTAGAAAATTATCCATTTCATCCAGGTTTTCCAGTTGTGTTGAGAATAGTCTTTTGTAGTAGGATCTGATGATTTTTTGGATTTTCTCAGATTCTGTTGTTATTTCTTCCTTTTCACTTCTGATTTTGTTAATTAGAATATTGTCCCTATTTCCTTTAGTTAGCTTGGCTAATGGTTTATCTATCTTGTTGATTTTCTCAAAGAACCAGCTTGGGGTTTGGTTGATTCTTTATATAGTTCTTTTTGTTCCTAGTTGGTTGATTTCAGCCTTGAGTTTGTTTATTTCCTGCCATCTACTCATCTTGGATGAATTTGCTTCCTTTTGTTCTAGAGCTTTTAGGTGTGCTTCCAAGCTGCTAGTGGATGCTCTCTCTAGTTTCTTTTTGGAGGCACTCAGAGCTATGAGTTTCCCTCTTAGGACTGCTTTCATTGTTTCCCATAAGTTTGGGTATGTTGGGGCTTCATTTTCATTAAACTTTAAAAAGTCTTTCTTTCTTCCTTGACCAAGTTATCATTGAGTAGAGTGTTGTTCAGTTTCCATATGTATTAGGGTTTTCTATTATTTATGTTGTTATTGAAGATCAGCCTTAATCCATGGTGATCTGATAGGATGTATAGGATAATTTCACTATTTTTGTATCTGTTGAGGCCTGTTTTGTGACCAACTCTACAGTCAGTTTTGGAGAAGATACCATGAGGTGCAGAGAAGAAGGTATATCCTATTGTTTTAGGATAAAACGTTTTGTAGATATCTGTTAAATCCATTTGTTTCATAACTTCTATTAGTTTCACTGTGTCTATGTTTAGTTTCTGTTTCTAGGATCTGTCCATTGATGAGTGTGGGATATTGAAATCCCCCACTATTATAGTGTGAGGTGCTATGTGTGCTTTGAGCTTTACTAAAGTTTCTTTAATGAATGTGGCTGCCCTTGCATTTAGAGCATAGATGTTCAGAATTGAGAGTTTCTCTTGGTAGATTTTACCTTTGATGAGTATGAAGTGCCCCTCTTTTCTTTTTTTGAAAACTTTAGGATGAAAGTCGATTTTATTCGATATTAGAATGAATTCGAATGATATTAGAATGAAGCTTGTTTTTTTGGGACCATTTGCTTAGAAAATTGTTTTCCAAACTTTACTCTGAGGTAATGTCTATTTTTGTCCTTGAGGTGTGTATCCTGTATGGAGCAAAATGTTGGGTACTGTTTGTGTAGGCAATCTGTTAGCTTATGTCTTTTTATTTGGGAATTGATTCCACTGATATTAAGAAAAACTAATTGTTGCTTCCTGTTATCTTTGTTAGAGTTGGGATTCTTTTATTGTGGCTATCTTCTTTTAGCTTTGTTGAAGATTACTTTCTTGCTTTTTCTAGGGCATAGTTTCCCTCCTTGTGTTGGAGTTTTCCATTTATTATCCTTTGAAAGACTGGATTTGTGGAAAGGTATCGTGTGAATTTGGTTTTGTCATGGTATACTTTGGTTTCTCCATCTATGGTAATTGACAGTTTTGCTGGGTATAGTCGCCTGGGCTGGCATTTGTGTTCTCTTAGGGTTTGTTTGATATCTGTCTAGGATCTTCTGGCTTTCATAGTCTCTGGTGAGAAGTCTGGTGTAATTCTAATATGTCTGCCTTTATATGTTATGTGACCTTTTCCCCTACTGCTTTTAATATTCTGTCTTTGTTTAGTGAATTTGGTGTTTGATTATTATGTGTCAGGAGGAATTTCTTTTCTGGTCCTGTCTATTTGGAGTTCTGTAGGCTCCTTGTGTGTTCATGGGCATCTCTTTCTTTAAGTTAGGGAACCTTTCTTCTATAATTTTTTTGAAGATATTTACTGGCCCTTTAAGTTGGAAATCTTCATTCTCATCTATACCTATTATCCTTAGGTGTGGTCTTCTCATTGTGTCCTGGATTTCCTGGATGTTTTGAGTTAGGATCTTTTAGCGTTTTACATTTTGTTTGACTGTTGTGTCCATGTTTTCTATGGAATCTTCTGCACCTGATTTTCTCTCTTCCACCTCTTGTATTCTGGTTGTGATGCTTGTACCTATGGTTCCTGATTTCTTTCCTACAATTTCTATCTCCAGAGTTGTCTTCCTTTGTGATTTCTTTATTATTTCTACTTCCATTTTTAGATCCTGGATGGTTTTCTTCAATTCCTTCACCTGTTTGGTTGTGTTTTCCTGTGAATTTTTAAGGGATTTTTATGTTTCTTTTTTAAGGGCTTCTACCTGTTTACCTGTGTTCTCCTGTAATTCTTTAAGGGATGTTTGTGCTTCCTCTCTAAGTACTTCTACCTGTTTAGCCGTGTTTTCCTGTATTTCTTTAAGGAAGCTATTAATGTCCTTCGTAAAATCCTCTACCAGCCTCATGAGATATAATTTTAAATCTGAATCTTGCTTTTCCAGGGTGTTGGGGTATCCATGACTCAGTGTGGTGGGAGTACTGGTTCCTGATGATGCCGCATAGTCTTGGTTTCTGCTGGTAAGATTCTTTTGTTTGCCTTTCGCCATCTGGTAATCTCTGGTGTTAAATGTTCTAGTTGTCTCTGGCTGGAGCTTGTTCATCCTGTGAGTCTGTAAGCCTGTGTCAGCACTCCTGGAAGACCAGCTCTCTCCTGGCAAGATCAGTGCACAGAGGATTGACGATCAGCCCACCTCCTGGCTGCAGATGTCAGCTCACAGGACCATTACGTAGAAGCTCCATTCTTTCTGCGGCCTGTGCTCTCCTAAGCAGACAGCCATATAGAGACACATGAGGGAGTATGGTGATCCCACCTGAGTCCTGGGGTCAGAGCACTCCTGGAGGCAAGCTCTCCTCTGGTAGGGATTGTGCCCAGAGAACTGAGGATAAGCTCCACCTCTTGGCTATAAATGTAGGCCCCTAGGACTGTGTTCCAGAATCTCTGTTGCTTCTGTGGCCTGGGGTCTCCTCAGCAGACCTGATGTAGAGAGATACTGGAGAGAAAATGGCGATCTCCCCTGAGTCCCGGGGTCAGTGCTTCTTTTATCTTTCTGACTATGCCGTGTAAATGCTTAGTATGATTTCTTTTGTGCTATTGCAAGATAGGTTTAGGATAGAAATGGGATAAACACGTGTGGTTGCGGGATCTGATCAGAATCCTTGTCTTTTATCCAAGAGAAAGATGAACTTTAAAGGCTCAGAAGCATAGATAAATAAACAAACAAACAAATAAATAAATGAGCAAACAAGCCATAAATCCAATAAACACACACATACACACAAGTAAACTATGAGATGGTGGTTTGTGGCATGTCCACCCTCTGAAAGTAGATGAGGAAGTATTGATTATCTTTTCTTCTGTAGTGTCAGAATGTTTTGCTGTTTTCTCTTCAAAAGACCCATCCTTGGATCTGGTGGGATTACTCAGTGAGAAAATATGGTTGCTAATAACCCTAATGACTTACATTACATTCTCAGGACCCACCTGGTCAAAGGAGAGAACCAAGACCTGAAAGTTGTCCTCTAAGATCCACACAAATGAACCATGACTGTACACACACACACACACACACACACACACACACACACACACACACACAGAGGGAGAGAGAGAGAAATAGAGAGAGAGACACAGAGAGACACAGAGACAGAGACAGAGAGAGGTCTATAACACAAAATTTAAATATAAGTCTCCATCTTTTGACTCCTGAATAGACTACCCAACCAAAAAATAGAGTGGAGTAAGAGCTCCCCAAATAACCCCACAAGATTTTCCTTTCATAGCCTTGCTCCCATACTCTGAGAAATGCAGGCAACAAGAAGAATCCACATTTAGTTGCAGAGCTCTACTCTCAGTCCTGTGGGAAGAAAGACCATCTTAATACTTCTACAAAATAGTTCCATTAGAACATTGCGAAAAGAATTCTACTAAAAGAAGTGATTAAAATCTTAATCAGCAACTGTTCTAATTAACTTTATGTTACAGTGATAAACACAGACAATAAGCAACTTGAGAGAGAAAAGGGTTTATTTAGCTTAAATATCCAGGTCACAGTTTATCAGGAGAGAAATCAGTCAGGAAGTCACACAGGAACTTGTGGCAGATTCCATGGAAAAATATCACTTGTCTGGCTTGTTGTCTGGCTTGCTCAGGCTCATTCTCAGCTAGTTTCCTTACACAGCCTAGGACTGCCTAAAAGACCATGTTATCCTTCACACTGGTATGTGTGTGTGTATGTGTGTGTGTGTGTATGTCCACTTACACCAATGGATAGTGAAGACAATTTCTTCTAGTTGTATCCAATGCCCACCGAATGTAGGCAAAACAATCGATCAATGCTTCCCGTTCAGGTGACACTAGACTGTATTAATTTGGCAATTATAGCTACCTAGGACAATGACCTGCTCTTAGATACACAGACCTCAGTACCTAAACACAAGAAACATGAAGAAAATCGGGGCTACATAGCTTCTACAGAAGTTACTACCATCACAGCAATGGACTCCAGTGAATATTTTTAAATCTTTATGTATTTATTTATTTATTCATTCATTCATTTATTTTTACACTCCAGATTTTATTTCCCCTCCCAATCCACTCTCCGACTGATCAATATCCCATACCCTTTCCCGTCCCTCTCTCCCTCCCCTCCTCTACCTCCACCCCCGTTTCCACAAGGATGTCCCCACCATCCACCCCAACCGCACCAGACCTCTAAACTCCCTGGTGCCTCCAGTCTCTTGAGGGTTAGGTGCTTCTTCTCTGATTGAATGCAGGCCTTTCAGTCTTCTACTGATTATGTGTTGGTAGAATTATATCAGCTGGTGTATGCTTCCTGGTTGTTGGTCCAGTGTCTGAGAGATCTCAAGGGTCCAGGCTAATTGAGACTGCTAATCCTCCTACTGTGTCACCATCCTCTTCAGCTTCTTCCAGTTTTTCCTTAATTCAACTACAGGGGTCAGCTGTTTCTGTCCATTGGTTGGGTGCAAATATCTGCATCTGACTCTTTCAGCTGCTTGTTGGGTCTTTCAGAGGAGACATGATAGGTCCATTTTTGTGAGCACTCCATAGCTTCAGTAATAGTGTCAGACCTTGGGACTTCCTCTTGAGCTGGATCCCACTTTGGGCCTGTCACTGGAACTTCTTTTCCTCAGGCTCCTCTCCCATTTCTATCCATGTAATTCTTTCAGACAGGAACAATTATGGGACAGAGTTGTGATTGTAGGATGGCAACCCCAATCTTCCCTTGATGTCCTGTCTTCCTTTTGGAGGTGGGCTCCATAAGTTCTCTCTTCCTACTGTCAGGCCTATCATCTAAGGTCCCTCCCTTTGAGTCCTGAGAATCTCTCACCTTCCAGGTCTCTGTTGTATCCTGGAGACTCTCCCTAACCTCCTACTTCCTGATCGTGCCTGTTTCCATTCTTTCTGCTGGCCCTCAGGGCTTCAGTCCTTTTTCCCTCATCCAATACCAGATCAGGAAGTACAAAATATCTGAAACAGTCCACAGAACTCAAAAAATTTCACCCAAGCTGAAGTGCCTAAATGAGGACATCTCAGTCCCACTTGGGAGAGATGAGTAAGCTACCACAAATAAAGTTTTAAATGTCTACAAAGCCAATACCAAAATGACATGAACAAAATAAAGAGGTAAATACAAAATATGAACAAATTCAACAAGGAGATAAAAAATATTTAAAAAATAAATTCAAGTTTGGAAGTAGAAAGTTTAATAAATTAAAGAAAAAAATCAAGCCGGGTAGTGCTGGCACACAGCTTTAATCCCAGCACTTGGAGGGCAGAGGCAGGTAGATTTCTGAGTTTGAAGCCAGCCTGGTCTACAAAGTGAATTCCAGGACAGCCAGGGCTACACAGAGAAACCTTGTCTCGAGCACTCCACCTCAAAAAAAAAATCAATGAAACCTCATCAATGAGTAGATCAAGTAAAGATAGTATAGCTGGGCTTGAAGGTCTACTATTTAGACTATGACAAAGATAAAATAGTAATGTATGGATAGAATATACACAATATATAGAGCACTATAAAAGATGAAATTTATGAATTATATAAAAGACAAAGAAAGTAATCACGGACGTATCTGCTCATATATAAAGGCAACGCCATTTAAAATAGAAGAAATAAGAAGCTTACATGATAAACAGAAACTAAATAAATCTCTATTTATTAAATCAGCACTACTGAAGATGCCTGAACAGTTAAATTATACATACCCAAAAGAAAGCTCAACATATTCATGAAGCCACAGGAAGGAATAAACCATACTAGATCAGAACCCTAAACCAATGAAGAACATGGGCGCATCAAACACCAGTAAAAGAAGAAATGACAGGAATGAATGCAGACAGTAGATAAGAACGTTTAACATTAGCAATCTGTTTCCAACCAAAAGACATGGGCTAGCAAAGGGAATTTAAAATTCAATTCCATTTGTTGACATAAAAAAGACATTCCACTAACAAAGATAAACACAGCCTTAGGGAGAAAGGGTACAGGATATTGGAAGCAAACAACTAGAAAACAAGCAGGCATATAACTGACCAATACCTGATGAAATATAAAGCAAATTATAAAATTAGGGCAGATAAAGAAGGTAGCTTCTTATTGACTAATAGAATAATTTGCAAAGCAGAAGTCATGCTTCTAAGCTCATATATATTTTACATTGGTATACCCAATTTCATAAACCAAAGACTAGAGGATATAAAGATACAGTGTGTGCTGTCATCAATACAATGATAATAAATAAATTCAATAGCCTGCCGTCACTGGAAATAGATAACCAAGATTAAAAATTGAGAAGGAAATATTAACCAAATCAAATGATAGATCAAGTAGACTCACTGGGAATCTACAGATAATTCTTTTGAAACACTGCACACTATGTGTTCATTTCAGGGAACCCCGTGAATTTTTCTAAAATAAATGGCATTTTGTGATACAAAGGTGTTTTTTGTTGTTGTTATTGTTTTGTTTTGTTTTGTTTGTGTGTTTTTTTTTTACTCTATTTGATCACAACAGAGAAAAAATGACAAATCGAGAGCAGGAGAAACTTCAAAATACATAAAATCTTGTGGAGACTGAAAAATACATTACTAAATGAAGAATGGGTTATCAATAAAAACAAGATAGAGCTAGGCATGGTGGCACACTCCTTTAATCCCAGCACTCAAGAGGTAGAGGCAGGCAGATTTCTGAATTCGAGGCCAGTCTGGTCTACAAAGTGAGTTCCAGGACAGCCAGGTCTATACAGAGAAACCCTGTTTTGAAAAACCAAAAATAATAAAAATAAATAAATAAAGAAATAAATAAGTAGATAAATACAAGATGAAAGTATTATAAATTCTAGCACCAATGAAAACAATATACTAGAATCATTTGGTATAGGACAATTGCAAGCAGTTCTAGAAAAAAAATTTGCAGCAACAAATTTCTACATTTAAAAATCAGGAAAACCATAAATAAGTACCTTAAAGATGCAACTAAAGGTCTTAGAAATATAAGAATAACTGAAGCCCTGAAGACGTAAAAGAAAGACCAATGTTGAAATAGATGAAATAAAAACAAAAACAAGCAAATATTACAAGGGCCAAAGAGTTGGTTCTTTAAAGAGATAAGCATTACTGGCCAACTCTTAAACTAATCAAGAGCATGGAAAGACTCAAAGTTATGAAACCAGATGAAAAATGAGACACTAAAACAAACATCAGTGAAATTCTTGGGACAATTGGGGCAAACATTGAAAATTTATATTTAAAAAATTTGAGAATATTAGATAGATAGATAGATAGACAGACAGACAGGTAGATAGATAGATAGATAGATAGATAGATAGATAGATAGATAGATAGATAGATAGATAGATAGATAGATAGACAGATCAGTCGATCAGGAGGTGTATAGCTACCAGGCTCAACAATAATATAAACAGCTTAAGTATATGTATGACAAGCAATGAGATTGAACCATTAATAAAGTGTCTTCTGTTTAAACAGAGCTAAAGCCAAGCCTGTTGAATTTTATGTTTCAAGAAGATTTGACACCAGTATTTCTTAACACTGTCCATAAAATACAAAGTAAAAGAATGCTGTTAAACTCATACTATGAAGTCAGACATGAAAACCAATTAAGACACACACACAAAAATAAGACCATCACCCAATTGAACATGTATGCAGATCTCAGTAAATTCTTATAAACTGAATTCAGCTATAAATTTGGAAGTTTCACCATTACTTGTGTGCACTTAATTCCAAGGGTATTCAACATATGTGAATCAATTACATAAAACACAACACATTGGTATACACAAGAGCAAAAATCACATGATCTTTTGAATAGTTGGAGAAACAGCCTCTGAAAGCTTCCACTGATAAAAGCCCAGGATAAACTAGAAATCATAGAAACACTCCTCAACGTAATAAGAATTGATGGTGTATGTTTGTGTGTTTGAGTGTGTGCATGTGTAACAAATCTATAGCCAATATTATTTTCAGTGGAAGATATGAAGTTTTTCTAGAATTATTCATGTTGTATTAGTCCATGACGCCTCAGTTACAGTAATAAGGGGAAAAGATAAAAGTGATACAAGCGGAAAACCCTTAGAACCAATAAGCCCATTCAGCAAAATGGCTGAACATATAATCAGCATGCAAAATCCATGTGTCTTCAATAGGAAGGAATGAAGAAAACATTCCCATTTATGAGGAGTGAACCTTAAAAGTCAATAAAAACCCTTCAAAAATTTATGCACTGAAGAAAGAAGATAAAGAACATACATGAAAATAACAACACCTTCCATTCTCTCAAACTGGCAGAACTAATACCTTGAAAGTGGTTGTAATACTGAAAACCTCATAGAGATTTGATAAAATATACAAGAAACTAACATTCTTCATAGAAACAGAAGTAAAAACAGTCTTAAAATTCATTAGGAAGCACACAAGTCTCTGGTCATCCAGAGAAACTCTAATTAAAAAAAAAAAAAAAGAAGAAGAATGCTAGAGAAATTAGAATCTGATTTAAATTATACTACAGAATCATAGTAGTAAAAAAAAAGTTGGTACGAAACAGATCAGTACTCTGATTTTGACAAAGATTTCAAAAACATACACTAGAGAAATTATGACCTCCTTTAAAAGTGGTGTTATAATTAGACACGTACAAGAAGGGAAGTAAGAACCAATCTCCTAATCCTGCACAGAAATAATTCCAAATGTGTCAAAGATTTCAAAGAAGTCATGACATTGCAAGTGCTAGATGAAAACAAATACAATATTTCAATATATAGGCCCAGGCAAGGGTATTTGGAAAAACACTCTACTAACTCAAGAAATAACCCAAGGAAATGGCATGTGAGGATATGTGCAATTATAGAGTTTCTGCATAACGATGGCGAGAGTCATTGATGAGAAAGCCTGTAAGATGAGAAAAACTTGGTAGCTAAATATTTAGGTGAGGATTAGCATTTAGAATATATAAATACATTTAAAAACCCTAAATACCACAAATTCTAAAAAACGTGATCAATAAAAGGGTGATGAAATTTACAAACATGAGGTAGAAATGGCCAATAAATATGAATAGAAATGTTGAACATTATTAGAAATCAAGTAAATGCAAATTAAAACTATGCTGAGATTCTATCCACCCTAGTTGCAATGGTTGTCACTTAAGAAGACAAAGAAAAGAAAAGTGCTAGCAGATTTTAAAAACTAATGGTAGATTGTAATGTGCAACCATTATGGAAATTCATGTGGAGGTTCCTCAAAAACTGAACAATAGAATTACAATATTATCCATATATGACCCTCATGGTGGTATACTTTGAGGACTCTAAGTTATATCATATGGATACTTGTATGTGCATATTTATTCTAACACTATTTCACTAGGCTTCCATGAACTTAATGGATGGGGGGATAAAGAAAATTGTGTGTGTGTGTGTACACATGCATGCCTGCAATGATATTTTATTAAGCCACAGAAGAATTGAATTTTGTCATTTACTGGAAAAATGGAAGAGTCTGGTGATCATCATATTACAGCAAAATAAGCCAGACTCAGATATTTGTTCTCCTTTGTGGTTATAGATTATATATAAATGACATGCAGAGATGAATATGGCCAGCATACTTGATGTCCTTGAAAGAAATTTTATAAAATTCACCATCCTGTACAATGAACACATTAAAGTTGCTAAAATAAGCAAACAAATGTGAGTTGTCTCAGCTGAAGAGTAAGCTATTATACATATAAAGGAAGACTATGGAAAGAACAGCACAAAGGACCCAGAATGGTCACAACAGCCTCGCCTTTCATAGATTAGTTTGCAGATACGGCTGAATCAAGGAACTAAAAATGTTCTCTGCTGGGTTTCTTTATTATGAAGCCATGATCCCTCCTTTGAACTGGAACAATTATCTTGTATTTGTGTTGCTATTGTAAAATTAATGTTTGGGGAACAAATACTTTCTTATCCTTCACAAGTTATATTGAGAGAAATCACACTTGAAGTACTGCACTCAGGCAATCTCACCAACACATCCACTCATTTGGTCAAAAATTTGGATTTTGAATCTTAAGTTCAGAATGAAGTGAGACTTTTTTTGAGTGGTAGGGTGCTGTTAATTACAAGGCAGAAGTATTGTTAAATTATGGGCAAAGGGGCTAATAAGCGTATCTGAAGTATATTTTCTAAAATGACTTGCCACTCTCCCTAGTGGACGTTAAGGCTGCACAGAGGACACTAGATGTGCTGCTATGCACATTTCATGTTCTTTTTCTAGGTCATAAGCACTGCAGTGACTTTTAGTCTAGTCATTTGAAGCACTCATCCCTTTGGACATTCTTTTGGTATGTTCTCTTATGAGACATGGGTGTTATGTGATGACTATCCTAAGTCTCAGGGGCAGACCATGGACAGGTTCTCCACTAAATAGACCCAGCCACATCTAGCCTTTGAGTCATGCCAACTCACCAGAAATCTGAAGCCTGAAAATGATTCAGGCTTCAGATATTTGAGTCACCCTCAGCCTCAGGCATTATGGAACAGACAGAAACCATGACCTGTTCAAATTCCTGACCCACAGAGATATGTGACAGTTATTAAAGCTCTGTAGCACTAAGTGTAGGACACATTGTTATGCAGCATCCATAGCCAAAAAAATAAAGTAGCAGGAAGTGTGCCAAGTGATGGAGCAGTTGACTTAAGGGAATGCTGGAGAAGTGGAGGCATGATGCTACAAGTGCTGTGGTTGACTTACTGATAGCATCTCAGAAGTTAGGTTTTACAAGCAACACACATTATAAGAAGCTCTTGAGGAACAAGAGTGAATCAAATCTGTATACAACAGCAGCAGAAAGAAAGCATACCCATCGACACATTCTAAGTTATTGTTAGACAGATGCTTGAAGAAATCTAAGCAAATACTTTGTTTTTAATCTTGCCTCATTTGCCAAAATACCAGTGATGTTTTAAGCATGGAGGCTGGAGGCAGGAAGAAGGAGGGAAAGTGGAAAGGAATTTCAAATTATCAAAGAAAGGTTCAGCCCAAGCCGTTTTAATGAAAACAAGACTTTAGAACAATTTTGCCAGATACTCCAGTACATTGAAAGCTCTTTTAATTCCTAACAGTGCACAAGATATTCTTGCAAGATGACCTATTTCCTTCACAAATGACATTTTGTGGATGACATTTTACTACCAGGTAAGTCTTTAAATCTCTTATTAAAGCTAGTCTATGATGATGGTTCTCAACCTTTGTAATGCTATTAACATTTAATAAAGTCCCTCATGTTCTGGTGCCCCCCCATCCATAAAATTATCTCATCACTACTTCAGAATTGTAATTTTTCTCCTATGAATTGTAATGTAAGAATCTGTGTTTTTAAATGGTCATAGCCAATTCTTGTTATGGTCAAGACCCACAAGTTAAGAAACACTGGTCTATGGAGTTAGAAGATGGTTCTTCTGGCATTAGTGTTGGCTGTGCAAGAAGGAGAGGATACACTCGATTTCCCAGCTCCCATGATAAAAAGTAAAAAGCTGGATGTGTTATGTGTATCTGTCATTCCAGTAATGTATAAAACAGAGACAGGATCATCAATCATTGGAGCCTGCAGGTCACCAGCATAGCTAAATTCAGTTAGAAATCCTGTCTCTTGAGGGTGAGAGACGGTGAGAGAGACCCACTACTCTATCTTCCATGTGCATGCATAGGTATGTGTGCCAACCTCCAATAAACATATTTACATAAAACACCCGTATACACACAAAGCACATGACTTAATATTTCTGCACTTAGGAGATGTAGTTTAGATGGCCTTCAACTCTCTTTGTAAAGAAACAATGGTTTAGAAACCAAAGGTAACAGAATTAATTCACTATTCTTATTTGACATAGATCAGTGGGCTTAAATATTGGAAAGCCCTCCAGGTCAAGACACATCCTCAGAATAGGAAGAATAAGAAAGTGATTCAGGTATCAGAGTCAGCAAAGTGTTTCAGTTGTTAAGTTTATTGCAAGGTTCATTTGACCATTACCTCAATGTGTTAGCCTTTTATTTTTGTGCTGCATAACAAATTACAGAAATTTAACATATTAAAATGCATGTGCTTATTATCTGATACTCCTGTACATGAGAAATTTGGTTATTGTATTCCTATGTCATAGCCAGACTGGAAGTTCCCAGGAAACCCTCCGAAACTCCTTCACGCAGTTGGAGGACTTACTTTTCTGGCTGAAGTAAGATGGATTGTCTGTTCTTCCTGGCTCTTGGCCTGGGGTCACTCACAGCAGCTAGAGGCCACTCTCAGGTCTTACCCGAGAGACCTGCTTCTAATCAGTGGTCAACTTTCTTCATGTGAAATTCTTCACAGGCTCAGAAAGTCTGAGTTTCTTTTCCACAGAAAGCTGGAGAGGTTTGAAGAGCTCCTTCACCTCAGACCCAAATAATCTTCATATTTTGACACAAACTGATGATTAATCCTAAAATCTGCTGAATTCTTGCTGTCTTGTAACATAATAAACATTACTGGTAGAAGGACACAGAACCATCATTTCAGTATTTGGTCCCTAAAAGTTGTCTACCAACTCCATCTGACTTTTAGTGAGAAAATAACTTGGAATGTGGTGATGGCAGTGTACACCTGTTGTCCCAGCAGCTAGGAGACTGAAGCAGGAGTATTGTCTTGAGTTTGAGATTACCTGAACTACCTAGTGAGTGTCAGGTCAACCTAGTCAAATATCAAGGTCATGTCTGAAGGAGGGTATGGAGGGAGAAAAAGGGAGGGGGAGGAGATTAGCATGCATTCTGATTTTCTCTAACTACCTCCGTGGTTACAGACATACCCTCAAATGAAACCCCATGATTTTCCTTCAGAAAAAATAGTACAGAGAATTCAATGTTCATTCCTTTTGGTTGTATGAGAACTAGATGAGCAAACGAATCTAAAAATATCTAGTACTATGCTTTATAAATGTTTGACTGTCAAGAGAAAGCCCTCCTCTCTGATGGCCTGTCTTCTATGCAATGGCATGTTGATTCTAAGCTTGAGGTTTTACTTCAACCCCATCTCCTTGGGTAGTGGTGCATTTCCTTTCATGAATATCTCTTAGAATAAGAGTTCACCATGTGTCTATCTTTGTATCTGAAACAGTAAATAAAGCCAGAAACGCAAATCATGAACAGATATGATTTTAAAATGAATCTTCAGTGCACCAGCACTTGACAAGTTGGGCAATGCCAGTTACTATCAAAATGGCTGTGTGTGTGTGTGTGTGTGTGTGTGTGTGTGTGTGAGAGAGAGAGAGAGAGAGAGAGAGAGAGAGAGAGAGAGAGAGAGAGAGAGAGAGAGAGAGAGAGATTTTAAATTTTTTATTTAAATCAATTTTATTTAAGTGCTAGCAGTTCTGAAAATGTCTCTTCATTTAATTACAGCATTATTTTTCTTAGAGTATAGAATTAATCACATTTCTTTCCATTAATTTTTGAAGTAAATGGCTTATGTCCCTACCTATAAAAATTCTGAACATTTCAATGAGTAACATAATTTCACTTATATTTAAAACCACTTCACTAGAAAAAATTAAAACCAATTCAAGCAACTTTTCCATATGTTAATATCAGGATCATGAGAGTTTTAGAACAACTAGCCTCCTACTTGCAGACATGTTTAAGTTCTACCCAAATTCATGGGACACACACATTTGAAGGCAGTTGCCATGTGTTCAAACATGTCTACCATCAAATGCATGGCAACAGCACTATGGAGTGAGACAAGCACAGGTCAGATTCTGACAACAAGGTGATTCAGGTCACAGTTGTATTTGGTAAACACTAAGAACTGCTTGTCTACCCAAAGGCCTTATCAGTTGGATCCAGAAAATCATATTCCCCCGTGGATTCATTCTGAATTCTCTTTAGAGAACAACCTCGAAAAGTCACCTACTTTACAATTAGCTGTTGTAATATCTGAGGAATGGACATGGAAAATCTCAGAGACTTGAAGAAAAACAGATGTTTCTGCGTTTGGGTTTTTATTTTCTTTTTCCTCTGATACAAGGGGGAAAAAGGATCTTAGAAAAACATGTCCTACTTGAGCACATTGTCTCCATAAAAACAAAAGAGAAAAAAGTAAAGCTACATTTCTCTCCTAAAAGGACCAAACAGCATCAAGTATCAAAACCTACTACAAAGACAATATGCTGAACTAAACCAGAGCACTGGCGTTAACAACCATTCTTCTGTAACTACTCCAGATATTTGGAAGCAGAGAGCTGCTTTCTATCATTAAACTTTAGAAGGGGGTGGGGGACAAAAGCTTTTAGAAATGCACCACAGAGGAGAACTCTAAGATATCATTCCATAATTAGAAAAAGGCTTCCTAAAATTTTCAGGGCTCAAAATGAATGATTTCAAAGGCTAATGTTTAAACTTATGAAATACTTACTTGATATTTTGAGGAGTCACAGCTATTAAGATAAAGTTTAAAACTAGCTCCTGATAGGGAAATGCAAGATTATTTTCCAATTTTGGATATTTTTCCCAATTTTCTTTGATTCTGTTCATTCTTTTGATGTGCTGGACAGTACACTTCCAGAGAAAGCACTCATGCTGGATTGCTCTTCTGTTCAGCAGAGACTCATGAGTGTATGATGACAATATCAGCAAATCAAAGGACTCATCAGAAACTGCTTTTTCAATTAAAACATAATTGTGTTACCTGCAGTGCTGCTCTGTATATGTTTGAGGCCTCCTGTCTATGTTAGCTTGTCATTGTTTTCTTTCAGTTCATTTTAAACAGTCATGTTAGTGTGACTTTATGAGTTTAGCTCCTGATTATTCTAGGAGACATTCTCTCTCAGCAAACTCCATGACTCTTGGTTCTAAGCAACTTTCAGCTATGGAATACTTCTCAGTGGGAGAGATAGTCTTCCGCAGGAAGAATGCACCAACTGATTACCCAATACCAAATGGTCAGCCCTAAAAACATAATATGAGTAACATTATGCAGATTGGACAGGTTGTATTTATGTGTTTTATTTATAGACATGCATATACATATGTGTGTGCATAGCAACAGTTAATGGGAAAAAAGTTCATGACATTGAAAGAGAACAAGAATGGGTATACAGGAGGGCTTAGTGGGAGGAAAAGGACAGGGGAAAATGATAAAATTTCATCATCTCAAAAAAAATTTTTTTAAGTAACCATGTAATTGCATTAGTTCTTAAAATGAGTTTAAAGTTTGAAGCCTTTAAGAAATGAAGGTCCAATGTATATAAACTCTTTTGTAAACAAAATGACTGTATAAGGTTTACAAAGAATATATACCTTATTTGCTCCATAAATGTAGTTTCACTTACTATTTTCTTCTTTAGTGTCTACAAGATAGTTTGGTTCTCCTGTGAGTTTACATTAATTATCAAATAGCTCTTGTTCTATTAAGTCAAGAACAAAGAACTGTATATTTTAATAAATTATTCTTCCTCATTTTCACTATATTTTCAAATAAGCAGCATCAAAATAGAGTAAAAGTATCCAATTCTGATTATATTATCTGTATATAATTACAATGTTCTCACACAGGTCATAGTTGATTCTTATGCTACGTTCCTGAATTTCCTTCCACTTCTCCCCATGCTTTCCCTCTTTGGGTCTCAATGACTTAATCTTATGGTATGACTTCTCTAACCTTAATTTTATTTTGAGTTAGACTGTAGGGACAACATACTTTCTTTATGAAATATTTAGAAAATCAGTGAACTCAAGAAGAGAATCATAAATTCAATTTGATTATATTTGGAGATAACTACTTCATTTTGAGATAAAACAATAATGCTGATTTTTTAAAAAAGATATCACATCCTATATAATATCTCATAAACTATAGTTTTCCAAGTGAGTACATTTTAGAAATGGCAGTGAATATATCCTTTTATATCTTTATCGATTATTAGTTTTCAAAAGTGGTATATTACTTAACTTGGTAAACTACAGTGCATCTGATACTGAGAGTGAAATCCATAGAGAGAAATATATAATCAATAATCTATTTTGGTTAGGCAACTTGTGTCTATTTATAGCCATCAAATGAGGACAATTTCAGTGATATTCACATGACTTCAATTTTTATATCATATTGTTTTCCTTAGAAAACTGTCCCATAAATAACCAAAAAAACATTTTATTAACATATATGGGCATTATCAAATAAATACATAAATAAATACATTTTGTAATAAGTTGAATCAGAATAAAGTATTGATGAAATATACAGTAAAATAAATTGAGTCAGAATTAGAACCGGAGATGGCTCCAGAGAAAAGAAGTTCTCTAAAACAAATTTTTGTAATATTCTTAAAGTGATCCATCTGACAGGAGGGGCGTGGGATATGCACAACATCAAAGGCCTGACTTGACGGCATGGGAACGTTTCCACATGAGAATCACAAGCATGCCATAAATTTAAGTAATGAAGAGGCCAATGTTGAAGAAGAGCATGGGAATCTTTCTGCATAAAACTACATCTGTGCATCCATGGTCTCAGCTTGAAAAGGAACTGGTTATGATTTTTAAGTGAGTATGTACAGAAAACTAACTGGTCTGATACAGCAAGCATGGTCTTTCCCACAACCCAGTTTTTATTTACTGTTCTCTCTCCATGACCACCTTGCTACATAACATACAATAAAAATAATTTATGACAAATGGTCATATCGATAACCTAGATGATGGTATGATGTTCAGCATTGGCCCATAATAATACAATCTAGATACAACAGCTGGAATAATTTTTTTAATATTTTTCCCAGGACCAGGCTCAACAGCCCACACATGTAATCTCAGCACTATAGAAGCAGATTACGAGTTCAGAATGGACCACATTAGAGTCTCTGTCTCAAAGCAACACATTTTCTCAGTTACACTGAGAGTGTTAAATATATCCTCAGTAAACTAAGAAAGTACAACTTTTGCTTATAATACACTTTATTCAGAAATTCTGGTAATGTACACAGCTAAAGAAACTCACTTTGAATGATTTATTTATAATTCCTCCTTTTCATTACATATTGGAGATTATTCTATTTTATGTTTATAACTGAGATACAGTTACATCATCTCCCTTCTTGGTTTTCCTCTCTTCTGACTCTCCCAGCTACCCTTCCTGCAATACAAAGCAAGCTTCCCCCTCTCAAGTTGTTACCCTGTATGAGTTTGATTTTGTTTGTTGCATGCATATATACAAACATATATGCATACATACACTTGTGTGTGTGTGTATAGAAAAGTATAGATACAATCTACACAGGACTCATCAATAAAGGGGCTCATCCCTGGGAGAGACTAATTCTCCTCCTAGTTATCAACAGTTGCCTATGCTTCTTTGTTTATTCCAGGAAACACTGTGTAAGCTGCTGACAGTGGAGGGAAGCAAATAAATACTCCTACACAACTGCAACACGCATAACAATTACCATCATGACCAGACATGCTTGAAAGTGCAATAATACACTCACAAGTCCATGGCAACCAAGTTGTCTTTTTGAATTTCAGGCTCACTCAATAGCCGGGATAAATCAAGCCTGGTATTAGAAATCGGGCTAGCTTCCCAGGGCTAGTAAAGTTGGACCTTAGAAAAGAACCTTTTACTACTACTTTCATACACAAGCATTTTTTTTTTACTACATTAGAAACCTTATCCTTATATCCACAGATAAGTGTAGCCACTGGCCCTCATCAAAGCAGATTCTTTTTACAGACATCCTATCTTAAATGTTACAGATGCTTGCACTATAGTCATCCATACTTGCCAGCAAACATGCTAATTTGCCTCTTAAATTTGATTTCATGAGGTTTCTCTCATAAAGATCAGTATTTCTTTTTGAAAAACAATAGATGAGAACTTTACAGCTATAAAGACAATGGACTCACCCTTACCTCAAATTTGTTAGCATCCTGCCTCAGGATTACAAATGGCTTCGCCTTGCCAGCTTTGAGATGGATGGAAGCCCTCCATAGTAGACAAGAGCTCCTTCATTCAAGGGCCACTGTTAGATCCCAAATCAGCGTCTTGAACCTATTCAGCCCTTTTCTCGGCCAGTTCACTCATATCTCACAGCCTGTCCTCTGCCTGGACCCCATGTCCTCCAACATTTGACCCTCAGTACTTCAGGCTTGGTCACACACCTATCCTTAGAGTATTCTTTTCATCAGGGGATTGTAAGAGGTGTTAGATTCTTCCCAGATGTGCTTATGTGCATGTGAATGTCAGGGACTTGGGCTCCAGGGAAATCCCAGGAATGCCTTCTGATAGCAGTAGGAGTTAACAACAACAACAACAACAACAACAACAACAACAACAACTACTACTACTACAAGATAACTGGGCAGCTAAGGGGGACAATATGGTCCCAGGGAATGGACCCTTAAAGATTCCCATCCTCTCTTCCCCCCTGACCAAGTGCCCCAGAGACCTCTGGCTAAACCAGCCCAAGGCCTTGCCAAGTGGCATGAACAGGCACACCACACTCCATCTCACAGTCATTTGATTGATGCTATTGACCCAAACCCCTGGTATTCCACCACCTCACCAGCTGCCCCTGCCCACTGCTACAGGCAGCAGACCTGAACAGCTTTTTGATGACATTTTCTACACTGTGTTTCATGAGTAGTGAATTCTTGTACTAATTCCTATTACTGAATCTCTAAGCTGGTCCCCTAGTAGTCTGCTATCCCTTCCTCTTTTTCCTGGTTATGTCTGTTTTCTCTGCCTTCCCTTTTACCTGCTTCCATGTTTCAGTGAGAGTGTCTATTTGTGTACTAATTTCTGTTTTGTTGCACTGTGGGGCAGAAACCTCTCTGCTCTTGTTTAACCCCTTAAAGAAATAAATGGTATGACCTTAAAAAAAAAAAAAAAAGCTTACATTCTCACTAGTCTTCAAGAACAGTCAGGGTTTACTAGCAAAATATATCATTAAACCTTGCATTTATACCAATTACTAAATGGAATAAACTTTAAGTCTCTTCTGGTAAGAAAACAGGCACAGAACAAAGATGTGTTAGGATTACATTCAGTAAGAAAGCAGTTTCCAAAATATTCTGAGTTTATGTAAATGACCTAAAGCTAAATGTATATTAAACTTAATTTGGTTTAACATTTAAGAAGATAGCATGTTTAATTCAGAGAATGTCACCTAAGGAAAAATGTATATATTCAGCAAATTTTCACAAAAATAACAGAGCGAGATAACTCCTAAGAAGGTTGTAATTGTACCCTAGAAAGATTAGCAATGCCTTGCAAATGACTCTGTCTCTTGCCTTCTCCAGTTCTCTTACACATTTTTGACAATGGGACTCTCTTTCAAAGTCCTTACCAGAGTATAGAAATAATTTGAATATTATATTTTTTTTCAAGGTCAAAATGGAAATTGAGAGGAATAAGTTTTGAGTAGTTAATTTATGTCAAGAAGAAATTAGGAAGATGTTATTTAAAAATACAACAAGAACTTTGGCTGGCAATCAAGGAATCAATAGGATTTAAAAGAAAATGTGAATCTTCAAAAGAGGAAAAGGCAGTAATATTTTCATGTTGAAGTAAGGTTTTTTGAGGAGATGATCAATTTTTCTTGGTCAATATTTTTTAATAAATACTAATTCTGATTGTATAAATGCTGTTTACAAAGAAAGAAGGGTTGGAGTACTTTCTGAAAATTTTGTAATATACACTAAGTTTACTTTCCATGTAGTTTTCAAGTATGTTAAAGTAACATAAAGAACTAAGTCTTTTACTTTCTGATTTTAGATCCTACTCCTCAACAACCCAAAACAGTCATGTGCCTCTGAGTTTACCTTAGTCTCAGAAAATATTTTCAAGGAAATACAAATAGCACAATATCTGCTACTATGGAAATACAAAGAGATTCCTTAATGTTTATTGGCACATTTGTTGTGATCAGATCCTCTGTGTCAGGATCCAGAGTAAGAACACCTCCACAATATTTCTTCCTAACTGAATACAGGAAGACAAAAAGCATTGGGAGGTACATTGATCCTGTATGTATTAAAATAGTCTCTATTTAACTTCCATGATTATTGACAGCATTTTTTATTGATTTGCTGTTTTGCCACAATGGACTTTGTAGGACAATAGTTTCAGTGGAAATTCTTCTTTGTCTTGTTGAAGACCTCAAGACTTGTATCCTGCGAAAGAGAATCACTTGGAAACTGCTTTATTTTGTCTGAAAATAAGATTAGATTTTTAAGCATTAGCTCTTCAATATCCAGTTGTTAGAAGCGAGTCACAACTGCAGATCCATGTTAACAGAGAAATAGATGCTACCTTCTGGAAAAAGAGATCTGAGAATTTACAGATGTGCTTGTAAATCACTGTAGAAAGACTAGATGACATTTCTCAGAAGATTGTCCACATAATATAAAACAAATGATAGGACATTATATTTATCAGCCAAGGTTCATAAAATACCATTATTATAATTACTAAATGAGTTTAAAAGATGTAGACTATTCATATTTTCAAATGTGCCCTTTTTCCTCATATAATGTTAACTGGATATCATAAAAGCATGCAAACTTTTCCTGTAGCCATGTGTCTGCTCCTTCTGTTGAACTGCCAGGACATTGTCCATCCAGTGGTAGTAAGATAGACTTATGTCACTAGTTCTGACCCTTGTTGATGAGTAGGAGCCATATAATATTGAACCAGCATACTCGGGAACCATGACAATCTTCTTCCACACTGTCCTCCCTGTTGTAAGCTGGATTGCTTTTAGCAGTGCTGTGGCCAAAATGCATAGCTAAGCAGCTTAAGAAGGAAGGCTTTATTTGGGTTCATAATTTCAGAATGATTTTAGCTTGCCATGGCTTGGAGTACTCAGTGGCAAAATCAGCCCTATCCGTCATTGAGAATGACTCAAAAGTGTGTTCCCAGTTCAGGAAGGAAGCAAAAAGTACAAAGGAGCAAAGGGTTACTATAACTTCTGGAGTTGGACTCCATTGTGGGCTATTTGTACAAACAAGGAACTATCTCTTAAAGGCTCCACATCTCTCAAAAGCTGGGAACAAGTGTCAAACAGAAGTAGAGGGGAGGTGTTACAGATTCAAACAAAGCATATCAGTGTGTACTCCAAAAGGAGAAATTCCTAACCTCTAATGACCTCCTTCAAGATAAGTTTTAAGATATAAATAATTAAAGTTTGAGGAGCAATTATCAAGTATGACAGAGGCTTTTAAAAACTCATTATGTACAGAGTTTACAGGACAAATTCTTAGGAGGCACGAAGGCACAGATTAAGAGTTACAAGCCATGACCAACAGAGTCACTAGACCTGAACTGAAAAGCATGGAGGAGAGTCTGTTCTAGAGAAATGAGTCTCTACTAAATAGCTTGATTTGGGGATTCTAGTCTCTAGAACTCTGAGGCAACAAACTCATCCTGAAGAACCATGGTAATGGCATTCTGTTAGAGCGGGTAGACCATCAGTGTTAATCACTGAAGTTATCTCATATTGAAACAGAGAGCAAAAGGAATGAAACACTGTGGTTGCTGATGTGAATCACAGTGGACTTCAAGTTAACTTTTTGTTGTAATAGGCACCTGAAGCTTCTGAATGATTTTCTGTTGCAATATAGGCCAGACTATATTGATTAATATCAACAATCCAATATAACTACATTCTTAACTAATAAATTTCTACTTGGCTTTTGAGTGGATATAATTTCATATAGGTGAAAACTTGCATAATGTGGATGAGGATACATACATTTAGATATGCATGAATATATATATATGTGTGTGTGTGTACATATATATGTATATATATATGTATATATATATATATATATATATATATGGAAAAGCTGTTAAATATAATAGAGTATATATCTTAAAATAATACCTGAGTAGAGATATGGGCCAAAACATTAAATTCCTTAAAATGACTATAAATATGTTTTTAAAATATGTGTGTTTATAATTATAAATATTAGGAAGAAATAAAATGAGATTTTATTTAATATGTTAATGTTTTAACTCAACAGTTATAGATAATGGTTCTCGTACATGTTTAAACACCATATATATACTCCATTTATTGTATCCATTGATGGGCAGACTGGTAGCATTTTGCAATATATATGTGAGATAAATTATATTATATAAAAATGTCTAATTTTCTAATTGCATCACATTTCTTATTTCATTTAATTAAGAAGCAGAATTTCATTAACAGATATATTTTGTTTTGATTTGCAATTTTGTTAAATATATACTATGCCATTTTGAATTTCTTATCTAAATCCTGCAATTGTCTGTTTTAAGATAGTAATGACAATAGTTTCTTTATATTACTAGCAAGAACTATAAAAATAATATTTACATATCCAACATGAATTTTATTCCCTTTATCAGTAATAGAAAATATGTATCATTCTTTAAGAATGTAAATTTTCTCTGTCATTGAAGCAGTGTATAAATTATCAGGAAAAAAAAAAACTATGATCAACTGTCAGGAAGGTAAGTCATTTCAGACTTTTGATTCAAGTAAATCAGCATGTTAGCCATGAGGAATTTAAAGGACATCTTGATGCTGGAGGGAACACCTGTTCCTAGAATTTGACATCTGTTCTGGCTGGCTGTGAGCTACTCCCTTCTTTACCTTTAGATGAGGTTTGCTGGCTCAGCACGTGCTGAGATGCCTCCTTTGCTGGTTTGCATGCTCTGGTTCAAAGTCAGTGTGTTCTCTATTCTCCTTGACTTGACTCAGATCTGCTATTCTATTTTCAGCCACTTTTTTTAGAGGTCCCAAAGAACAGATGGCTTTTATGTTGCAGGAGACTGCATTATTTTATCAAGACATTTCTGCCTTGACAAGTCTGGCTGCTATGTTCATACTTCTGGGTAACAAGCCTGTATACCCTGTCACTCTGCTTGTCTGATGTCTCACTTAAACTAACTTGGCCAAAAGCCAGTCTAGAGACTGATCAAGGAGCATTCACAGTCCGTCACAGACTAGCCCTGTGCTGTTCCCTGGATATCTTTGCTTCCTCTTCTCACCCTTTAGAATCTTGAACATTATCAATCTAGCCAGTGGATTTTGCTATTTCACACATGCTTGTTACAATGTTTTTCCTTAATATTGTGGCCTCCATCTTAAGGCTCAAAAGTCTATTTTAAATCAATAAGAAAATGACCATTTCTTTTTTGTTTTACTAGGGCATTAACTCTCTCTGGAAGGTAGGAAGTACAGAACACCATGTGCATACTACTTCCTGAACTTGAGAAGTAGGGAGGGAGGCTTTCTGAATATTTCCTTACCAGTATGAGCTATCACTTGTTGTGTTGATCTTCGTCATCCTAACAAGTGTAGGATTAAATTTTGTCAAAGGGCTTTTCTGCATCTATTGAGATGACCTTGTATTCTTCTTTCAGTTCACTTATGTAACAAATTACATTTGTTGATTTGTATAAGTTTTACCATTCCTGAATCTCTGTAGGCAAGGCCTTCAACATCATGTTGAGTGAGTAATCATTTTGAAGCGTCCTTCTATTTGATTTTCAGGCATTTTGTTGAGTATTTTGATTTCTCTGCTCCTTTCCATGGACATTCCACAAATGCACAAGAGCATGACAAGTTTTGTTATTTGATTAATGTATAGAATAGTATTATGGTAATTGTTTGCACAGGCTTTCTGAATATTTCCATAGAGATTTCCACATGTAAGAATATAGAGTTTTAAAAGTTATCTAACTTTGGAAAGCGTGTGACTCTGACAAAGAGAAAAAAATGGGTTGTAATCAATGAACAAGTATTAATTTCAGGATAACTAATGTAGTTTTTGTAGTGCAACATGGCTGAAAGCCAGCAATCAAGAGGACCGGGCAGGAGGTAACTATGAGTGTGAATCCAGACTGCATTACAAGCTACATTGGGCTATAAGGAATTCTGTTTATATAAATAGATGGCTTATATAGATAATATAAGACAGAAACATACATACACAGGTGGTGATAAAAGATGCACTTTGAAAAGAATAAATATCAGCCCCGACTTCACACATCTTGTCAGTTAAGCAAATTTTCTTACATCATTTTTAAAGGTACCTAGAAAAGATATAATAAATAAGATAAGTAGACTTTATGCAGATGCAACCTGATACCCTTTTCATATCATGATATCCTTTTCATATCCAGTTCAATTTAGAAAACACAGGTGTCATAAAATTTTCCTTGAACCTTGACTAGTATACAGAATAAGTTTATTTGTTGTGTTTTGTGGACTTTAGTCAGGATACAGGCTTTGTTTTTCTAAGTTAAGTGTTCTACGTTCTAATTACTAATTTCATGTACTAATACTCTTTTTTTTCCCCAAAGAAGGTGTCACACTGTTTCTCAGACTGTCTGTAACATTTCAGTCATTATTTTGCTAAATGATTTTGCTGCCAACTCTCTTCTTAGTATTTAAGCTTATAACAATCTAGCTGGGATGCTGTCAGTCTTAGCCAGAAAAGCCTTTTTACACACCCTGCCATGGATCCCAGTCAATGTAGAGACTCATAACTTGTCAAAACACTGAAAATAATACTCTTCTGCAGGCGCCAGAGCATCGACCTCAAAGCTAACCCTCATAGTGAAAGACTTCCTCCAGTGAGTCCACACCTCCTCCTACAACACATAGCTCCTAACAGTGCCACTCCCTATACTCAAATCACCATAAGGAAGAAAGGGGGACAATGATGCCCCTTCCTTTCCATTTTTGAGGCTGAACAGTAAAGTGTCTAGTGATACTATGTCAAAGACCAAACAATTAAGATATAGTTTGTCTGCAACTATTCATGACAATATTAGATTCAAGTGGAAATTACTTTAAAGGACCATCAAGAGAAATTATTTTTGTAAAGAATGCAAAGATAATTTTCATATTTTTTATAAATCATAATACATAAAGGCCTGTAGGGCCAAAGAAAAAAAGAAAAGGCCCGTCTAGGTGTGTGTGTGTGTGTGTGTTTCTGCATCTGTAGGAAATTGAATTTCACATCCATTTTGACTCCATTTCTTTTTTGTTTGTTTGTTTGTTTTGTCCTATTCTAGTTTGTTTGGTTATGTTTTATAATATTTTATTTTATTATTAGTTTTTTTAGATATTCTGAAGAAAGAGAGAAAGAAAGGATGTGGAGTTGGCTGGTAGGGTAAGTGAGAAGGATCTGGAGAGGTGGGGAAGGTGAGAACATAATCAGATAGAGAGTAGGAGAAAATCTTTCTTTAGTTTTAAAAAAGTGTTTCTTTTTATTGAACATAGATTTTTTTTCTCACACAATGTATCCCTAATTACAGTTTTTGTTTTCCCTTTCTCTGCTTTTCCTAGTTGCTCCCCACCTCCTTTCCCAGTTCCTCCCCTCCTCTTCCAGTTCCTCCCCCTCCTCTCCTAGTTTCTCCCCACCCCCTTTTCAACTTCCTCCTCCCCACCTCCTCCCCCAGTTCCTTCCTACCCTGTCTCCAGTTCACACCCATCTCCTTTCGGTCTTTCATGAAAAATGAAGAAAGGTTCTAAGGGTTAATAATATAAAATGATATAATATGATAAAAAGATAATACAACAAACAAAGACTATCACATTGGAATAAGAAAAGCAACAAACAGAAGAGAAAGATCCCACGGACAGACCTACACCCACATATTTGTCCACTCAGGAAACTCATAAAATGACTCAACAGGAAGCCATAACATATGCACAAAGGACCAACAGGGTAAAGAGCAAAAGTAAATAAATAAGAAGATAAAAATTAAAATAAAAATACAAATTAAGCCCTGAAATGACCTTATGACACAAGAAACATCCAAAGATACCTTTAAGTTCATTATTTGTCAGCCACATACTGCTTGGCATGCATCCTACCCTAAGAGTAGTTTGCTTCCCACAGTGAGACTCCATTAGATGGCACTACATTTTTATTTGCAAGTGTCTATCAGTTGAAGATTGCTTCTGGCTTAGTGATGGGGAGATGTCTCTACTTTTTTTAGCTCTAGGGTCCCATCTAGTGCAGACATGTATAGGCCCAATGCACGCTGGTTCAGTGTAAGTTCATAATGTCATAGCTGATGCTGATCATGTTGACAGTGTGTGTGTGTGTGTGTGTGTGTGTGTGTGTGTGTGTTCCATTTCCATACTCTCTGGCTCTTACACGCTGCCTTCCTAGTCAGCAGGCCTCCTTGAGCCCTAAGGGTAGGGATATGATGGAAACATACTATTTAGGACTGAGTGCCTGAAGGTCACTCACATTCTATAGGTGGTCTGGCTGTCAATGTCTGTATCTGTTCATATTTCCTGCCAGTCGAAGCTCCTCTGATGATGACTGAAAGGCACTGAGCTATGAGTATTACGAAATGTCATCAGGAGTCATTTTATACCTATGTTCTTTTAGTGGAACAGCAGTATTTGGTTTGATCCTAATACACTGAAGGGGGAAATTTTATTTTCAATAAAGAAATATTGAAGAAAATAGTATTTGTATGATTAAAGAGTTGGGTCTTATTATATAAAATAACAACATATGTTAGTGTATTTCTAATTTCTTAAAGTTTAGTTATGGAATAGAATACTGTTGCCAAAGTACTCTAAAATGATCATTCTTTCTCATCATTTTTATCAGGAGAGAAAAATAAATTCATGTGATAAGAATATGCCTTTCCATTATCAAGTTGAACTAAGGGAATGGTCCCATAGTTTACTCAGTGGGTGTTTATTTTTGTTGTGTGACTATCAAGGTGAAAGGCATCTAGCATACTGCCCCAGGGGATGATGACGAGCAGTGCACTAAGACTCATAAGGAATACCGAAACTTAAACCTGGAGACTGCCTAGGAATTAGATGCTTTCCAGATGGGAATATAATTTTAATGCATGCAGTGTTCTCCCAGCTAGGAGATTATTGCATCATAAAGAGAATAAATGTTCATCATTAACAGTATTTGATCCCAAGTAGAAAAAAAAAAAAAAAACAGTTAACTGTGAGAAGAGCAGTCTAGCAGATAGGCTCTGGTGTTTAATAGAAGAAGGAGGGAAGACATCATCTGTCTAAAGTTCATATTTTGTGCTACGTTTACTTGAGGCCAAGATTCTGAATGAAAAATATGTGCACAGTCAATCATGTAGTTATTTCTAATTATCTGTTTTGACTTTATGTAAGCAATGCCTTGAGTTTAACATCAATTTTGGTATGCAATGCCCCATACATCAAAATGTACTGACACATTAACGAGGAAGCCGAAATGGAAATGGGAATGGCAACAGTCAAAGTGCTCAAATATTTTCTAAAAATACGACTCAGTTTCCAAGGCTGGCTAAAGACTGAACACACTGTGGAATACACAGTTTGGACAATGAAGCTGTTCCCATGCTTTTCTACCGTCTGCTCTCAGTAACAAATCTAACAATGAGAAAACTTCCCACAAAGACATTTCAGATTAATTGATCTGCCTCTCCTTTTGCAGGCGTTTGAAAGTTTAGGATCACTAAATAGTATAACAGTATAATTTAAGAAAGATGGAAGGTTTTTAATTTTACCTACATATGATTAGTAATGCTTTAAAAGAAGAACTAAGGTCTGTATCCTAAAATCAAAACCAGTCTTAAGAACACTCCAGTGACATGGCATGTCAACTTATTGGAAACCTGTTCTACCTAGGAGTTAAACAGCTGTTGATAAACAGAAATATTAAGTTTCATCTAAAAACTATGCACTGTGAAATCTTTTTGAAAATAGCTTACTTGCCTGGGGAAACCTTAACATCAAGCTATACCTCTGTCTGAGGACTTTATTGACAGAACATGAGTTGTTTCCCTCTTTATCCCTAAGCATATTATATATGAAACTAACAGGAGATGCAGGAAGAGTAACCACTAAGCTATTCTCTAGGTCCCCAGTTTCCAGAGAATTCTTTTATCTATCACTGTGTTCCCATGATTCCTTTTATGTAAACACTATACCAAAACCAAGATTATCTACCAAATTACCTTTTCGACTTTTGGAAGTATAGAATTGATGGCACAATCTGGAGATGCTGCTCTTGAGACATGATGTACACTTGGGAAAGGTCTCAGCCAAAACAATCAGCTCTGGATTTGGATAAGATTATAGACTGGCACATTATTCAAACTAAGATGTTGAATTTTAAGGACCTGCATTGATAAGTGAACAGATGTTGATTGCTCCTCAAAGAATAACCATGGGTAAGTTTGTTCCCTCAGCTCAAGGAAATTCCTACAGAAGAGCTTAGCAGTAAGTCATGAGTAATGAAACATTATTGTGTAATTTCTAAAGGACTGAGAGCTTTGGTCCTAAAAGTGGACTGAAAACAATTGTGACTTTCATCCATACCAATAAATAAATAAATAAATTTTTATTTATGCAAGAGCATTGTTTTGTGTTAAATAAATATATTTTCTTTATATAAGACTTTCTAAACAACCTTCATGTAGCTGTTACTCCTAGAAGTGGTTGTCTGACTTCTATTAATGTTGCTACCAATATAGATAAGGTTATTAAACTCTTACTATCATCTAAGTATTCTTGTAACTGAATTAAATCCCAGAGTTCTATGTCTGTTTATCTATGATTTTATTAAGAAGTTGCTATTTTCATCATGTAGCCAAGGCTGGCCCAAAACTTTTGGTTATGTTTCTATCTTGGCCTCCCAAGTGTTGAGATTATAGATGTATGGCATCACACACATATTCATAAATACCATGTGAGACAATCATAAATATTGACTACTACTCTTTAGATAAAAATGTGGAGCATGTAAATTTAAGTCTTTTTCATAGGTTACACAGATGACATTAAGGAAACAGAAAGTCTGACCCAGCCAGTCTCATTTCCATGCTTGCATTCACAATAAATAGTGCATGTAAATTAAAGACAGTAATCTTATATTATATACAGTTAAGGGGCTAAGGGTGTTTTATTGCTATACTGAGATGGTTATCTGTAGACTTTAATGTAACTGGACTAGGTTTTCTTGACACTGTAAATAAAGAGTTTTGGAATGTTGTCTTTTTTATTTGTATATTTTCTAAATATTTGATAATATCCTCAATGAAGGTGTATTAAAGGAATAAAATTACATTTTATTTTGTAGGAGAAAAATACAGCATTCACCAATGATAAATCTTAATATTCAAATCAACTAAAGCTCGAGAGAGGAAAAAAATGAAGTGTGTGTGTGTGTGTGTATGTGTGTTTGAGGGAGATAGGAAGAGAGAGAGAGAGAGAGAGAGAGAGAGAGAGAGAGAGAGAGAGAGAGAGAGAGAGAGAGAGAGAGAGGATTATTTCTTATCCCATTTCTTTTTTCTGTTCCTATGCCTAGTAAATGTTCAAAGAGCACAATGATTTGAGACACTTATGAAAATAAGTGTTTTTATAATGTCCTGTTCATAATAATTCCAATAATACTGGCATTTTAGATAGATCTACTGAGCACGCAAAGTAATCTCTATTTAATCATTTGGGCTTTGCTTTGATCACTCTTAATTATAGTTAAATCCCTGAAACATGAGTGTTGGGAAGGTTTGGGAAGTTTCCACTCCAATGATTTGGTTTTTCACTTACAAAGTGAGCAATGCATTATCTATTGAAAATAGTATCAATTTTAGAAGCTGTCAGGTTATAGCTTCTTTTTTAAGACTGAAAGAAATTGAGTTATGATCATTTCACATTCTGAGAATTTTTTGCATAATCATTCAATCATTTTGAGTGGGCAGTATTGCAGCCTTATTACCTTTGCTTATTTCTTTTTCATATGCACTCAGATCTAATTGCAATGCATAGTGCTAAAGGTACAGTGCATAGCACATTGCAGAAACATCCATTATCTTTGCAAGATACTCTTCTGATTGATAGTTCTTGTCTTGTCAGGCAGAGCTATCTGCACTGTGAGTTGAAGTGCACATTGTCTTCAATCTTTCTAGAAGTAAAAAAGCTTTTTCATCCTTCTGCATATGGTACTACACAAACCAAATATTCTTCAAGAACATCTCAACAGAGACAAGCTCCTTTTATCATTTTTCAATGTTGATTTTATGGTATGGATCCTTTGGATCCAGAAAATTCTATTATAGGCAAAGCCAGCTTTCATGATGTTAATATAATGACCTTCCTTGAGTTTTCAATGTGGATGATGTACATAGGGAACAGCGAAGTGGCTACCTGCAATTTATAAATGGTTTGGAACTCCTCTCTCCCTCGGAAGCTATCAGAATTATCAAGCCCTCCCTCAGGAAATGAGAGGAAGTGCCAACCCAATGGACATTGATTTGTTCCATGTTTGAAGACTGCTGAAATAACAAACCTCCTTGTACAAGCAAATCCATCCTACACAAAGAAAGTAAGAATATTCTTACATCAGGGCAGCAAATGTCATGCCTGCCTGAATGTCCCATGAAGAACTTTGCTAAGAGCATTTTTAGAGTAGGATAAAGTCAATGTGGAAATATAAAATAAATCATGTACCAGGAAAAAACTTTCCTTGACCCAGTTCCTTACAGGAAATCTGCTCTAAGCAGACCTTGGCATCAGTTAGGTCAACAGATCCTGTGTCAGAGCAAGCATCTTGTCACAATAATACTGTGTTCAGAAAGACCAATCCCAAGGATCAAAGTGGTGGAATAAAATACACTGCATGAAAGCACTTTCTGCCAGTGTCAGAGGAGATGAGCATCTTCATCCTCATTTCTCAGGCCTGCAGGAAACCTAAGAATTCAAACTCTTAGTCATTTTCTCTTTTCTAGATCTCAACAGTCTTGAGATAATTTGTGTGCTAACCACAGGACAGGGTACAAGGCCTTGGATCACCTCATGTGCCTTCAGTGAGGTCAAAGGAGAGGACTTAACTCTATCTAGCTACATGTTGGGGGATCTCTAGTGACTCTTGACAGTTGCTTAAATGGTGATTACTATATGAGATGAGAGAGCATAAGCATTCAGACTTGTGGATTACTTAGATCCAGGAATCACCCTGCAATGAGGACAACAGCCCAGGGGCCTCAAGGTTAGTGTAGAGCCTGAGCTTGGGTTGTAGTGTTTCTAGGATCCCCTGAGAGACAGGAACTTTGGTTCTGGAGGTATCTTAGGTCAGTGTAGGTGTGAAGGTTTGATTTCTGAAGTATAGTTGCTCAGTGCAGAATCTGGAGACTGTACCAATGTGGTTCCAGATTTTACTTTGAACCTGTAGTTCTAATCACATCCCCTATATAGTAGAGAGAATAGTGAATATGAATATGAAGTTTGGTGTCTTCTCTTCAATAGGTTCATAAAATCTAAGGATGTTCAAGGTTTTCACTTTATTTGATTGAAGTGTTCTGTGTGAAGTCGTACAGTTGATCCTGTTGATGCATAGACAAGACAACTCAATGACTGAATCTGCCAATGAACATGAGGTTTCAACAGTCTCCATAGGTGAATATTAGGCAGATATTCCTTTGGAGATATTTAAAGAAAACAAAATATTCGAAAAGTAACCTAGGGACATGGGCACATGAGTTCCCTATGGTCGTGTTCCTAATTCTATGACATTATGCCCAGCAATTTTGTGCAGAGATGGAGGTATGGCCTGGCATTATTTGGATCCTTTAGGTTTTCTGCAACACCAAATGGGGTCCAGGTTGGCTCAAGCTCCAGAGATGTCCCTGGCTGCAATCAACCTTCGATGTTTCCTCAAATGTGTTACAGAAGTAATAACTCTTTCTATATGTACACCATCAAATAATTGTATTTTTATGAGAACCCAGATGACCTACCCCAGTTCCCTCAGGCTAGCTGTTGTTCCATTCTGATTGTTAGAAACTTGCTTACACTAAAAAAAGAACTCAACATAGATTAGACATAGCCCATGTGATATTAAAAGTTTTCAGCTGATGCCAGCCTTTCACCAGCTTCAGTAAGAAACAGTCTGTCAAGGGAATAAGGAGAGTTACAGAGCAGGACACCCACGATGCCACCCTTTGGTCCCACATAATGTGCATATCCTCCCCAATGGCATGCATGTACACCATAAACACAACACACACAGAATGACTCTGACTTGCATCACCAGCATCAAACAAAAGGTAGAAGGAAAGAAAGAAACAAAGAAAGAAAAAGAAAAAGAAAAGCAAGGGTACAGAGGTATCACCTAGTCATAATAGTCAAATCCTGATCTAAATAAACTTACTTTTACATATTAAATACTGTTATTGTAGATTTTCCTATACAAGACCTGAACATGAATAACAAGAAATGTTTTAAAATTTGAAGAGAAGTAAAATGATAATATACAGAAACAACAAAATCTCTAAGTTGGGCAAGCTTATTGGAAGTCTGAACATGTATCTTAACCATCAATGTTGTAGTTAACATCAATTATCATTGTCCAACACAGCTAAGTGTCACCTGAATAATGGCTCAACTGAGTCATTGTTTTTATCAGGTTGTTTTGTGAGCATGTCTATGACAGATTGTTTTGATTATTAATTGATGCAGGGAAATACAATGTAAAAGAAAGTTATTTAGCAAGCCAGAGAATGAGCCAACTAGCAAGGGGTATCCTCTATAGTAGTGACTTGGCTATCAGTGAGTTCTCTGATTAGAGGGGGTTCTATGCGTAATAACTAGTAGGCAGTCCTGCCCTCAGGTTCCTACCCTAAATGCTTGGCTATCTTCTCTCAATTATGTATAGTGACCAGGAGATGTTAGAAAAAATATCTTTTTTTCTCGAAAGTTGTTTTTGGCTACAGTGTTTGTCACAACAACAGAAAGGAAACTACAACAGTAAAAATTTTAATCTTATATTTGATCTTCAGTCTTTTCTAAATAATACCAGAAATATGTAATGCAGCTCTAAGGAATACAAGTTGAAAAAATATAGGTTGCTTAGGAATCCTAAGTAGTCTTTCTTAGATGTATGAATGCAACTGCATAGCCTGTAACCACAGATTCTCAGAGGGATGACATAAAACATTCACTAAGAATTGTGAGGGGTCTCCATCTTTCACCAACACTAGAGTCTCCTGTACGGGAAAGGGCTTAAGGGTGGCAGCTCTATCCCCAAGAGAAAGCTCAACTCAGACCAAGAAAAGAAAATCAATGGAATAGATGGATACTGGTTCCAGGATTTCCCAGTGAGCCCACTCCATTTTCATTTCCTCCACAGCACACAGAAACTTAAAATCCTCAGGATCTCCAAACACTGTACCTTACCAACAGGACTACCCACACATGAGCTAAGCAAGGATGGCACCAATATTCATGTAACACTAGATTTAAAAGGGTGTATATGGCTTCAACCCTATACAAATAACTATAGGCAAATAAGAAATGGTGAGAGCAGGGGAAAACATACCAGTTGTTTATCCCATAGCAAGTGATGAGCACTAAAAACATACATACAAGAAAAATTATACCAACTGAGCAGATTATATTTAATAATATATATATATATATATATATATAGAGAGAGAGAGAGAGAGAGAGAGATAAAACAATGATAAAAGATCAATAATATGAACTTAAAAGAGAACAAAAGACAGCAAGAATTATGTGGAACAGTTTGGAGGGGAGAAACTTGAAAGATAGGGAAGAAACTGTAATTATATTATGATCTTTCAAAATGTAATAAAGGAAATATTGTTGTATGCTAAAACTCCACCGCTTTGCATATTTCCTAGAAGAAAATACTTGTAGAATAGACACCCTTCCATTTCTAGTTGTTAAAATACCATAGTTGTCTGCAACTATCTCTATAACATAGCAACAAAATTTTGTTTTAAGAAGAATATAAAGCCAGGTAGTAGTAGCAGAAGTATATGCCTTTAATGCCAGAATGTGGGAGGCAAAAACAGACAGACATGTGGATATGAAGCCATCCTTGTCTATAGCACAATTTCCAGCACAGTCAGAGCTACACAAAGAAATCTTGCCTCATAGAAGAGGAAGAGTAAGAGGAAGAAGGAGGAGGAGGGGAGGGGGATAGGGAGAGGGAGAAGGAAAAAAGAGGAGGAGAAGAAGAAAAGAGGAGGAGGAGATCAGAACCCTTCTGAGTGAAATGTGAAATTGAAAAAAAATGATGAAAGAGAGTATTTTTATTCACTAAACAATTTTACCATGTGGTTATAGTTTTTATTACACACATTTTTACCATAGACAGTTAAAGTAGATACTTATGTGAACCATAGTCCCTGGTCAGTGTGTGGGCTTTATAGTTGGTTACACTTTCAGGGTGATTTCTTTGAAGTTCCTTGGGGACAGAAAGGGTGCAAGAAAGAAGGACGTGTGTGATATTGGGAAGCAAACACTGTTAAACTGAAATTCCTGAATTGATGAGAGAGCTGAAGGTAGTGAGAAGAACACACAAAGGAAGAGGTAAAATGGGAACAAATGAGAACACATTCAATCTTGTCCTTCAGATATGACAAGCTCTTTACTGTCTGTTTGTGAAGCAGCTGGAATGAAAGCTGACCAGATTAGAAAATTACCTGTCACTCAGAGTTGTTTGGCCTTGTCTTACACTTCAATGACAGAATTTGAACAGAAGAAAAAGTTCTTTTGAGACAAGTCTTACCATGTAGCCTGGCCCGGACTCAATGTGAAGTTCATCCTCAAGATATTTCTTCATCTGACTCAGCCTTGCAACTGCTGGGATTAGCAGCATGCACCACTATACCAGCTTGGACATACTTGTACATATAAACCAAGTTACACAAACCAGAAGCAAATGAATTAACCTAGAATTTATCCCAAAGAGAGGGAAGAGGAATGGAAGAATTTGAGAGACTTAGAAGGAATATGTAGGGCACAACATAGAAGTCAAAGGGGAAAGAGACTTTTAGGGGAAAGTCACAGGATATTGGGACTTCATGCATATCATTCAACTATGGAAAATGCATAGGCATATGTATATGCTTTCTGTCAAATAATTGTCTAAAAGATTAATCCCAGTAGCACTCATTCAAGTAAAATCAAAGCAGAAGTTTTTATTTATTTATTTATTTATTTATTTATTTATTTATTTATTTATTTTTGTTGGCTGAAGGATTTAATTTTCTTTTTTTTTAATTTTTAATATTTTTTATTACATATTTTCCTCAATTACATTTCCAATGCTATCCCAAAAGTCCCCCATTGCGCCCCCCACTTCCCTACCCACCCATTCCCATTCTTTTGGCCCTGGCATTCCCCTATATTGGGGCATATAAAGTTTGCAAGTCCAATGGGCCTCTCTTTCCAGTGATGGCCTGGAGTTTTGTTCCCTTCCTTTTGAATTCATAATATGTTTTTTTCTGTGCCCTGTCATTCTCCATGATATAAACTTCAGCCTAGATTCATGGTACATGGATACAGCTCTCCATGGAGACATATCCAGTTCCAGCATGGACAGTTAGTAACAGTTTCTGCTACTGAATCAATTTGTTCTTCTTGTGTTGAGATTCACAATATCAATTATAGCAAGTGTCTTAGTCATCTTTTTTCACATTAATGAACATGAGAAGCAATTAATTTATAAAGAGGAAAGATCTGGGATATCCAGCCATGATAAACTGAAATCTCCAAGTAGTTGTAAATATATATAATTTTAATGGAATTGTGTGGAACAGTCCAATAAATTTTATCATGAGCTTATTTTCACTATCCTTCCAGAGTTTTCTTTGTATGAATTGAGGAGGAATAATATTTTTAACACGAGTGAAGATGAGGAATCTGGATTTGCTTGAGACATCACTGAAGACAATTGAACAGAAATCACTTATCTGCAGTACTTAGGCTTCCTATAGTAGGAAGTCTTAGAACTGAGCTAGGTGTAGAAGACATTCCTGTGACTAGTAAATAAAACTATTGACTACATCACCTTCACCCAAGTCCTGTGCATTAAGAGGAACACACGTACTCTTCCTGTTCATTTTGCCCCATCTTTCAGATTGTGTGCAATTTCTCCTCAGATAACTGTTAAAGTACACATTGCTTTAACAGTAATTCTGATTATTTTAGCATCATTTTCAAACTTTATGGGAATACATTTATACTTTTGTTTAAAAATATTTCATAGGTATAGTTGTTAATTAAAAAAATATTCCTCTCAATATATGACAATTCATCAATGTAATCCACCATATAAACAGATTAAAAGCAAACAAAAAACATATAACCATCTCATTAGATGCTGAAAAAGCATTTGACAAAATACAACATCCCTTTACATTAAAATTTCTAGAGAGATCAGAGATAACAAGCACACACCTAAACACAAAAAAGTCAATATACAGCAGGCCAATAGCCAACATCAAGTTAAATGAAGAAAAACTTAAACAATTCCACTAAAATCAGGGACAAGGCAAAGGTGACCCCTCTTTATATATCAATTCAATATAGTACTTGTACTTCTAGCTAGAACAATAAGACAACTAAAGCAGATGAAGAGGATAAAACTTGGAAAGGAAAAAGTCAAAGTATCACTATTTGCAAATGATATGATAGTATACATAAGTGATTTCCAAAATTCTACCAGTAAGCACCTTCAGAAACGTGGCTGTATACAAAATTAACTCAAAAAAATCAGTAACTTTATACAAATAATAAATAGGCTGAGAAAGAGATGGTAGAGACAATTTCTTCATAATAGCACAAATATTACAAAATATCTTGGTGTATCTCTAACCAAGCAAGTAAAAGGTCTATATCAGAAGAACTTCAAGTTACTGAAGAAAGAAATTGAATAAGATATCAGAAGATAGAAAGATCTTCCATGCTCGTGGGTCAGTAGGATTAACATAGTAAAAACAACCATCTTACCAAAACAATCTACAGATTCAATGCAATCTCCATCAAAATTCCAGCAGAATTCTTTATAGACCTTGAAAGAGCAATTCTCATCTTCATATGGATAAATAAAAATCCCAGGAGAGCTAAAACAATTCTGTTCAATAAAAGAACTTCTGAAGCTATCATCATTCCTGATTTCAAGCTGTACTACACAGCATTAGTAATAAAAACCTCATGGTATTGGCATAAAACAGACAGATTGATCAATGAAATAGAACTGAAGAGCCAGAAATAAACCCACATGCCTATGGACACAAGGTTTTGACAAAGAAGCCAAAGCATACAATGGAAAAAAGATAGCATTTTCAACAAATGGTCCTGGTTTTACTAGATGTCTACATATAGAAGAATACAAACAGGTCCATACTCACCACCTTGCACAAAACTCAAATTCAAATGGACCAAAAATCTCAACATACAACTAGATACAATCAATCTAAGAGAAGAGAAACTGGAAAAGCCTGAAATACATTGGTACTGGAGAGACAACTTCCAACAGGGAAAACCAACAACTTGGGCATTAAGACCAACAATTAATAAATGGAACCTCATGAAACTGAAAATCTTCTATAAGGCAAAGGACACTGTCAATAGGACAAAACAAAAGCCTACAGAATGAGAAAAGATCTTTACCAACCCTATATCTAACAGTGGGCTAATACCCAAAATATAGAAAGAACTGAAGAAGTTAGACACCAACAAATCAAATAACTCAATTAAAAGTTGGGGTAGAGAACTAAGAGAATTCTCAGTAATGGAATCTCTAAATAGCTGAGAAGCACTTAAAAAATATTGATTATCCTTAGTCATCAGGGAAATACAAATCAAGAGGCCTCTGGGATTCCATCTGACACCCACCACAATGGCTAAGCTAAAAATCTCAAGTGACAGCACATGCTGACAAGGGTGTGGAGCAAGGGGAATATTTCTCTATTAGTGGTGGGTGTGCAAACTTGTGTAATTACTTTGGAAATCAATTTGGTGTTTTCCCACAAAAGGGAATAATTCTATCTCAAGACCCAGCTATACCACTTCTGGGGATATACACAAAAGATGTTCCATCATAACACAAAAACACTTCCTCAACTATGTTCACAACATCTTTATTTGTAATAGCCAAGAAATGGAAACCTAGACAACCTAGACATCTCTCAACCAAAGAATGGATAAAACTAAATGTGGTACATTCACACAGTAGAATACTTCTCAGCAATAAAAAACAAGGGCATCATGAATTTTGTAGGTAAATGGATGTAACTTGAGAATATTATCCTGAATAAGGTAACCCAGACCCAATAGGACATCCATGGTATGTACTCACTTATAAGTGGACATTATACATAAAGTACGGGATACCCACACTATACTCCACATATTCAAAGAAGCTAAATAACATGGAGGACTCCAGGGAAGATGCTTGAATCTCATTCACAAGAGCAATTAAAATAGGCATAGATGGTGAGTGGAGGGAGTAGGTTGGACAGGAGAGGGGGTGTGGAGGGAAAGAGGGTGGGAATCAGGTGTGGGGAAAGCAGGGCTGAGAGAACTAGGAGTGAGAATAGAAAAGGAAAGGGCATCTTTGGGGCAAATGAGAGACCTGAGACAGGTGAGGCTCTGAGGATGCTATGGTGATGAGTCTAGCTGAGACCTCAGCTGAGTAGGGAATAGGAAAGTTGAAGTGGTCACCTTCTGTAGCTAGGCAGGACTCCTAGTGGAGGGAGAGGGACACCAAACCTTCCACAAAACTTTCAACCCCAAATATTGCCTGCCTACAAGATACACAATGATAATAATGAAACAGAGATTGAGGGGACAGTCAATGACTGGCTCAACTTGAGTGCAATCTCATGATAAGGAGCCAACCTCTAACACTATTAATGATACTCTGCTATACTGTAGTCAGGAACCTCACAGAACTGCCTTCTCAGAAGCTTCATCTAGCAGTTGATGAAAAAAATGCAGAGACTAACAGCCAAACATTAGGCAAAGCTCAAAGAGTCTTCTAGAAGTTCGGGAAGGACTGATAGTCTTGGAGTGGTCAAGAACACCACAAGAAGACTTACAGAGTCAAATAATCAGAGCCCTGGGTATCCCTAAGAGATTGAACCACCAACCAAAGAGCATGTGTGATCTGGACCTAGGCCCCTTAAACATATGTAGCTGGTATGCAGCTTAGTCTTCATATCAGCATCCTAATGATTGGAGCAAGGCTGTCTCTGACTCCCTTGCATGCCTTTGGATCCTTTTCACTGAGCTGGGCTGCCTTTTTGGCCCTCAGTGCTATAGGATTCACTTATTCCTGCTGTATGTATCTAGGCAAGTTGGTGTTAGTGGTCTAACATTCTCTGAGGAGAAAAGTAGGGGTAATGGGGGGTGGTGGATGAAGGAATGGGTGTGTGTGGGACTGGGAGGAAAGGAGGGAGAGGGGCTGAGATTGGGCTGTAAAATGAATACATACATACATACATACATACATACATACATACATATATACATACACACACATACATGCATGCATACATGAAATATTTCTCAGCTAATTACATAGACTTTGGATGATTGTATTAAGTTTGGACAATGTGTATGCAGTATCATATGCAACATATTAAGTACAACATTACATAAATTCCACATGGACTAAATGGGCATCTGTGAAATGTATTTTTAAGTAGACATTTTGACACACTAGATTCCCAATTGCCCAGAACTATTATTTAGACAGGTCTTGTTGCATGGAAGCAATACAAGAAAGAACACTTTTATATATATAAAGGAAACAACCTGTCTTAAGAATAAGTAATCAGTCTTGCAGGTTAAAGGAATGTTCTCAGAGCTTTTGACTTTTGTGAGCAGAGCAAAAACAAAGGAAGCTTTGGCAATAGCAAGTCATACTGATTCCTTCAGTTTGACTTTTAACTTAAGAACTTTGGCTTAGTTGATAGACACATGATTGACATGTGATTCACATTATACCCACCCTCAAACTTTTTTTTTTATTCTCTGTCCGATGATGATGAAGATTTTTAAACATTGTATAACCAATCAAAAAAATAATGAAGCCACATCCTGAGATTAGCTGTAAAGTTTGACAGTGACATAATGAAAATGCACATTAGAAAGTTGACAGGCAGGTCTGGACTACAGTCTGTTAACTGCAAGAGAGAAGGTCAAGTTTACACTACACAATTCACTGTTGTGCTTATCTGAGAAGTAGTGTTAAAAATCCCCAATTCTCTCTGAGTGTTGGAGGACTGGCCAGATACAAACCTTTTCCAAAAAGATTTGCACATAATTTTCAGTCCCGTCATTTTTTCTAGTGGCTGTATAAAAGATACATGTATTATGTGCCTATAATTTAATATTGTATATGAAGAAATTGCTCTATTTCACTCTGGCATATTTTGCAAATCTTTCTCTTTCTTAAGAAAGTGATGGAGTTGTACCTGACCAGAACAGCACAATGCTCTGCTTGGCACTTTCCCAAGTCGTGCTTGGAAGACCTTGAATTTGACTTTGTTAAGTTAGAGGGAAATAGTTCAACTCTGCCATAAAATGGGACAGAGCAGCCAAAGGACTTGGAAGTTGTGTGTGTGTGTGTGTGTGTGTGTGTGTGTGTGTGTGTGTGTGTCATATGCATGAAAATGGTGCCTTATCTTCTATGATCTGTTACAAGCTAAGATTTTTTTTTTTAATTTAAATATAGAAAGTTCAAGATTTTGCTGACAGGACCCTGATATAGCTGTCTCTTGTGAGGCTATGCCAATGCCTGGCAAATATAGAAGTGGATGTTCATAGTCATCTAATGGATGGAATACAGGACCCCCAATGGAGGAGCTAGAGAAAACACCCAAGAAGCTAAAGGAGTCTGCAACCCTATAGGAGGAAAAATATGAACTAACCAGTATCCCCCAGAACTGTGTCTCTAGTTGCATATGTAGCAGAGAATGGCCTAATTGGCCATCAATGGGAGGAGAGGCCTTGGTCTTGTGAAGATTACATGCCTCAGTACAGGGGAATGCCAGGGCCAGGGAGCAGGAGTGGGTGGGTTGGGGAGCAGGGCTGGGGGAGGTTATGGGGGCTTTGGGGATAACATTTAAAGTGTAAATGAAGAAAATATCTAATAAGAAATGCCTTAAATTTAAAAAAAGTTCAAGTTCACAACAGACTTTACTTCTTAAATTTATGATTTATTAAGGTAGAGAAAAAATAAAGTGTAAAAGTAAAACTGCCTTATTTCCAACTCCACTGTTGTTGTAGTTAGAAACACCATTATTCCACATTCTACACTCACATATGTTAACAAATCATTCCATACTACCCTTTCCAGGATATTAAAAGAGACAAGTTACAAAAATTATGGGCAATTTCCTTATTATTCAATCAAGTATCTCAATGTTTTCTGTTTCATTTTATATGCAAGACTAACTTTTTTAAACATGGCTTTGGAAGGAGTTGCTATCTGCTTTGACATGGCACTAAGTATTTGTTCTCTGAGAGGAATTGAGAGGGTTTTTCAAGATAAGCAGTTTTCTTCCTGCAACAGCCTCAGTAGCCACCATATCAGAAAAGGCAGAATGCTCTTGGGTCAGGAAATCCAAAACCATCAAGGCAAGATGTACTCAAAGATGTGTGAGCCATTTAACACCAAGTAGGCTAATAGCATCCAACAAATGGTGACAAGTAATAATACAATTTACACAATAAATGAGGTAGCTCAGGAAGGTTTTGAGAAAAGTTTGCACTGGATAATGGATTTAAACAAAGGAACAAAAAATGGGCTTAGCATCTCAATTTCAATTCTATTTTAAATTTAGTTTTCAAGTGAATTTGTTCCCTTGCATTTTAATAAATTGAACTTAAATACTACTTTAGTATCTTCATTCCTCTCTTTCATGTAATTGAAATACACCTGCCTACGGATTGGGAAGTCAGGATGAGGTAAACAGAGATAGACAGCAGGGGATAAATAGGCTTTCTACGAGAGCATTACTGATTTGTAGAATATGGTAAAGAAAAAGTCTTATATGTATAGTTAAGCAGGTTATTCTGCTAACAGATGCATGTAACCAATTGTGTGGTTTGTATACATCATATAATTGTGTGATAAGACCTTATGAAGCTTTGCTCCCTTAAAAAGCATCAACCACACTGTATCCCATTTTCATTTTCAAGCTAATATTTCTAGCCCCCAAATCTAATTATGAAAAATTATGTCCTCATTTCTTTTGAAACAATTTAGACTCAAATATCAGTATGGCAGAGCTCATGGAATCCTGCAAACAATAGGGAGGAGGAAATGTAGGAGCCAGAAGAGTCAATCACATAGCAAGGAAGCCCACAGAGTCAATGAACCTAGGTTCACAAGGTCTCACAGAGTCTAAACAGACAATTAGGGAGCCTGCATGGATCTTATGTAGGCCTTCTTCATGTATGTTATGGCTCTGTAGCATGGTGTTCTGTGGGACTCTTAAGTAGAAGTTGGGGCATATGTCTCTGATGATTTTAGTTTCTTTGGGGAGTCTTTTATTCCTACTAGATTGCTTTATCCAGCCTTAATATGAGGGGATATGTGTAGACTAATATGGCAGAACCTGATATGCTATGATTGGTTGATATTTTGGGGATGTCTGCCTTTTACTGAAGGAAAATGAAGGAGTGGTTCTGGGGTGAAGGTGACATGGGAGATACTGAGAGGAGGAGAAGGAGAGGAAATTGCAGCCAGGATATAATTAATTATTATTATTATTATTATTATTATTAAAATCTGCATTCCCACCATGGCTTTTGCAACATGTAGAAACTGAAGTACAAAGAAAGAGAAAAAGTCCTTAATATCTTCAAGCACACCTATGAGAGATGAGCCACCATCTGCAGTTAGGACCTAAGTTCAAGTGGCAAGTGGAGTGTAGGTGACTCCATGTGACACCTTTCCTTTGTTGTCAGCAGTCTGTGGAATAACACACTGGTAGAGAGGGCTGGATGTTACCCTGAGAATGAAGAGCTCAAAGTGATCTCAGAAGTGTGGCAGCATGGTGTTAGGAACTGCCAGTCATCAGACTCTAAGTCCCTTAAAGAGGAAGGAAAAAAGGCAATAAGGTTATGCCCTATGGTAGCAGTGGGGCTACAAGACAATATTTCACTGAGGCTGGTTTACAGGTTCTGAGGCTCAGTCTATTATCATCATGGTGAGAAGCATGACAGTGTCCAGGCAGACACGGTACTGGAGGAGTTGAGAGTTCTACATCTTGTTCTGAAGGCAAACCAGAGAAGACTGGCTTCCAGGAAGCTATGTGGAGGGTCTCAAAACCCATTCCCACAGTGACACACTTCCCCCAACAAGGTCACACCTACTCCAACAATGCCACAACTAGTAGTACCACTCCCTGGGCCAAGCCTATTCAAACCACAAAGGGACTCACAGGGATTGCCTAAGAACACCAGAAAACACAGGTATATTCATTGTGATTCATAACTATCAAACTTACAGTTATAAATTAGTAAAAGAGTTATTTTATAGTTGGTGTCACTACATCATAATTTGTATTGAATTGTTGCTGAATTAGGAAGATTGAGAAGTACTGTTCTTTTAGAAGCCTACAGAACTATGGTTAAACTCTATTTAAGAGCAATAGTAAATATCACCTGACTGCTGGAAAGTATACCAGTTAGGATATGCAGCTACCTTGAAAGAGAAATTATACTAACTAAAACAAATGCTCACACCATTTCCTCCCTATTACTGATTCTGTCTCCATTCTTAGGAGAAATTTTGTGTTACTGTGTGAGAGTAAGAATAGATCATAGGGCTAACCAGAAGCTACTCTGAAATGGCTTAGGATGGACTTAATCTTTCCTTGACAGGTACAATCCAGAATGTTAGACACTGCTAAGCAGTACTTGTTGAAGTGTGGTCTATAGAGCTTTCATGTAATAGTGTTCATTGCTTCTTTTGCCCTGTCAGAAAAATCCACCTGGGCGTCTCAAAGGTCTTTTCTATCTAAGATCTATGATCCAAGATCTACACTCCTTACTGAGACAAAATGGCCACTGGGCATTCCTACCCTCCATGGAAGCTTAAAACTGTAAATCTCTGCTTCTGTAAGTGTCCAAATGCTAGAACAATCTGATCATTAAGAAGGCTGTCTCTGTGTCAAAGGGAGGTTCATTTCCCATAAGTAAACTCTTCACGGTCATGATGTACCATTTATAATTCTCGTCTTAAACATGATGCTATAGTGGGTTCCACTGAATTAAAAACAAAGATGTTTCATTTAATCTGATAAGTGCCATGATTCAATTATAAACTCGCGACTCTAATCTCTCTCTCATTCTTTTACAATGCTTTATTCATCTTATGTTTTTAATATTCTAAGCCTCTGTCTTCCCTCAAGATTACTTCCCCTTTTATGTCCCTGCAAGAGCATCTGCCAATGTTCCTTCAGTCTGTATTCCCTCTTTTGTATTTGGTTATCAGCATAATGATGTATTAAATTGATTGGTCCTGATGCAACAGAGCTTGGATTATTTACTTTTAGCTGAAGGAATATGGATACATATTCTTTAAAATACTTGAGGTTTCTGAAGTATGTGAAAAGATTAGCATTGCTCCAGTCTACCATTCTAAACACAACATATTAGCAAAATACCATTGGGTCTGGCAACTTATAAAGAAGATACCAATTACTCTGATTCAACTCAATAAGAAGAATTAAAATTATACCACAAAAATTCTAGGTTTTTGTCTTATAACAAAAATGTTTTGAATTTTGTACCTCAATAACCTATAAGAGGAAAACACAAACCGAGAGAAAAAGATAAAATCTGAGTGACTATTTCTAGGTTTGTCTAAAATTTTTCTAGTTTTCAACCTGTAAAATATTTTTAAAGTAATCTTAAAATTTCATTTTACTGTGGAGACTTAAAAAACACAGTTCTCACTTCAAAGGGGAAAAAAACAGTTTATTCTGAGCCAACTATGATTGAGTGTGCCCCAGGGGAAATATTTCAGATTGCCCCAAATAGCATTGCTTCAATGTTCCACTGTAGAAGTGGTTACAGGAGATTTTTCTTTTTAGTTACTGAAGACCAAAAGAAGGCATAAATCAAGGAATTTACCAGTCATATGGATAGGAATATCATGTAAGTAGATTATAACAAAAAATGGAAAAATCCACAGTAAGTTTCAAATACTATCCAATGACATTCATAACTTTTCCATTGGTAGAAGCTCATGGTCTGGCAAAAGCACAATTTAAAGGTTTTACTTCATACCTAATATGGATATTATATCAGATGCATAAGTGGTAGATGGTTGCTGAAGGAGTATAAGTGGCTCTGGATCTGCAACATTCTAACACTATACAATCACAGAATTTGAAACAGTTCTTCAGCCTTATAAAATGTTTAGTTTAAATGTGGCTTTTCTTTTCATAGACTCTCCTTTTCCTAAGAATACATGCTAAATAATTTCTGAATTTATGTATTTTATTCTGGGGACCATCTTATTTAATAAGTATCACAACCAATAATAACAACATATACACTTGATAAAGTACCTGAAAATGATGAGAAGTTAGTTTTATGTTCTCAGGATGCTCTGAATGAGTAATTAAACCAAACAAGAAAGAAATTTCACACAATCCTTTGGGTGATCTGCACTGGCAAAAGTAGAAAGCAAAAATGAAAGCTGGTGTTATATTCCTGAGGCCATGCAACTTGTAACCAGACAAAACAAGTAGTTGGCCCAAGCTTAAAATCCAAGTTGGTCTGATTCTAACCTCATGATATTTTCAACTCCATCTCATGGCTCATTAATTGCTTCTGGATTTGAAATGCCCTGCTGATCATTGCTAAAATCAAAAACCTAATGCAAGTTGAAGTATAATTATCCTGAATTCACAATATGCTATCAATATTTTCATAACTACGAGTGATCTAGGGCATAGTTCTAAACTAAGTCACCAATCTTGCTTCTCGGGGACTATTTGGAAAGACGTAAAGATCGTTACGAATGAGATGATTGGCATGCTAGTCTTGTGAAGCAGTACTTCTACATGTCTACAAGTCATTGAATTGTGCTTCCATAAAGAATTCTAAAGCATTATAACAAAATATCAATAGTGCTGAGAGAAAACCCTAATCTAAAGGTGAGTACTACATAGCATGGCAAAAAGACCACACTCAAAACATATGAGACCATTACAGAAAAACAAAATTCCCTGAAGCTTTTACTCAGCAAGAGAGCAGCCACCGTATTAAGATAGAGTTGTAATGACTATTAGGAAAGAATGGTAAATGCTGCAGGGGCAACTCAACATGGAGAGTCTGCTTCAATCATCCTTTAATTTAATCTGAGAGCTATGAGCTTTATACCCATAGATGTTGGAATTAGGCACCAATTATCTGTTATTCAGACATTTAACCCAAGCTGCCTGCATCAGGGAAGAACCTGATGCTTTAATTTTATCAATATAGTGTCAAAACATTGAATAAGCTATTGACAGAAGCTATTGAAAATACCCTCTTTAACAGTTAAATTCGGCTCTGAAAGGATTCTTTGGAAATAATTTTCAAGTGTAACAACCATCAAACCACAAACAATAACCCAACTCTTGAGCAAATAAATGTTCATAACAAGCTGCTCTAGAAATAACTACCATGGAAAGCATACCACAGAGGCTCACCACTTTACCATAAGGAGATGCACTATAAATAGTGTTCACTATGCTGGTGAGCATTTCCAGCACTCTGGGTCAGGTGATGTCATGCTTCCAGAATGTTAGCTGATAGTATCTCCTTCATCTCTTTGGGACATCTTTCGGCCAGAGCCCTTAATAATGCAATGTTTGATGTAGATGCATCCAGAAGTTTTTGCTGCCGGCATGCTTCTATATTCCCCAAATCATCATGGTAATCTGAAAGAATTACATTCTTGTATTAATACAAAATACACTGTAAATTGTGTTACATCTCAGCATATATTTATGTGGGAGGAACCCTTGCACTTAAATTGTAAGTCTCTAATCACAGGAGGACAGTCTCCTACACCAAATCAGTCTTCAGACACTCTGATCATCTGCCTCACTGGCTCAGCAAACAAAACTGGAAATGTGTGAATTACAAGCAACAAGACTATCTTTTTCACTATTTACATTTCTCCCTTATATCCTCAAACAACTTGTAATTCTTTCATAGCAGAAATGACTCTCAGCTTAGAGTAATTCTTCTGTGATTCTTGCCATAATTGAACAATATACAACTGGAATGGGAATGGGAATGGGTATGGCCTTGGTTAGCTTTATTGTCAACTTGACACATCAGAGAAGGGGGAACCTCAGATTGGCCTGTGGTCATTCTTATGGAAAATCATCTTTACTACTAACTAATGTAGGAAGGTCCAGCCCACAATGGATAGAACCACTCCTATATAGGTGGGCCTGGTTTGTATAAGACAAAGCTTAGCAAAGTAGTAAGAAAAATGTTAAACTTGAAAGCAGCACTCCCTCATGGCCTCTGTTTCAGTTCCTAACTCCTTATTCCTGTCTTGAATTCCTGGCCTTACTCCTCTCAATGATGGAGTGTGACCTGAAAAGGGCAAATGAAATAAACCCTTTCCTCCCCAAAGTTTCCTTAGTCATGGTTGTTGTGATTATAAAAAGATAAAGAGATATGAGATTATGTTCTATGAGGGTATGGTAAGGTATGGGGGAAGGGAGTACCTCAGTGGGCCCATGCCAAGGCATCTCTCCCCCCTACCCCAAGGCAAAAGCCACATGAAATAGAGTTTATTTAGGGCATGGTAGGGAGTTAAAAGAGTATCAGAGGGAGAGAGAGAGAGAAAGAGAGAGAGAGAGAGAGAGAGAGAGAGAGAGAGAGAGAGAGAGAGAGAGAGGAAGAGAAAAGGGGAGGAGAGGAGAGGAGAGGAGAAGAGAGGAGGGGAGGGGAGGGGAGGGGAGGGGAGGGGAGGGGAGGGGAGGGTCATGACTATATGAATAGAAGGAAGAAGGGAATGGGGAGAGAGGGGGAGCAAGAAGGCAAGAAGCAAGAAAGAGGCAAGAGTAAGAGAGTAAAAGTGAGTGAGTAAGAGAGAGAGAGAGAGAGAGAGAGAGAGAGGAAGGGAAAAGAGAGAGGAGGGGAGGGGAGAGGAAGGGAGAGGAGGGGAGAGGAGGGGAGGGGAGGGGAAGGGAGGGGAGAGGAGGGTCATGACTATATGAATAGAAGGAAGAAGGGAATGGGGAGAGAGGGGGAGCAAGAAGACAAGAAGCAATAAAGAGGCAAGAGTAAGAGAGTAAAAGTGAGAGAGAGAGAGAGAGAGAGAGAGAGAGAGAGAGAGAGAGAGAGAGAGAGAGAGAGAGAGAGAGAGAGAAGGGCAAGCAGCCCTTTTATAGTAGGCCAAGCCTACCTGGCTGCTGTTGTCAGGTAACCATGGGGGTGGAGTTCCAGACAAAATACCAACAATAGTATTTATCACAGCAGCAGAAAGCAAATGAAGAAAGAAATTAGTACCAGGAGAAGTGAACTGTTCCTATAACAGCCTTACCATGTTGGTTTGTGAAAGGATTGTAGTAGCCTGTGGAGTTTGGGTCAGGAAATCTGTTAAATGGTTCAGGCCTAATAGACTATTTTGTGGAGTTTTTAAGATAAGAACATTAAGAGAAATACAGATGCTAGAGGATTAGTTTGGGGATTTTTGAAGGAAACAAAGAATTTCTCCATGCCAATTATGTTATATTTTGGCTTAAGATTGTTTGCTGGGACTGAAGAATCAGCTATGTTTAGCTGTTCAGCACTGCTAAAGTGAAAGCTTACCTTAATGAGGATAATGGATAATAAAAGCTAAAGACGTAGGTGTGATTTAAAAGAGACCATTTACTTAGGATCAGAGCATAGACACTATGGTCCAACAGGAACAATGCTAACGTCAAGCTAACAGCACAAATTGGTGAACAATGGTGAAGAATACTCTAAGTGTCCCTCACATGGTACTGGTTTTGAAGACATGGAGTAAAGATGAGAATTGACATGATGGGGCAAGTTAGAGTCACTAAAAGTAGACTGTAAAAGACCACTGGTTGACACTAAAGCCTCAGGTGGAGAAAACAATCCCAACCCATTAGATATGCCAACACCATGGGATGTATAGGTAGCAAAGACAATGGTGGGTGTAACATGGACCTAACCTCAGCCTGATAGACAAGCTGTGTGTGTGCTGTAGATGTCAGAGCTATAGAGTTCAGGCTACCTATGTCTTTTGGAGACTGGAAGATTATGAATGATTACAGATGTTGGACACTGAGCCATTTGTTAAGTTTTGGTTTAGGTTTGATATGACTATAAATATGCCTGGTTCTCTTCTTGAACAAAAAAAGTATGTAACTTTTTTGTTTGTTTGCTTGTATGTTATTTTATGGGAGCCCCTTGCTTATTAGGTTATTATACTTTGAACGTTTAAAAAGATAGGGTTATAAAGGGATATAATTTTTTAAGAGGGTGAGACATCTAAATTTAGACAGTTTTTTGTTATATTAATGTGAGATCTTTGGGAAATAAATGAAAAGTTGTGGCCCAACAGTGATATGCTTGTATGTCTAATTGACAGAGAGTAGTTTGTGCCAATTAGTTTGTATTGTCAATTTGACATACCTGGGAAGAGAAAACTGCAACTGAAGAGTTGCCAGGATCTGATTGGCTTGAGGGTATGTCTATGGAGAATTGTCATGGTAAACTGATTGGTGTGGTAGATCCCAGGTCACCATGGGTAGAACCATCCTTATGAAGCTGAGACTGTGCTATATAAAAAGCCCAGGTGAGAAAGCTGGGAAGAATAGACCTGTAAGCATCATTCTTCCCTATGTTTTTATTTCAGTTTCTGCTTGCGTTCCCTCCTGGCTTCTTTCCATGGTGGAATGTAAAAGGAATGTATGAAACAGCAAAGCTCTTTCTTTCCCAGCTTGCTTTTGATCATGGTGTTTGCAACAGCAGCAGAAAGGAGACAGAGACAAGTATATAAATTAGAGCAGTTCCCACATAATGTGGTCAATAGTAATGATCATTCAGGTTTGTGTTTGTAAGGTGTTGCCTTGTGGCAACAATTTGTATCTTTTAAAATTGAGGATCAGAGACATTCTCCCCCCAGACAACTTGGGACCTTTGTTCTTTAGTTGATGGTGTCTGAGAACACTATTGAGATCATAGCATTCCCTAAAAATAAATCTCAACTTGACCTGGCTAAGATTATGGAAAAGTATATTCTATAAACAGAACTGAAAATGGTCTCTGTTTTGTATGACAAAATTGGTTTAGGGACATATAGTTGCTTGTGTAGTGTGGAAAGAATAAATGTTCATTTAGGCCAAGGAAACAAATTTCCTTCAGAATATGTGAATGAGTGATGTCTACTTTGCAATGATCACTTATTGGTAATTCTTTCATTTGTTTTCATTTTGTTTTCATTTTGTTTTTAGCTTATAAGGAGGGCTGGAGAGGGGTGACTCAGTGGTTAAGAGCACTGACTGCTCTTCCAGAGGTACTGAGTTCAAATCCCAGCAACCACAGGGTGGTTCACAACCACATGTAATGGAATCCAATGCCCTCTTCTGGCTACATAGTGTGTATATATATATATATATATATATATATATATATATATATATATAATTAGCTTATAATAAACTTACATTTCTTACATACCTAATATAAACTTTCTCATTTTTATTTTTGGCTCATGCAATTTAACGGACTTAGACATTATAGCTACCCTGAGTCACAGAAAAAAAACAAAACACTAATGTATGGTGAGAAAGAGCCCATTGGTGATGGGGACAGGTGGGGAGAGGAAGAAGGAGAGAGTACAAGGGGAGACAACTAGAATGAGAGAGGAGGGGGATTTCGTGGCAAGGAATGGCAGATATAAAGTATGAAAGGACCATCTCCTATAACCAGGCAAGACATGCAGTGGAGGCTTTGGGAAACCATCCCAGCCACAGAACCTTTGACTTACAATTTGCCCTGCCAGCAGGATGTGCTGAGGCAAAGGTGGCACAGAAATCGTGGGAGTGGCTTACCAATGACTGCTCCAGAATAAGACCTATGCCACGAGAGGGAGACCACTCCTGACAATACCTAGATGTGTGCTGTGCTAGATGACCCAGAGACCCAGGATAGAACCAAACAACATCAAAAAATGTCAATGAAAATTATGCTTACTGATATGCTGCCTCTCATGGTGCCTAATCCAGTTGTCATCAGAGAACCTTCACCCAGGAACGGATGGGAGTTGATGCAGAGTTGCACAGCCAAACATTAGGTGGAGTTTGGAGGAATCCTGCTGAAGATGGTGGGGACGGGTGATAGGAGCCAGAGGTGTCAAAAACAACACGTGGAAGCCCATAGGAAACAACAAACTTGAACTCTTAGGGGTACACAGAGATTGAACAGTCAGGGAGCTGGGATGGGTCTATGCATGTGTTATAGCCTGGTATTTTTCATAGGACTTGTAACTGAAGGTGTGGGCACTATTTCTGATGCTTTTGCATGCTTGGGGAACCCTTGTCCTCCTACTGAGTTTGTTTATCCAGCCGCAATGGAGTGTCTAATATTGTTGCAAATTGATAGGCCATGTTTGATTGATATCCCTGGGTGGCTTGCTCTTTTCTGAAGATAAAGGGAGGCAGAGTGAATAAGGATGGAGGAGTTGGTGGGTGGGAATGGAAAGGTGATGGCAGAGGGAAGAAGGGGAAATGGATATTGGAATGTAATAAATGAGAGAAGAAAATACATAAATAAATACTTAAATGAAAAAATATTTGGATAGTATATAACTGAAGCCAGAAAATGTTTATTTCTGATGTTAAGTTGACTCTATGTAAAGCACTGCTGAATCTGATTCTTATGGATATTATAGCAAAAGATTAAAAACTGTATGACTTACAGTAGTTAGAAGACTAGTCACAGTTCTGGAGCATAGAAGTCTGAAACCAAGTTGCTTTCTGGCTTCTTCCAGCATCCAGTGACTCCACGTGTCCTGACAATACCTAGATGTGTGCTGTGCTAGATGACCCAGAGACCCAGGATAGAACCAAACAACATCAAAAAATGTCAATGAAAATTATGCTTACTGATATGCTGCCTTTCATGGTGCTCATATATATACAAAATTCCACCTAAGTCTTTGTCTTCCCATGAAGTTCTACCCATGTCTCTCCCATATTTTCTTTTCTCGTAAGATAACAGGATTATGGAATAAGGCCTGGCCCTATGCCCCATGACCTAGTCTAATTAATATAAAGATAGCCCATTCTCCTGAAGGTCCTGTCAGAATATTTTAAGTAAAAGTTAGCCTATCTTTTGGGAAAATTCTCTTAACCCCCAATCAACAGAATTTCCCAGTAATAACAAGTAGAAAGAAACCACATTACTTTTGTTCTCTCAACCTCTTGAGAATCAAAAAGAAAAAAAAATTCACTCTTTTCCTCTCTTTATAGAACTAACTCATACCTGACAGAGAGGGAGAATCGCATGAGATATTGATGCAAAGAGGAAAACACTTAAGTCCATTTTCAGCTGCAGTAAAACAACTTTCCCCAGAGTTACCTCAAAGAAACTCTAGATAAACAAACCTCAGAAGCAAGTGTTGTAATCTTGACAGAACAGAAACAGCTGGCCTTAAATACTAGCTGAATTCTAACACGCAAGTGAAAACTATTCTGTCTCCACACTCCTTCCTCCCAAGTAAAATCTTACATTTGCAGAGCTTCTTTGTTTTCTATCATTAAGTTCTGTACCATTTAGTGATTCCTCTGGCCTTAAAAGTCCAGTAGTAACTGTGTTGCCTGACAATGACTGAGATAGAACAAGTAGATAGTGACAGCAAAGCCACTGATGGATGCTCTTCCCATGAACACATAAGTCAGGTAAATGGCGCAGAAGCAGAAGGGAAGATGGCATTCATGAAGCATGACGTGTGTTGCATAATTTAATCCTCAGAGAAAGGAAGTTTGCTTTAGATATATGCCATTTGAAAAATAGAATAGCTGCTCTTCATATTTCACCCACTATCAGGGATTAATTATTTCCCTGGTCTTTATGACCATTTATGTCACTCCTACTGTAGGATGGAGGGTATGGGATTGAAGGATGAGTCACTCAACATACACGGTCAGTGAAAAGACACAGAAAAGTGGTTTTGGTGACTTTCCAAAACCAACATCAAGGTGCATTTCTAGGAAGGCCACCGGTGTGCAGACCATGTCACTTTTTTTTTCAGTAAAAACACTTTCTTGTGTATTTTTCTAAATCATTACTCTCTCTGAAACATCTACATATCATGACTGTCTGAAAATTCTACCACTTTTTCTTTGCTAGGGAATCATTCCAAACCTCCACATGTCCTCTTCAAAGTATTGTACGTTGTATGTTTGTGGTTCTCAGGCCTAAGAAAGAAATCAATTTATGATTTTTTTTTTCTCCATAAAAAGAACAACTAGACAAAGGACTCTGTCAATAGGACAAAATGGCAACCAACAGATTGGGAAAAGATCTTTACTAATCCTACATCTGATAGAGGGCTAATATCCAATATATACAAAGAACTCAATAAGTTAGAATCCAGACACCCAAATAACCCTATTAAAAATGGGGTTCAGAGCTAAACAGAGAATTCTTAACTAAGGAAACTTGAATGGCTGAGAAGCTCCTAAAGAAATGTTTAACATCCTTAGTCATCAGGGAAATTCAAATCAAAATGACCCTGAGATTCTGCAAAACTCAGGTGACAGCAGATGTTGGAAAGGTTGTGGAGAAAGAACAACACTCCTCCATTGCTGCTGGGATTGTAAGCTGGTATAACCACTCTGGAAGACAGTCTGGTGGTTCCTCAGAAAACTGGACATAGTACTACCTAAGGACCCAGCTATACCACTTCTGGGCATATACCCAGAAGATGCTCCAACATGTCATAAAGACACATGCTCCACTATGTTCATAGCAGCCATATTTATAATAGCCAGAAATTGAAAAGAATCGAGGTGCCTCTCAACAGAGGAATGGATACAGAAAATGTGGTACATTTACACAATGGAGTACTACTCAGCTATTGAAGCAATGACTTCATGAAACTCACAGGCAAATGGATGGAACTTGAAAATATCTTGAGTGATGTAACTCAGTCACAAAAGAACACACATGGTATGCACTCACTGATATATGGATATTATCCCAAATGTTCAGAATACCCAAGATCCAATTCACAGACCATATGAAGCCCAAGAAGAAGAAAGACCAAAGTGTGGATGCTTCAGTGCTTCTTAGAAGGAGGAACAAAAGACTCACCAGGAGGAAATATGGAGACAAAGTATGGAACAGAGACTCAAGGAAAGGCCCTCCAGAGACTGCCCCACTTGGGCATCCATCTCAGATATAGTTACCAAACCCAGATGCTATTGTGGATACCTGGAAGTGCTTGCTGACGGGAGCCTGATATGGCAGTCTCTTGAGAGACTCTACCAGAGCTGGACAAATATAGAGGTGGATGCTCTCAGCCAACCATTGGACTGAGCACAGGGTCCTGATGGAGGAGTTGGAGAAGGGACTGAAGGAGCTGAGGGGATTTGAAGCCCCATGCTGGGAGCAACAGTGTCAACTGGCCAGACCCCTCTGAGCTCTTGGAGACTGGACCACCAACCAAAGAGTACACATGGAGGGACCCAGGGCTCTGGCTGCATATGTGGTAGAGGATGACCTTGTTGGTCATCAGTGGGAGGAGAGACCTTTGGTCCTGAGAGTGTCTGATGCCCCAGTGTAGGGGAATGCCAGGACAAGAAGACGACAGGAGTGTGTGTGTGGGGGGGGAGGAAGCACCCTCAAAGAGGCAGGGGTAGGGGGGATAGGATAAGGGGTTTCTGAAGGGGAGACCTGGAAAGGAGAAAACATCTGAAATGTAAATAAAAAAAATAAACCATAAAATAAATTGCATAATTCTAGGGTGTACTAAAATATGTACTAAAATTTTCAGTTTAAAAAAAGAACAACTAGAGAAGAAATAAGCATGTGTCCTTAGATGTTTTAACTTACCATTCGTAAGACATGTTATGTTACAAATACTTTTAAGTTAAGGAATACAGAATGAGTTCCTTGCCAGGTCACATTTAATGTCAATTTATACCTAGAGGATTATCCAAGCTGTCACTGACCTTGGCACTATTTCAAAAGTAACATTTTTAATGGATAAAATGTTCTTGTCAAATGTCCCAGAGGAACTAGATGTGGACCTGATGCTCTCAGCATTACCCATATTTCTTCACCTATATCTCTTCTTCTACCAAGAAATAGTCTTTTAAAATAAACTTTGGATTAAACATAATTTCCAGCTCTAATTCCATGTTTTGCATTACTGCTCATACTTAATAGAATCATCATGGAAGTAATGTTCAAAGATATGAATATATTTATTTCTTATGAAGTCAAGTGATAGAAAAAGATCATAAATCAAGAACAGAGAAAAACCACAAAGTTCTGACCCAAATCAAGTGGTCAAATCCTGAGAATAAATTTGGGTTGTGATTGATGTTTGTCTGGCTTTTTTTCTTTTTCTTTTTCTTTTTCTTTTTCTTTTTCTTTTTCTTTTTCTTTTTCTTTTTCTTTTTCTTTTTCTTTTTCTTTTTCTTTTTCTTTTTTTCTTTTTTTCTTTTCTTTTCTTTCCTTTTTTTTGACAATTTCTTACATGTATATACTTAGTTTGGGGAATTTTCACCTCCATTACATACTCTCATTTGCCTTTATGCTGATGAAGCTCTAATCCTTCCCAACATATTCTCTTTTATTTTGATTCCTTTTTTTCTTTGAGTTTACATACGATTGTCTTACATGAGTAGATTATTTTCTGGAACAGAAGCATGGTATTAGTGAGACCAGAATTGAAAGAAATGACACAGTCTCTCAGAATGCCTGTTGACTGACTACAGTCCTTCAAGGAATCAAGTGAGGCTCTCCTCTGCCACGGATGATGGAATAGTAACAGGTTGTGTATAGGTAGCTGCAGCTGTGATGAGTTTATGATTACAATTGCAATACCATGTCAAGAAGACAGTGTTTGAAACAACCCTCTTGAACCTTTGGCTCCTACACTCTTTCTATGACTTGAAAGAGCTGCTATGAATGTCTTGTTTAGGCCCAGACTCTTTACACTCACCTCTTCTCCATTCTTTGACCATTTGTGAATCTCTGTGTTTAACCTATGGCCACAACACAATGAGCCTTCTGCTAAAAAGGAAGGTTAAGAATAGCACTAACCTGGTAAGTGGTTTTTTAAGTGTATAGGTGTTTTGCCTATATCACATGCATGCCTGGTGCCTGGACAGACCAGACGATGGAAGATGCCCTGGGTTTGAGTTAATACCAATTGGAAGCCACTAGGTTGGTGATGGGAATCAAATCCAGGTTCTCTAAAAGAGCAGTGCATGTTTATAACTTGTAAATCATCACTCCAACTCTGATCATTTGCTTTTATAGCAATGATCCCATAGATCTTAGTCACAAAAACAAAGTATTCGCCGGGCTTGGTGGCGCACGCCTTTAATCCCAGCACTTGGGAGGCAGAGGCAGGCGGATTTCTGAGTTCGAGGCCAGCCTGGTCTACAAAGTGAGTTCCAGGACAGCCAGGACTATACAGAGAAACCCTGACTCAAAAAACCAAAAAAAAAACCAAAAAAACAAAAAAACAAAAAAAACCAAAGTATTCCATGCAATGATTGAAATAAAGAATGATTTCATTCATAAATAGGTATTTAAGGAAAAATATTTTTTTTATTTTTTACCAAACAGAATAAAGTTTATTTATGTTCCGATTCATATATATTTTTATATACAGGCAGAGGACTATGTTTTAAACATAGCTCCCAGTGTTTTATTTTTATGTTTTTATTTTATTTTATTTTATTTTATTGTTTTAGGTTTTTTATTACGTATTTTCCTCAATTACATTTCCAATGCTATCCCAAAAGTCCCCCATACCCCCCCCCACTTCCCTACCCACCCATTCCCATTCTTTTGGCCCTGGCATTCCCCTGTATTGAGGCATATAAAGTTTGCAAGTCCAATGGGCCTCTCTTTCCAGTGATGGCCGACTAGGCCATCTTTCAATACATATGCAGCTAGAGACAAGAGCTCCTCTGGGGTACTGGTTAGTTCATCATGTTGTTCCAACTATAGGGTTGCAGATCCCTTTAGTTCCTTGGGTACTTTCTCTAGCTTCTCCATAGGAAGCCCTGTGATCCATCCACTAGCTGACTGTGAGCATCCACTTCTGTGTTTGCTAGGCCCCAGCATTGTCTCACAAGAGACAGCTATATCTGGGTCCTTTCAGCACAATCTTGCTAGTGTATGCAATGGTGTCAGCGTTTGGAAGCTGATTATGGGATGGATGCCTGGATATGGCAGTCTCTAGATGGTCAATCCTTTCATCACAGCTCCAAACTTTGTCTCTGTAATTCCTTCCATGGGTGTTTTGTTCCCAATTCTAAGAAGGGGCACAGTGTCCACACTTTGGTCTTCATTCTTCTTGAGTTTCATGCTTTTAGCAAATTGTATCTTATATCTTAGGTATCCTAAGTTTTGGGCTAATATCCACTTATCAGTGAATACATATTGTGTGAGTTCCTTTGTGATTGTGTTACCTCACTCAAGATGATGCCCTCCAGGTCCATCCATTTGGCTAGGAATTTCATAAATTCATTCTTTTTAATAGCTGAGTAGTACTCCATTGTGTAAATGTACCACATTTTCTGTATCCATTCCTCTGTTGAGGGGCATCTGGGTTCTTTCCAGCTTCTGGCTATTATAAATAAGGCTGCTATGAACATAGTGGAGCATGTGTCCTTATTACCAGTTGGGACATCTTCTTGATATATGCCCAGGAGAGGTATTGCTGGATCCTCCGGTAGTATTATGTCCAATTTTCTGAGGAACCGCCAGACTGATTTCCAGAGTGGTTGTACAAGCTTGCAATCCCACCAACAATGGAGGAGTGTTCCTCTTTCTCCACATCCTCGCCAGCATCTGCTGTCACCTGAATTTTTGATCTTAGCCATTCTGACTGGTGTGAGGTGGAATCTCAGGGTTGTTTTGATTTGCATTTTACTGATGATTAAGGATGTTGAACATTTTTTTCAGGTGCTTCTCTGCCATTCAGTATTCCTCAGGGGAGAATTCTTTGTTCAGCTCTGAGCCCCATTTTTTAATGGGGTTATTTGATTTTCTGGAGTCCACCTTCTTGAGTTCTTTATATATATTGGATATTAGTCCCTTATCTGATTTAGGATAGGTAAAGATACTTTCCCAATCTGTTGGTGGTCTCTTTGTCTTATTGATGGTGTCTTTTGCCTTGCAGAAGCTTTGCAGTTTCATGAGGTCCCACTTGTCAATTCTCGATCTTACAGCACAAGCCATTGCTGTTCTATTCAAGAATTTTTCCCCTGTGCCCATATCTTCAAGGCTTTTCCCCACTTTCTCCTCTATAAGTTTCAGTGTCTCTGGTTTTATGTGAAGTTCCTTGATCCACTTAGATTTGAACTTAGTACAAGGAGATAGGAATGGATCAATTAGCATTCTTCTACATGATAACAACCAGTTGTGCCAGCACCATTTGTTGAAAATGCTGTCTTTCTTCCACTGGATGGTTTTAGCTCCCTTGTCAAAGATCAAGGGACCATAGGTGTGTGGATTCATTTCTGGGTCTTCAATTCTATTCCATTGTTCTACTTGTCTGTCACTATACCAGTACCATGCAGTTTTTATCACAATTGCTCTGTAGTAAATTTTAGGTCAGGCATGGTGATTCCACCAGAGGTTCTTTTATCCTTGAGAAGAGTTTTTGCTATCCTAGGTTTTTTGTTATTCCAGATGAATTTGCAGATTGTTCTTTCTAATTCGTTGAAGAATTGAGTTGGAATTTTGATGGGGATTGCATTGAATCTGTAGATTGCCTTTGGCAAGATAGCCATTTTTACAATGTTGATCCTGCCAATCCATGAGCATGGGAGATCTTTCCATCTTCTGAGATCTTCTATAATTTCTTTCTTCAGAGACTTGAAGTTTTTATTATACAGATCTTTCACTTCCTTAGTTAAAGTCACGCCAAGATATTTAATATTATTTGTGACTAGTGAGAAGGGTGTTGTTTCCCTAATTTCTTTCTCAGCCTGTTTATTCTTTGTGTAGAGAAAGGCCATTGACTTGTTTGAGATAATTTTGTATCCAGCTACTTCACCGAAGCTGTTTATCAGGTTTAGGAGTTCTCTGCTGGAATTTTTAGGGTCACTTATATATACTATCATATCATCTGCAAAAAGTGATATTTTGACTTCATTTTTCCAATTTGTATCCCTTTGATCTCCTTTTGTTGTCGAATTGCTCTGGCTAGGACTTCAAGTACAATGTTGAATAGGTATGGAGAAAGTGGACAGCCTTGTCTAGTCCCTGATTTTAGTGGGATTGCTTCAAGCTTCTCACCATTTACTTTGATGTTGGCTACTGGTTTGCTGTAGATTGCTTTTATCATGTTTAGGTATGGGCCTTGAATTCCTGATCTTTCCAAGACTTTTATCATGAATGGGTGTTGGATCTTGTCAAATGCTTTTTCCGCATCTAACGAGATGATCATGTGGTTTTTGTCTTTGAGTTTGTTTATATACTGGATTACGTTGATGGATTTCCATATATTGAACCATCCCTGCATCCCTGGGATGAAACCTACTTGGTCAGGATGGATGATTGTTTTGATGTGTTCTTGGATTCGGTTAGCAAGAACTTTATTGAGGATTTTTGCATCAATATTCATAAGGGATATTGGTCTGATGTTTTCTATCTTTGTTGGTTCTTTTTGTGGTTTAGGTATCAGAGTAATTGTGGCTTCATAGAATGAGTTGGGTAGAGTAACTTCTGTTTCTATTTTGTGAAATAGTTTGTGAAGAACTGGGATTAGATATTCTTTGAAGGTCTGATAGAACTCTGCACTAAACCCTCTGGTCCTGGGCTTTTTTTGGTTGGGAAACTATTAATGACTGCTTCTATTTCTTTAGGGGATATAGGGCTGTTTAGATCATTAACCTGATCTTAATTCAACTTTGGTACCTGGTATCTGTCTAGAAACTTCTCCATTTCATCCAGGTTCTCCAGTTTTGTTGAGTATAGCCTTTTGTAGAAGGATCTGATGGTGTTTTGGATTTCTTCAGCATATGTTGTTATGTCTCCTTTTTCATTTCTGATTTTGTTAATTAAAATGCTTTCCCTGTGCCCTCTAGTAAGTCTGGCTAAGGGTTTATCTATCTTGTTGATTTTCTCAAAAACCAGCTCCTTGATTGGTTGATTCTTTGAATAGTTCTTCTTGTTTCAACTTGGTTGATTTCGCCCCTGAGTTTGATTATTTCCTGCCGTCTACTCCTCTTGGGTGAATTTGCTTCCTTTTGTTCTAGAGATTTTAGGTGTGTTGTCAAGCTGCTAATGTGTGCTCTCTCTAGTTTCCTTTTGGAGGCACTCAGAGCTATGAGTTTTCCTCTTAGAAATGTGTCCCATATGTTTTGGTATGTTGTGGCTTCATTTTCAATGAACTCTAAAAAGTCCTTAATTTCTTTCTTTATTCCTTCCTTGACCAAGGTATCATTGAGAAGAGTGTTGTTCAGTTTCCACATGAATGTTGGCTTTCTATTATTTATTTTATTATTGAAGATCAGCCTTAGTCCATGGTGATCTGATAGGATGCATGGGACAATTTCAATATTTTTGTATCTGTTGAGGCCTGTTTTGTGACCAATTATGTGGTCAATTTTGGAGAAGGTACCATGAGGTGCTGAGAAGAAGGTATATCCTTTTGTTTTAGGATAGCATGTTCTGTAGATATCTGCCAGATCCACTTGATTCATAACTTCTGTTAGTTTCACTGTGTCCCTGTTTAGTTTCTGTTTCCATGATCTGTCCATTGGTGAAAGTGGTGTGTTGAAGTCTCCCACTATTATTGTGTGAGGTGCAATGTGTGCTTTGAGCTTTACTAAAGTTTCTTTAATGAATGTGGCTGCCTTTGTACTTGGAGCATAGATATTCAGAATTGATAGTTCCTCTTGGAGGATTTTACATTTGATGAGTATGAAGTTCCCCTCCCTGTCTTTTTTGATGACTTTGGGTTGGAAGTCAATCTTATCAGATATTAGAATGGCTACTCCAGCTTGTTTCTTCATACCATTTGCTTGGAAAATTGTTTTCCAGCCTTTCATTCTGAGGTAGTGTCTATCTTTTTCTCTGAGATCAGTTTCCTGTAAGCAGCAAAATGTTGGGTCTTTTTTATGTAGCCAGTTTGTTAGTCTATGTCTTTTTATTGGGGAGTTGAGTCCATTGATATTAAGCGATATTAAGGAAAAGTGATTGTTCCTTTCTGTTATTTTTGTTGTTAAAGTTGGCATTTTGTTCTTGTGGCTCTCTTCTTTTAGGTTTGTTGAGGGATTACCTTCTTGTTTTTTCTAGGGTGTGGTTCCCATCCTTGTATTGTTTTTTTTTTTCTGTTATTATCCTTTGAAGGGCTGGATTCGTGGAAAGATGATGTGTGAATTTGGTTTTGTCGTGGAATACTTTGGTTTCTCCATCTATGTTAATTGAGAGTTTGGCTGGGTATAGTAGCCTGGGCTGGAATTTGTGTTCTTTTAGTGTCTGTATAACATCTGTCCAGGATCTTCTGGCTTTCATAGTCTCTGGTGAAAAATCTGGTGTAATTCTGATAGGCTTGCCTTTATATGTTACTTGGCCTTTTTCTCTTACTGCTTTTAGTATTCTATCTTTATTTAGTGCATTTGTTGTTCTGATTATTATGTGTCAGGAGGTATTTCTTTTCTGGTCCAGTCTATTTGGAGTTCTGTAGGCTTCTTGTATGTTCATGGGCATCTCTTTCTTTAGGTTTGGGAAGTTTTCTTCTATAATTTTGTTGAAGATGTTTGCTGGTCCTTTTAGTTGAAAATCTTCATTCTCATCCACTCCTATTATCCGTAGGTTTGGTCTTCTCATTGTGTCCTGGATTTCCTGGATGTTTTGAGTTAGGATCTTTTTGCATTTTCCATTTTCTTTGATTGTTGTGCCGATGTTCTCTATGGAATCTTCTGCACCTGAGATTCTCTCTTCCATCTCTTGTATTCTGTTGCTGATGCTTGCATCTATGGTTCCAGATTTCTTTCCTAGGGTTTCTATCTCTAGCGTTGCCTCATTTTGGCTTTTCTTTATTGTGTCTACTTCCCTTTTTAGGTCTAGTATGGTTTTGTTCATTTCCATCACCTGTTTGGATGTGTTTTCCTGGTTTTCTTTAAGGATTTCTAACTGTTTGGTTGTCTTTTCCTGTTTTTCTTGAAGGACTTCTACCTGTTTGATTGTGTTATCCTGTTTTTCTTTAAGGACTTGTAACTCTTTCGCAATGTTCTCCTGTAATTCTTTGAGTGAGTTATTAAAGTCTTTCTGATGTCCTCTACCATCATCATGAGATATGCTTTTAAATCCAGGACTAGCTTTTCGGGTATGTTGGGGTGCCCTAGACTGGGCGAAGAGGGAGTGCTGGGTTCTGATGATGGTGAGTGGTCTTGGTTTCTGTTAGTAATATTCTTACGTTTACCTTTCGCCATCTGGTAACCTCTGGAGTTAGTTGTTATAGTTGTCTCTGTTTAGAGATTGTTCTTCTGGTGATTCTGATTACCGTCTATCAGTAGACCTGGCAGACAGGCTCTCTCCTCTGAGTTTCTGTGGTTAGAGCACTCTCTGCTGGCAAGCTCTCCTCTTATAGGGAAGGTGCACAGATATCTGGTGTTTGGACCTCCTCCTGGCCTAAGAAGATGGCCCAAAACAGGACCTTTCCCAGATGCTGTGTTGCTTTGGCAGGTCACAGAAGCTGTCAGCTTCTGTGGTGCACACTCTCACCTGTGCAGACTAAGTTCCTAAGTTTGGAGGAGTCCCGGAACCAAGATGGTGCTCCCTGCTCCTGAGGCAGAGGGCTCCCTTGCTGGGCAGACTCCTTTCCTCCGTCTGGGAGGGTGGCCGGATGTCTGCGGCCCGAAAAGGGTTCTGCCTCAGCAGCTCTGTGGCTCCCGCCTGTCCCAGAAGCTGTCTGCTTCTGTGGTGCACACTCTCACCTGTGCAGACTAAGTTCCTAAGTTTGGCGGAGTCCTGGAACCAAGATCTTAAGGAAAAATATTAAGACACATTTAAATATATGGTTTTCCTTCATTTTTAAGATTATGTCCTAAATTTAGTGGCTTGAAATGTATGTTTTCTTTTCTCAGGGAAAGATGCTTTTATCTGTTACACATTTTTTAGAGGCTTATTTTCGACTGATCTCAGACATAGAAGGAGAAGGAGAATGGAGAACAGCCTATATATCTTGGCAATCTGTTCCTGGCATTTTTCACTGGCATCCTTCACTTTCTTGACTGAGATTTAGAACATTCTTTAGCCTCCTCTATATTTCTTAGTGCTTTTTTTTTCAGAGCAATATGGGAACATTTGTGCTGCAGGACACTTGAAGTAACAAGACACTGAATGCTCATTACTTTGGTCCTGTGCTTTTTACGTTTTTTTTTTGTTTGTTTGTTTAAGGCCTTTCTAAAAACACACTGGTGGACATCATCGTCCAGTTTTGCTTTTGCATTTGTATGTGTGTTCTTAATGGGCAACTTTTATATTAAATTCTGAAAAATTATGTGGTACATATTTTTGAGTTGGTGATTTGAAATCTTTGTTTCAAAAAACACTGGCCATTTTCATTTAAGGGTTTTTTTTTTTTCTTTGTGGCTGGAGAGATGGTTCGGGGGTTAAGAGAACTTACAGCTCTTGCATTCAACACAGCTTCAGTTTTCAGAATCCACACATTGGCTCATAACCATCTGTAACTCCAGTTCTAGAGGATCTGATGCCCTCTTCCAACCCCTCTGGGCACCAGGCCCACATGGGGTTCACATATATAAATGTTGGCAAAATATTCACATACATAAAAAAGTAAATTTTTAGAAAGTATTTTCTAAATGTTATGGTTATTTACAAAGCAGACTAGCAACTTCTTTTCTACATTGAAAAGCACTGAGCTATTCAGAATGAGAAACTACAAAAGGGCTCTTACTTGATTAAACAAAACCACTAGATGAGACCTTGAGAGGAAAGACAAAAACAGTGAGTTGGAGAAATGTTATTTCAGCTATGTGCATTGTTGAGAATCCCACAGAATCTAAACACATCAGAGGAATTCACCTCTGTATTTCCATCGTAGAAGGGTAAAGATGAGGACCACTCATGAAAACAAAATTGGGAAGGTGGACTTCTTCCAATGAAGACAGATTCTTTGGAATCAATGGATGTGCCAATTGTACCACAGAGTAACTATATTCTGAAACTCTATGCTACAATGCCTTTTGAAGTTTCTAAATAAGAAACATGGTGCTGAAATATTTTAGGACTGTAAGTAAGAAAATAGCACCACCTTGGGAAATTTTAACATGTCAAAAACAGAGCAAATATCATAGATGATATCTATTGTATAAAATGCTTGACAACACCAGATAAATGCTTACTGGATTCTGAAAAGAAATAGTTTTTAACTGCAAATTCTGTTATTAGTTCAAATGCAGACCTTGTACGTATATACAAATCTATGCTTTGCCCTTTTGGACAGAAGGGACAAATTTTTGCTTTTACTTCATTTTCCTTTCTGTGCTTAGTCTAAATGATTCTCTGTGCTCACCCTTAAAACACATCAGGTACATCTCATATGTAGGTTTTATTAATTAGTATTATTACGACTCCTACACTGGACCTTATCTAATCCAAATAATAAGGGCAGGGTAGGATTATGTAATGAAAACAATGTATCTGTTAAGATGTGAAGATTTTATATACAAAACCTTATAATAACAAAAATCAGTCTATAAAGTCCCCATAGTTTCCTGTGATGGATCATCAGATTTTATAAGCCTTTCTAAATCTATACCTTTAATTGTTTCATGGGACTGCCATGAGAAACTCTCACAAAGATGGTGGGTTAGTGCAAAAGAATTATATTCTTTTGCAGTTCAGAAGATTAAAAGTCTGGGGGGAAAAAAGGCTTAAACAGAGATACACATTCTGAGACAGGAGAGACAGGGCTAATGGTACTGTACTGGTTACTTTTCTGTTACTGTCATAAAAATATCATGACCGAATCAACTTGTGTGGGAGAAAAAAATGAGTTTGTTGTGGCCTATGGTTTCACAGACACAGAGTGTATAGTTTAGGAAAGGAATAGCATGGTAGTAGGAACAGAAAGATGGCAGAATACATTTTTTCATATACATATGGACACTGGAGAAGGAGATCAGGAAGGGAGGAAAGGCTATAAACACTCCAAACCTGCAAGTGATGTATGTGCTTCCTCTAGCAAGGCTTCATCATGTAATTGTTCCATATTCTCCTTATACAGTACAACCCACTGGGGACCAAATATTGAAATACAGGAACCTATGGGAAACATTTCATAGTCAAAATACCACAGCTTTCTTCTCTCTTCTAACATCTGATAATGCCAGGTGTCACTTGGCCAATTACTGCTTATCAACATCTCCATGTGGCTTCTTGCCATTTATGTCTCTTAGGAAGACATATCACTAGATTTAAGGCATCAAGATATTTTAGGATAATCTCAACTTGAGAGCCTTAGCTCAACTACATTCACAAGATCATGCCCTATTATCAAACAAGTTTGTTCATAGGTTCAGAGGTTATGGTGGAAGGCACTAGTCTTAAGATCCTTTCTACTGTTGCCACACCTGTCATTTACCATTACAAATCTCCTTAAGTCTTTTAGTGAGATCTGTAATAACGTCATAACACTGTATTTTATTTTAAAGGAAAAAACAGATTTCTTAACATTTCACGATGGGAAGCATTGCAATAAATTTGCTTGATTATTGTACCATCCCTTTGTTTAACTGGAAGGATTTTTATATTTCCATTCAAATGTTTTCAGTTGAAAATTATTTGATGCCTTATGGAGAAACCAAGACTCTTTCTTATTCAAGAGGATGCCTATGACTCCCACCATGAAGTAAATGCCTTATGACACCTCTGTGGAAGGAAAGTTGAATGTGGTTTATTCGAAATTTTCTCATTTTTTCTATTAGTCTTTTGTAAACTGTGAGATTATTACTTTGAAATGTTTATGGGATCCCCACAGAACTCTTCACTGTGAGACTGTATATGTAGTGGATCTCAAACTTGCTTCCTCACATCTACAGCAGCATTTTCTGTCATCTCTGCTTAATGGGCACAGTGTTAAACTGATTACTAATGACTAGTCATTATACACACAGATTTGTACATCTTTCAATCATTATTGGAGAAGTTTCTTTTTGTGCAGGCAGCAATTACCACAGAAAGCCACACCTGATCGAGGCTCATAGAAAAAAGGACTTCAAAATATCCAGCCCTAAATGAGTTATCCAAAACATACCCCTTTCTCCCAAGACTCTGGGATCATTGTGAATGGAGGTACAGAAATATTGTAAAATATGGACTTGTGGAATAACTAGAAGGAAACATATTTTTGAGAGAGGCCATGGCAGTATTATGACAGTAATTTTGACAGCATGCACAAAAACTAATTAAGCTAAAGCTAGAAAATATCACAGCAAAGAGAGAAGTAGACACAAAGTACCACCACTTGCTGAGGAGACATTGGCACTGTACCTGTTGGAAAAGAGAGAAGAAGAAGAAGGGGAGGGAAAGGGGAGGGCAAGGAGGAAGCAGAGGAGGGGGAAAAGGTGAGGGAGAGGGAGGGGAAAGGAGATGGAATGAGAGGAGAGGGAGAGAGAGAGGGAAAGAGAGAGGGAGACAGAGAGGATGTGTTTTTCTTTATGGTGTGGACTTTAATAGGTCAACAATACTCCAATAGATGGCCACACATGTATAAACAGCACAGACTGGTCTTGATGAGGAGGGAGGAAGGAAGGGAGGAAGGGAAGAAGAAGAGAGAAAGAAAACAGGATTTTATTCATGAGGAAGAGGGGATGGTTCTTGGAGTAGTTAGTCCAGAGACATGAATATGACCAAAATACACTGTACAAAAATGTAGAAGAACTAATAATAAAAGTGAGGAAAATAATATTCAATGTTATTTTTATTATTTAATTGATATATATATAATCATATAATGACAGTCTAATATTATAACTTGATGTTTGACTAAGGTCCTTATAACTTATATTATTGCATCTTATACTTTTGGCAATATTTCTTAAATAATTTCAGAATTTTACAAGGACTGAAAGTTGACTGAGTCTATTTGTCCCAAATTGGTACAAATAACAAACAAACAAACAAACAAACAAACAAAATGCTATCAAGCATTTTCTGTTTGTTGCTTCCAACAGTTATGATGGATATTCATTTCATAAACTTTCTTTCAACCTTGTTTTTCTGTTTCTGGCAATTATTTCAACAACATTCCTATATGTATGTATTACTTCCTGGGTGAGAGACATGGAAGTATATATATCTTAAGACTACAAGTATGCAGTGCCTTATGTTTTAAAGTTGATAACATGGGGATTCCAAGGTAAGGTTGGTGTTACACTGTTCTATTAATGGCAGGATAACATTCTTGAGTCTTAATCTTCCTTAAGGTATATTAGCAGAAAGATTAAACAAAAGTTCTGGTCTCTTTGGATGTAAGAAATATTTTCATAACAATTTGTACATTGACACATTATTTACTGGAATCTGATTAGAGTTTACTCACAGGAGCAGAAATTACTCAAGAAAATCTACATTACAAAAACCCACTCTAGCGTGGGTGACAGCTGGTAAAACTTGGAAATCTAGAGTATACTAGTACTACTTCCAGGCAGTTGAACTGCTTGGGGATTATTCTTTTCATTTGGCTAAATTGGTCTGAGCCTCTCAGACAACTGGACTGGTGTTTGCTTCCTTTGTGTACTTTGGCTGATCTGCCTCTTCCTGGCAGCTCAGCTGGTCTCTGAGTGGCTCTCAGAAGTCACTGTTTATGTATTCTTGGGAAGAGAGAAGACTGGTAAGTCTAGCCAACTTCTGGAACTTCCTGAGACCATTGAGTTTACTTTCTGAAGTCTAAGAACTTCCCTGCAGGATGGAATGTTTCACCTCCTCTTAAAATAGTGCCCCTCAACGTGCAGGTCTCAACTTCATTGAGTGTCTAAAAAACCCTTTCACAGGGGTTGCATATAGGAGATTTATATTACAATTCATAAAAGTAGCAAAATTATAGTTATGAAATAGCAAAGAAAATAATATTATGTTTCAGGTTATCACAAATGAGAAACTGTATTAAAGGGTTGCAGAATTAGGAAGATTGAGAGCCAATTCCTTAGAACAACTTGTTTTACCTCCCTTTTAATATCCTATGGTTTAAGGAGTTTCCCTACAAGATGAAAGGTTTTAATCACAAAGGAGGATGCTATAAAACATGTGCTAATAAAGAAATAATGAGACCTCTGTTAGGCTTCATTTATTGTGTTTGTTGCTCATGAGAAAGACAAACAGCATCAGATAAAAGAGAAAGGGCCAGAAATGTAGTCTAGGCTGGATGAGGCCATTCTATGGTCCTTTCCTCTCCTTCATGTTACTCTTTTCCTAATGTGTTACTAATTGTAGGCTAGATAGCAGCTTGGTCTACAGGGATATTCACTGTGGCTAGAGATTTCACTCCAGCTGTTCTGGGACTGATATGAAATATGCAAACATGTTAGTCGGCCCCTTCATATTATCAGAGCAACTCCCACCTTCTGAGCATGACTAATACAGCCTACAAAAAGCTCTTAGACAAGAATGGTAGTTGGCCCAGAGGAAACCACAGATTTCCTGAGAAGCCTAACATTGTTAGCAATGAGATGAAATGGAAAAAGTTAGCTCTTGGATTTCAAAGCCAAGGCTCTTTGCCCTGAAGAAAGCTTCTAAACTCTGCTGCTAAACACACAAGGGAAGAAACTGGGATTATATATTTAGGCCTCCTCCTGGACTACAGACATGAAAGAAAGACTACAATTTAAATCACTCCTTCTGGAAAGAGATTTTATAGTCCTAAAATATGGGAAATACAAACTATATTGATATGTTGTTGTTGTTGTAGAAATTAAGAAATCTTGGCAGAAGATGTAAGATATTTACTACAAAACATTTTTAAAATAAGACAACTTTATTGATTCAAATACCAGACTATATACAATTAAGGGACTATACACTTAAGTAAAATCTCCATCGAAAAGGATAGAACAGTACAAGCAATGGAAATGAAAAAGAAATGCTTTAACATAAGAGTACAAGTGTCATTGCCTAGATAAATGTAGTCCAAGAGGAGAAGATAAAATAGTGAGTATGAATATTTAAATATTTAATATCAGAGGACAAATTATCAAGAAATATCTTTATTTACATAAAGATGAGATGTAATACAGCAGAATAAAAACAGCTCATTGATTTTCTTTTTAATAGAGAACTCTGTGATAAGGCACAGAGTATTTACTGAGAAATGAGAAGCATTTTGATATTAAGCTTCTCAAGAGAGAAGGCAGTGAGGCAGTATTTTATGTGTTGAAAAAAAAGACCTTTGTATATGAAATTAAATATATAGTAAAATGTCACACAGTGATATCATCACACATAAATGGCTATGCATTTTAGCACAAAAATTTTTTCAATGGTACTTAATTAGTAATAGAGAAAACATGCATGAAGGAACAAAAAAAGTAAGTAAAAAAGGTAATTAGCAAAATGTATTGTTCCCTAAATAATGCTAAACTTTCCTAACATATGGTAACATAAAGCTAAAATACAAGAGAAGTGGGTTGAAAGCAAAGAACACTAAATTCATTTTTTTTTTTTTGCTTTAAAATAGGGCAAAGTTGTTATAAGACTAAAGTATATATGAAGTGTCAAAAGTCATGATTTTTAGTTCAAGAAATGAAAAATTGCCAATACCAAGAGTCAATAGATAAGAGAAAAAAAACAACTAAAAATAAGATAATTTAAAACAATACTATTGTCTAAAATAGATTTTTTTAATGTCAAAATCACATTTTTCAAGCTAAAACTTACTAATTATTAAACAAATTAAATGAAAAACTCATGCAGGTGAACAAAAATTGTAATTTTTAAAAAATTGTATAGTTATTACAACCATAGATAAATGAAATTTGTTTTAAAATTGCATAATAAAAATTTTAACTAGGATTTTTAAGTATTCTAAAACTGATTAGAGTATACAATTTGTCAATCCTACAGAAGATCTGACTTATATAATAAACTTGTCTTAATATAGAGTGCTTCACATTTAACAAAGGCAAGGTAAACAGTCAATTGCACCATAAAAGAAAACATCAGATTTATATTAGTTCACAAAAGTAGCATTGATATATTAAAAAACTCTTCCTCATGCAAACTATAACACAAAATATAATGCTAAAAAATTTGAAAACCAATAACAAATAAAGCAGGCTACTTACTACTTGCCTGAGGGTAACCAAGGCAGTTCCAATATAAATTAAAAACAACACTCAAGCTGAATGATAATGAGGCCACCACATATGACAATTTCTATGAAAAACCGAAAACAATAGTTAGAGGAAAAGTGAACTTAGAATGTGCATGTGTTTATTTCAGAAAGAAATGAATTGAAAACAAGTCTGTTAATATTTAACTCACATAACAAAACAAGCTACAGGAAAAAGACCCAGTAACAACAGAAAAAGACAAAGACAAAAAAAAGTGAAAAAGCAGCGAAAAATAGTAAGAGACGGCTGATAAAGCTAATGCTTACACAGTTCTCTTACAAAGAAATCGTAAGTGCAATCAAGTTGTACTAAAAATAAATAGAAAACTTTTAAGCACAAAATTAAAATAAGAATACAAATCAAACTCGAATATTAAATTAACATAATTAAAATAATTATATATGAATTCAAAATGGATAAATCAGATGGGACTATAAGCTTTCAGTGACATGAACTGACTTAATCTTTTACCAAAGTAAAAATTTAGCTTGTAAATATGGCTCTGTTGGTAGAGTGCTTGCCTCAAGTTCACACAAAGCTCTGGTTTCCTTCTGAGTACTGCAGACAGTACAGATAGTGACACAGTGCTTCGAGAGCAGAGACCCGAGAATCAAAAGTTCAAGGTCATCCTCAACTCCATAGCAAAGTTGAGGCCATCCCACCATTCCTGACATGAGTCTACTTCCCACTATTCCCTGTTTTAGCTGCTGTCACGGGGCTCATGGGTTATGATCTCTCTAGACCATTCACAAATCCGAAGGTCATTTCTTCTGGTTTTAAAGATTATTGATGTTAAGCACCGTCCTTAGAGAGGGAGAGAGGCACACAGAGAGAGACAGAGAGAGAAAAGGAAGGTTGTGTCTTTGTACTATACTGAAAAGGTGCTTGCCCGATACTACCTGAGGCATGGAAGATTAAAAGTAATTTTCACTCACTCTCACATCCTTGAGTAGAAGGGAAAGGACGTTTCTTAAATCAAGAAAGTACAGGTGTACAACAGACAGAAGATAAAAAATGTGAAAAATGTGTAACTACCCCTTTGTTTGGATGGCTTTTTATCTCCACATATAATTTATAATGCATTCATATTGCAGAAAAATCTCCTCTGCCTGTGACAGTCGAATGCAGTGGAATAGGATTAAACTGCATGTATTGGAATAGGATTAAATTGCATGTACATCTAAGAGAAATGAGCTGCTGCACCTGGCTTAGGTCTAAACAACTCAACTAATGCTCAGAACCTGGTGACTTTTTTGTTTTGATAATATGCCAGCTATAGAATAAATTAAACCTCTTACATGATCACGAGGGAGTTTATTAGTAAGGAAAAGTGAAATATGTAAGCAAATGTATATCACAGCAAGGGTACAAAGACCCGAACCTTCATTTGAACAATCATGAATTGCTTTATAATGGTTCTTCTCTACTTTCAGTTCAAACTTCAGAGCTCCATGCCAGGGTGTCTTAGACTGATGGGCCACTTTAAAAGTTTCCCCTAAAAATGTAAGTAATTTTGGGGCTATATTTAGGTATGGCCCCTAGAGACTCATGTTTGAACAAACTTATGGGGGCTAGGGAATGGAATGTGATGGTTTGTATATGTTCTGCCCAGGGAGTGGCACTATTGAGGGTGTGACCCTGTTGGATCAGGTGTGGCCTTGTTAGATTAGGTGTGTCACTGTAGGTATGGACTTTAAGACCCTCATCTAGCTGCCTGGAAGTCAGTATTCTCCTAGCAGCCTTTAGATGAAGATGTAGAATTCTCAGCTCCTCCTTTACCATGCCTGCCTGGATGCTGCCATAGTCCTGCCTTGATGGTACTGGCCTGAAACTCTGAACTTGTTAATTAAATGTTATCCTTTATAAGATTTGCCTTGGTCATGTTTCACAGGAGAAAAACCCTAAGACATATATCTGTTGTATAAATGTATTCAGGTTTGTAAGAAATAAGTATGGGGTGGGCTCTTTGTCCTGGTGGGCCTACTGCACAATGTAGACCTACATTTCTCTTTTAGAAGTTCTCTGTCAGTGAACAGGATAGTCATTTGAAATTCCCATCTAGTGAAACACATGATTAGATCTAACTCCACAGTTTACAGATTGATAAAAAGAACTGTTCCTGTGGTAATGTGTAGCAGGAGCATTTTGCATATGCTCTTAGGATTTTATTACAGGGCCACTTCATGTCAGGGATATCTGACATGCCACAGATTGAAATTATACTTCCACAGGATAACAGAGTCAGTGGAGAAATCAACATGACTGAATGTGCTTTGCTGAAAGCTCATAGTTCTTTGTGGCCTATCTGTATCTCTTTAAAGTTGAAGGGTCAGTACCCCCAAAATTTGTCACCTTAATAAAGAGCACCATGGTCTTGTGGCCACCAGTCTAGCTTAAATAGGTTCTTTTCTACTTGGTTTTATTTCAACTCAGTATTTGAACCAACTTAGATATAAGAATTATGGGTATAAATCAAATGCATAGTGACTTACATTAGATTCTTCTTACTTGACTTAGGGATATCTACGAAATAAATAAATAAATAGATAGGTGTAACTCAGTGCTGGAGTGTTTGCATAGTAGGAATGAAACTAAGAGTTTCAGATCAGAAAAAAATATAACATTAAAAGATATTCTAGGGGCTGGTGAGATGGCTCAGTGGGTAAGGGCACCCGACTGCTCTTCCAAAGGTCCAGAGTTCAAATCCCAGCAACCACATGGTGGCTCACAACCATCCGTAACGAGATCTGGCTCCCTCTTCTGGAGTGTCTGAAGACAGCTACAGTGTACTTACATATAATCAATAAATAAATCTTTAAAAAAAAAAAAAGATATTCTAAAAATCCCCCGAACAATTAAAATTAAGATATTCTAAAATTTCTCTGACTTTCTCTTTACCGTAACATTCTTCAAAAGCTATGTAAACAGAAACTCTTTGGTGCACTCATGTGAAGACATATTTAGAGAATAAGCAGGTGGTTTACATATTATACATTTACATTAGCATTGATATCTCTAAGAGATTTGGATTGTTTCTTTCCATTAACCAGGTAATTCTCATATCTGAACTTTGTTTACAGTGGATCCACAGTGAACACAGACTTCTGTCAGCTAGTTGAGTAAACAATTGAAACAAGATCCAGTTGCTCAGCCCCACACACCGAGGCCAGAATCTCAGCCACACTCACCTACATTGATAAATTAAGCCTGACTCTCCTTTTTTGACTATTTTAGGAAGCTTAATACACAGGAACGTTCTAGATTTTTATTTATAAAAATGAACAAAGTCTTACAATTGTTTTGGCCACATGTCATAACTTCTATGACATCTTTAGATCTGGCTTTTGAGTAATTATGAGATGACACTTGCCTTTTAGGAGAAATAGACTCTAGAGAATGGGCTTCCTATGATAAGGAGTTAAAAGAGGAAAGATATCAGCAAGATAGAGAGGAGATCCTGGATAGATGTGATATATTCCGTTGTATACATCTATACAATTTTCAAAGAATAAGTAAAATTAAATTTAAAAAGTGGAATGATATGAAATCCAACCAATAATGGCAATATAGGTAAAATTAAGTAAAAGAGATATTCTGATTTTTCTAACTCTTATCTGAAATTACAAAAGCTTTCCATTTTCTTTTGCTGTTCCATCCCTCACCCTGCACCAAGTACTTTGCAATTCCTTCTGATATTCATGCAACTTATGTTGATATAATTTTACTAGTCAACAGAATCAAAACATTTTTGGATTTTGGTTATATCAACATTACTTTAGCATTTCTAAGGTTCATTAGCTTGCTTTTGACTTCTTTTACAGTTTAATCTATTTTTAGAGGAAAAATCAGAGTTTTGATCTATTATTTTTGTTATGTTGACCTTTGCCACTGAAAGCCATCACCTTAACCTTGAAACTGTTCATGCTTCTCACATACTTCCAAGATAGTCCCAATAACTTTTCTGGAAAACTCTTGAAACCTCACTCTGAATGACAATGTAATTTGATGATGTGAGCTCAATGTGCTGTGCACATTTTCTTCCATCACTAACAATATTTTTATTGTTCTTTGACTTAAACTGAGCAGTCTCTACCCCTAAATTACCACCTTCTAACTGCCTCTTCCTATCATTATAAATGATGTCTACAACCCCAGTCATTGGTAATATGTTTTTTAATTAGACTCAGTTCTTGTTACAAGAAAAATAAAACAATTCTTGCTAATCTAAACAAAAAAATGTTTATTACTGACTGTATATCAGATAAATATGAAAAACTAGAAAATCAACTCTACAACTCAACATTAGTGGAAAGGATACAGAGCCAAATTTGAACCACAAGGGTGACCTTACATGTTAGATGGTCTATCTCTCATTTTGTTGTTCTCTTTCAGATGACTCATTTATTTATTTATTTATTTTTAGGCGCTAAGAAAAAGTCAATATTCTCTCTCTCTCTCTCTCTCTCTCTCTCTCTCTCTCTCTCTCTCTCTCTCTCTGTGTGTGTGTGTGTGTGTGTGTGCGTGTGTGCGTGTGTGTGTGTGTGTGTGTCTCTGTATCTCTCTCTCCCTTCCCTTCCCTCCCTCCTTCTGATTCTTCTTTTATAAAGATTTGAAGGACCGTACTTTGCAGTGGGAGTCATACAAGTCTTTCTTTAAACATAAAACAATGCATTAAATGGAAAGCAATCACTGCAGCCTTTTCTGCGCAGTTGGCATTTTACTACACTAAAGTGTCTCTAGAATAAAATGCACTTCCCCCCTCCCTTCACTTCTCCCCTGCCTTATAGGACATTTGTTTACATCTAATTTCCTTAAGATTCATTTTGATAGTTAAACCTGACACAAAGAACTGAATGAAGCTAAGAAGGTAAGTTGACTTATTGAAGAAAAAGTAAATGACTGATAGACAGCAGAAGAAGTTTGGGAAAAAAATAGGTTGTCTTTTATGTGTTTTTCTTTGGAGATGCTTAGAAAGAGATGAGACAGATAAAGAAGACCAGAGGAGAGAGTGGAGCCATATAAACAGGGAAAAACTAAGAAGATATGTACTATAATTTTAAAAAGTCTTTATGGTATAGATTCTCCTCCCTCTAGAAAGGTCATAAAGCAGCTTTTAAATCAGGATTTTTGTTCAGTTGTATTTTTGTAAGATACCGATAGGAATAGTTACATTAAAGCCAAAAGCTAAATTATTTGATTAATTTAATTACCATGGCTATTTAGTTACTCTTACATTAATTTGTACATCTGAAGTTTTATTCTTTCAACAGAAGGCATACCTTCTTACAGACAGTCCCACATAACTTCCTTGTTGTTATGCTCCTCTCATATGATGACATTACTCTGGGTATACCCAAGATATTATATTATAGTTGCAATATATTTTATTTGCCCTGGTGGTTTGCCTCACCTGTTTTTTAAATCTCTCTATGGACAAGGGTGAACATTTTACTGCAAATCTTACCTGGTCACTAATAAGCACTTGAACTTTCAGAGGATTAGAAATGTGCATGTCTGCAGTAAACTCTTTTGAGTCTCACCTCTCCATATACACTGTATCCTAATTACTGTTTTTTTCTGTTGCTTACAAGAGTTTCATGGATTCCCTTAAGTACATCTTAAGTAGGAATACCCTGTTGTGGTGGCTTTTTCATTAATGCTTAATTAGCTTTTGCTGTGTCAGTTATGCAAGAAAAGTTTGTTTCTGTTGTCTTTCTTCTTTTCATTCTTGTCCCTGGCCTTCTTTGCACTGTCCCTATTCATGGTACATAGATCCTTTGCTATGCCCCTCATTAACTCCCCTTATTCCAACCCCTAATGCTCTCCTATCTAGTTTCTTAGTCTAATACTACTATCATATCTCTTCTTTACACACATAAACCTATTAGAGATTATGATCTGTATATGAGGGAGAACATGCAATTTTTATTTTTCTGAGTCAGAGCCACCTCGATAAAATACTTCCTAATTCATCTACTTTCTTGCAATATTCATGTTTTAATTTTCATTTTTTAAATGTTTTATTACAAAGAGGTACACAAGGATGTGGATTGAAACATTGTTTGAAGAGAGAAATGTTTGAAATCCTCTAGTTCTTTTAGGCTTCAGTTTACCAGTGATGAAAGACCAATAATCGTGGATTTTTTTTCAAGCCAGAACTTTCACTGTGCTTTGAGTGCAAAAGTCGTATAGACATCCAGGCATATCAACATCAGTCAATGTCCATGAATTCACAGCTAATAGAAAACTTGAAGTTTCTTACACTAGATTTATTGTAAGTTTTATGTTTTGTTATGTTATGTCTTTATAAATAGTCTAGCCTTATTAATAGACTACATTAGGCCTCTTTACCAAGAATCACTTACACACAGAAGTAGATGCTCACAGTCAGCTATTGAATGAAACACAGGGCCCCCAATGGAGGAGCTAGAGAAAGTACCCAAGGAGCTAAAGGGGTCTGCAACTCTATTGGTGGAACAACAATATGAACTAACCAGTACCCCCAGAGCTCGTGTGTCTAGCTACATATGTAGCAGAAGATGGCCTAGTTGGCCATCATTGGGAAGAGAGGCCCCTTGGTCTTGCAAACTTTATATTCCTCAGTACAGGGGAACACCAGAGCCAAGAAGTGGGAGTGGGTGGGAAGGGGAGTGGTGGGGGAGGGTATGGGGAACTTTTAGGATAGCATTTGAAATGTAAAATAAGAAAATACCTAATTTTAAAAAATATTTTTAGAATGACTTGAATATATTAATTCATTTTTATGTCCTCCTCATCCATAATAGAAGATGGACTCATGAAAGATAAATAATGTCTTTTATTTAGTTGTGATTCCAACATCAATAATAATATGTGGTATATAGAACATGGTCAAGAATTATCCTTATAATATACCAAGCATGTTCTGTTGAAAATTTCAAACAACCATTAATTTTCCATTCCACATCATCCAGTGGGTCTTATCACGACAGCTTGACTTTAGTCTTTAAATCAGAAATAGCATGCCTCACAAAGTCCAAAAAAATGCCCTCTTCATGTCCAAACCAGTATTTTCTCACAGTATTCACCTGTCTGATGCTATTGCGACAACTAACCAGTAGCCATTGTCTGTTCTTTCAAATTATTATCCTCTACTTTCTGACATGGCTACTGTTGATTCTCCTTTTATCCTCCCCAACAATATCATCTCAGATTTATAGCTGCTTGATTTTAGATTTTCTTCAAATTTTAGTGTCAGTTCATGTCTTCTTTCTTTCTGTTCAAGTGTTGGATTCTTACTCCTTCAAGTTTCATCAGTGAGAGATCCCAGAAACTTCTGAGGATGTTTTAAATCTTCTATTTCCAGCTCAGTAGCTAATCATACATCAATGACACGGCTAACTTTTTCCAAACCTCTGTGCTTCCCTGAAACTTGATACTCAGTGTATCCCAAACTCCATGCCTTATTCTTTCCTCTACAGTAGTTTCTGACATGTCCCTTTCCTCAGATATTCTAAGACCAGTTCCTGGCATTTCTGTCCTTACACAATTATCTAAACTACAAATTTGGATCGTCCCCTTTACTTTTATTTTCTACTACTACTATTTCTATCCTTACTAAAATTCTTGCTGAGTATAGTAATCAACACCAAATTGTTGTCAAATGTGCTCCCTTGGTTAGTCCTGATAACTACCACTTCTATTCAGCTCACACTGAATACTCTGTTTTCTCTTGGTTACGTTTATATATTATCCACTCCCTCTTCTTTTCTTGTCACCAGAATGAACTCGATGTGACTAAATAACTTAGGATAGCCTTGGGCTCAAGATCTTCCTGTCTCAGCATCTACAAGTTTGCACAGATATTATGGCATATCTTATTCTCATGGTTTGCATATGAGACATCTCTGAGACATTTTCACATTAAATGATTTGTTACTACTTATTGGGATTTGAGAAGCTGTTTGGATTATGAGGGCATTAGACTAATGAATGGACTAAACCCTAGATGGGATCATAATATGATGCCATTTTCAGGATGCATAGGAAACTAGACAGTGGGAACCAGTTAGGGGTATGCATGGTCCCCAGCCTTTACCCGGCTGTCTCTGCCATGTTGTCATAAGCTAAACAACCTTATTCTGTTTCACCTCCTTGTCACCATGAAGTTCTGCTTTATCACAAGCAATACCAAGATGGCATGCCAGTCATATACTGGGACCTCTGACACACTAAGCCTGAATTAATGTTTTCTTCCTATAAATTATTTTCCTCAGGTTTTTGCCAACCATGTCAAAAAACTGGTTAATGCAAACATACACTGTCTTGTATTACCCATCAACCTACCTTTCTTGGGCCTTAACCTCTTCTATCCTTTCTGCCATCTGTATCCATCTCCATGGCTTTGTTAATATTACATCTCTCACTCAAAGTAACTTGTTCCTATTTTGCTCTGCTAACTATGAAACTACCTTACAACCGCAGTCTTATAATTTGTTATTTACTGTATTTTTCTGTTTTGTTTTTTTAAGTTAGCATCTTAGATCTGAATCCTGGCATAACATTGCATCTATAACTCTGTTGTTTTCCATGAGATGTTGTGAAGGCACAAGAAAGCAAAGAAAATATTCTCAAGGTTTCAACACAGTTAAATTTTCATAACTATGTTTGCATAGAAGTCACACATAACAATTTCTTCAGAAATTTTAGTACAATAACTCTTAGAGGAGGCTAACAGTTTCTAAAAAAGTATTGAATTCTAGGTCCAGTATACCTGGTGTGGGCCTCAGGGAGCCTTAAGTTTCTTAAGATGCTTCATTTGCCTCCATCTGGAATAATCTTTGAGGAAATGGGTATCATATGTATGAAATTTTGATGTATATGTTGGTACTAGCTTTATTAAAGTAAATATAAGAAGAATTATATATAATATTTATGCCTAAAAAAATCACAGACATGTGTTCATCAGTTTTCAAGAAAGTTTTGACAGTTCTCAAATTCAGTGTAAAATCCATCATAAAGATAACTATCTTAGATGAAGATATCTTGCAGAGATAATATATACAATTGAACTTTACATGTTATGAATACTAAGTAACACCAACTTGGAAAATAGTTTAATAATTTTATATTAATATAAATAACTTGTCTTAGATTCATCAGAGAGTGGATTTTAAATAAGAGATGCTGAGAGTATGGAAAAGGTTGGATTTTTGATAAAACGTGAGGTGAAATGAAAGCAGAGACTGTCACCTAGACACGGGAAGGAGAATTATGACAATGAACTTCCCTCAGCAGAACCTTTGCCGCTGTCTGGCTACTGTGCAGAATCACTGGTTTTATCTATTGGCACAGAAACTTCTTGTGGTGGTGGAAAAACCTTCATGCTGCAACTGTCACCAGGTATCTGATATCTCTTTAGGGACAGGTTAAAGCTACCATTTCCTTCATATTCATAATATCGCTTTGAACCCAGTTTTTGTCTGCTTCTACACAATACCAGTATCCCTCCCCCAGTGAGACTGATGCATCCTGCAGAAAGGGAAGGGGAAAGATTGTAAGAGACAGAGGGGATGGAGAACACAGCCTCCTGTATCAACTCAGCAAAGTGCCAGACACTGGTTAATGGAGCATAGGTTCAACGTTTTCTAAAAGTTTTGTTGTTTAGTTTTTTTTACCATGGTTGCCTCATGTTAATTACAGAGGACAAGGTAATATGAATTTAATAAAGCCTTCCTGAAGGTGCCATTCTCATTAAATCTATGCTCAATTTTAATGATGATGGCACTTTTACCTTCTGACAAGGGAAACTATTCTACCATAGAATGTGTCTACATATTTGAGAGAGAATTAGCCAATATCTTTCTTTGTTTTGTAGGATTTGAGTCATTTTTATTTATCTCATATTTAATACAATTGGCTTATATCCTACATTTTATACTTTCAGGAACCAGGAAGGTACTTTTAAAAGCGTATAAGCTTCTAAATGAACTGATTACTCTATCCTTTGAGCATGATTATAAAAGTTATATGGATGATTTGCTTCAGAAATCTACAATAATTCCAAAGAATTATAGCCCAATCATAATATCCATGTTCCCTATGACTGAAAAGTTTTAAATTAAAGAGGCAGCATTGAGCTAAAAGTCACACAGGGAGCTAATTCCTAGACTCTTTGTGTCACAGTCTTTATAAGGGATGGGGGAAGGGAATCAACCTGAAACAAACACATAATTTTTAAGGACACATTAACTAGACAAGACACTGAAAAATAGTTCATGGACCACGTTAAATATATGACCTTCCTTTTCTGAAGACATTATCTCTACTTGTTTCTGGTGTCTTAGGACTTTATCTTAAAACTGCCATTTCAGAAACACACAATCTTGGCACAATCTTCCCTGGACCCAAAAGTGCTCACAATCTTCTACCTGCAGCCACAGCACGAGATGAAGAATGAGGAGCTTTCAGGACCACAGAGCTCTTCCCACCAGCTTGTGACACTTCCTTAACCTGTCGTCAAAATGGCCAAAAAGCGTGATTGACACTGGGAATAGTCAATGATTATTTACAACAAAGAAATCCATAATTCATAGCTAGATAATAAGATATGAATTTGGCCCTTACTAAATAGAAATGCATGAAATTTAGTTTCTTGTCATTACCTGAATTATTTATGAAAATCTCTTAAATTCTTTAGCTAACATGATAAAAAGAGCACTGTAGCCTAATGTGGCTTATGCATAAACAGTCAGGTCAGGAGCATATGTGGGCAGACTCAAATATTTGTATAAATTTATTTTTGAAAAAGAATTAGTATTTCTTAACAGTGGGGGGAAATGGCATTTGAAAAGTTGTATTGACGGAATTTGTGTACTCTGAGCAAAAATTGAATTATACTTCTAGCTTGCTTCCTATGCCAAAATAAATTTCCACATGGATCACAAATGCAAATATGTAACAAATTAAAGCTATAAAACTACAGGACAAAATATAAGGGCATAATTTTTGGATTTGCATGAAAAAAATCATTTTACAAAGAAATCCAAACCTTCTATGATTTAATAGAACATACTGATATATGAACTACTTAACTATAAGACTATTCCTGACCTGAATAAAATTAGAGATAATATGAGAAGATAAAAACAGATTAAAGTATAATAACTCTTTTCAGCACATCAAGTTCATTTATCCAATATGTAAAGATATCTGACAAGTCTATCAGTAAAAGAAAATACCTCATTTGTATGTCGTCAAATACATTGATAGAAAAATATCATATTTTAAATTATAGGATATTCTCAATCTCATATGATGTTCAGAATGACTTAAACATTGAAGTATTATCATTTATTTTTTGTAAGTTTTCATTAAATGGGTGATCTATCTCAACCTTTTCCACAAGTAAAGTTACGCAAACATTATGGAGGAGCATTTCAGAAACATCATAAGAACCACATGTCAGGAAGGTGGAATACTGTCCTTAAAGGTACACAGGAACTCAGAGAAGCTGTGTTTACTTGGGCAAAAATGTCATAAGAAATCATGCTAGTACCTACATATAATAATGATACATGTAAGTAGATATATAAAAGTCCATATACAGTTTAAGTAAAATTTTCTCATCTGAGCTGACAATGCTTCCTTCATATGCTACAGACAAACCCACACAGGAAAATCCCTCTTTTGGGTCATTGTCAGCATTGTCCAAGACACTCCAAAAACTTCATTGACTATTGCTATTACCTTTAGTTCCTCCCCAGAAGTAGAAGATAATTCCCTATTGCTGAAGGGCATGCACTTTGGGCACAAGAAACAGAAGCCCTCAAGTTGCATCTAACCTGAAAGTTTCCCGCAGTGTTATTAGTTTTCATCTTACCAGAAGGAGCCATGAAAGCTTCCAAGGGAGAGAAGCCTTCAGTCTTACCCATGAATAATGCCTATGAACAATAACAAATAGCATAGCATGCCAACTTTAAAGATGCAGTAGTGGTACACATACCTTGGCAGTAACCTACCGCTTTATAAATGGATTGAAAACAAGCATAACAAAAGGAAAATTATGTCTGGCACTAGAGTCAAAGCCAATTGCTCAGGGCTAAAGACATGATGGATCTTGGAGGAGAACCTACAATGCTGGACTTTACTAAAACAACTTAAACCATAACTGTGTTCTAAATATTTGTCCTCTTAACCACAAATAAGTGTAGTCCTCACCCCACTGCCAGCAAGAAAAATTCTCTTTTCCACATCTGGAGACCATTACAGAAAACCACAGCCAATCAAAATCCAAAATTGAGGAACCCAGTCTCAACTGATATATTTACAACACAACTTTTGCACCTATGGCCCAGAGATCATTCTAGAAGAGGAATTGAAATGATTATAAGATCCAGAGAAACAGGGAATTAGCTGTGATAGTAGGTCTCCTAAAATGTTAGAAGCCACAGCCATAGAGGCTGCCCAAACATGACCTGAGTAAGCATAACACTAATAGATATGCTAACAAGGAAGGCTGAGAGCTTCCCAGGCTTGGACTCTAGACAAAGAACTACAGACCAGTGAGAAGAAGAAACAGTTGCTTATCCAGTATCAAGTGGTCATAACTGAAATCATGTATACACATGTAACATTATATGGAATACATACATATATATATATATATATATATATATATATATATATATATATATATAGTTAAAATTATTTTATAACATTCTATCTTTACTACATTGTTTTAAATTTATTATATATTATATAATATGTAGTAATATATGTTATATTATTTATTTTTTCAAAAACAATTTTTATTAGATATTTTCTTCATTTACATCTCAAATGCTATCCCAAAAGTCCCCTATACACTCCCCCTACCCTGCTCACCAACTTACCCACTCCCGCTTCCTGGCCCTGGCATTCCCCTGTACTGGGGCATATGATCTTTGCAAGACCAAGGGCCTCTCCACTCATTGATGGGCAAATAGGCCATCCTCCGCTACATATGCAACAAGAGACCCAAGCTCTGGGGGTGGGGGGGGGGTGTACCTGGTTAGTTCATATTGTTGGTCCTCCTATAGGGTTGCAGATCCCATTAGCTCCTTGGGTACTTTCTCTAGCTCCTCCATTGGGGGCTCTGTGTTCCACCATTATTGAGTATTTTTACACCGATATTCATAGGGGAAATTGCTCTGAAGTTCTCTTTTTTTGTTGGGTCTGCCTTAGTCCATGGTGATTTGATAGGATGCATGGGATAATTTCACTATTTTTATATCTGTTGAGCTTGTTTTTTGTCCAATTATAAGGTCAGTTTTGGAGAATGTACCATGTGGTGCTGAGAAGGTATGTTCTTTTGTTTTAGGATAAAATGTTCTGTAGATATCTATTAAATCCATTTGTTTCATAACTTCTATTAGGTTCAATGTGTCTCTGTTTGGCTTCTGTTTCCAGGATCTGTCCATTGATGAGAGTGGGGTGTTGAAGTCTCCCACTACTATTTTGTGAGGTGCAATGTGTGCTTTGAACTTTACTATAGTTTCCTTAATGAACGTGGATGCCCTTGTATTTGGAGCATAGATATTCAGAATTGAGAGTTCATCTTGGAAGATTTTACCTTTGATGAGTATGAAGTGCTCCTCCTTGTCTTTTTTGATAACTCTGGGTTGGAAGTTGATTTTATTAGATATTAAAACGCTACTCCAGCTTGTTTCTATGATGGTTTGCTCGGAAAATTGTTTTCCAGCTTTTTACTCTGAGGTAGTCTGTCTTTGTCCCTAAGGTGGGTTTCCTGTATGCAGAAAACTGTTGTGTCCTGTTTATGTAGCCAGTCTGTTAGTCTATGTCTTTTTATTTTGAAATTGGGTCCATTGACATTAAAAGATAATAAGGAAAAGGAATTGTTGCTTCCTGTTATATTTGATATTGGAGTTAGGATTCTGTTCTTGTGGCTATCTTCTTTTAGGTTTGTTAAAGGATTACTTTCCTGTTCTTTCTAGTGCATAGTTTCCCTCCTTGTGTTGCAGTTTTCCCTTTATTATCCATTGAAGGGCTGGATTCATGGAAAGATATTGTGCAAGTTTGGTTTTGTCATGGAATACTTTGGTTTCTCCATTTACAGTAATTGAGAGTTTTGCTGGGTATAGTAGCCTGGGCTGGCATTTGTGTTCTCTTAGGGTCTGTATAACATCTGTCCAGGATCTTTTGCCATTCATAGTCTCTGCTGAGAAATCTGGTGTAATTATAATAGGTCTGCCTTTATATGTTACTTGACCTTTTTCCCTTACTGCTTTTAATATTCTATCTTTATTTAGTGCATTTGTTGTTTTGATTATTATGTGTCAAGAGGGATTTCTTTTCTGATCCAGTCTGTTTGGAGTTCTGTAGGCTTCTTGTATGTTCATGGACATCTCTTACTTTCAGTTAGGGAAGTTTTCTTCTATAATTTTGTTGAAGATATTTACTGGCCCTTTAAGTTGAAAATCTTCATTCTCGTCTATACCTTTTATCCTTAGGTTTGGTCTTCTCATTATGTTCTGGATTTCCTGAATGTTTTGAGTTAGGATCTTTTTGCATTTTGAATTTTCTTTGATTATTGTGTCCATGTTTTGTATGGAATATTCTGCACCTTAGAGTCTCTCTTCCATCTCTTGTATTCTGTTGCTGATGCTCGAATCTATGGATCCTGATTTCATTCCTAGGATTTCTATCTTCAGAGTTGTCTCTCTTTGGGTTTTCTCTATAGTTTCTACTTCCATTTTTAGATCTTGGAAGGTTTTGTTCATTCTACCACCTGTTTGGTTGAGTTTTCCTGTAATTATTTGAGGCATTTTTGTGCTTCCTCTTTAAGGACTTCTACTTGTTTAGCAGTATTCTCCTGTATTTCTTTAAGTGAGCTTTTAATGCCTTTCTTAAAATCCTCTACCAGCATAATGAGATATGATTTTAAAACTGAATTGTACTTTTCAGATGTGTTGGCTATCCAGGACTCACAGTGTTGGGCATACTATGTTCTGATGATGCTGAGTGGTCTTGGTTTCTGTTAGTAAGATTCTTATATTTGCCTTTTGCCATCTGGTAATCTCTAGTGATAGATGTTCTAGCTGTCACTGGCTGGAGCTTGTTCCTCCTGTGATTATGTTAGCCTCTGTCAGCACTCCTGGGAGTCGAACTCTCACCTGAGTCCCAGTGGTCAGATCACTCTCTGCAGGCAAGGTGCACAGAGCTCTGGAGTTCAGATTCACCTCCTGGCTGAAGATGAAGGCCCAAAAGGCACCCTGTCCAAGAAGCTCTGTTGCTTCTGAGGCCCACAAGCTCTCTTGTGAGGACTGGTCTCTGAGAGACCCTGGATATAAGATGGCACTCTAACCTGATTCCTGGGGTCAGACCCCTCCCTGGAGGCTGACTCTCATCTGGTGGGGAAGGTGCACAGAGGTCAGTGTCTCAGCTCTGTCTCCTGGCTGAGGATGAAGGCCCGAATGGACCCTGTCCAAGAAGCTCTGTTGCTTCTGTGGCCCGTGCACTCTCCTGTGTGGACTGGTCTCTAAGAGACCTAGGATACAAGATGGTGCTCTCACCTGAGTCCTGGGGTCAGAGCCCTCTCTGGAGACTGATTCTCCTCTGGTGTGGAAAGTTCACAGAGTCAAAAAAAAATTTATAAAAAGAAATTACAACTCTAACTAAGATACCATCATTCAAATACAAGGCACCAATTCTTATAATTCCATCATCTTGGTCTTCTCAAAAGCTTCGTCTTTAACCCAGACTAGTGATTCTAGGATCCTGGACATGCTAGGGCATCTGCAGCATGGAGAATCCTCTGAGGGCTGTGGGACTGTATACCGAGTTTGTGCCCAAGGTTCCCTGGGGCTGGCACCAACTGGAACCTATATTATTTATTTATTTATTTATTTATTTATTTATTTATTTATTTATTTATTTATTTATTTGTATAATTTATAATGTAATTATACATACACATATGTATAATTTTTTTTTAAAAAAATGAGGCCATGAATTTGAAAGAGAGCAAGAAGAGGAGTTTGGAGGGACAAAAGAGAAGGGGGAAGTTATATAACTCAAACTTTATAATTGAAAAATGCATTAAAATTTTCCATCATAAATGGAGAAGGGCTCTTAAGACTGTGCCTCCAACTGAAGCTCTATTGCTATGAAGGCGACTAACTTTTCTTTAGTGTTGTGGCCATTTTTATAATGTCCAAGATCGAATGGATGGATTCACATCTATTCAAATATGGGCAGTATTAGTTCAACTTAGCATGTTACTAAACAAAGTGGGGATAAAGTTATGATGGAGACTATTATAAGGGGCCCAAAGTGAGTTTGATGAGGTATATATGAAATATTCAAAGAATACATTTACTGACTTGTTCTTGTTTGAAGATTTCTGAACTACATACTGCCTGAGGGTGTTAATCTCTGAAGTTATCCATGATCACCTAGTTTTTCTGTGCCATGCAAATGTTTTTTTCATGGTACTTACTATGTCATATTCTCTAGACAATTCCATTACAATGGTAAACATAACTGAGGGGCTGGACAAGGAAATGGTACATCCATTGGAATTGGAACTAGTTCAAGTTCAGGCTGAGTTTGGTGTTTCAATTAGATTTTAAAGAGCTCTCTCATTGTTTGTCTTTCTCTTTCAACCCTCCCTTTCAGCTTTGCTCTCCTGTCTGACTTGCACCTCCTAATTCCTCATACTTCTCTTGTTCTTTGCTCCGGTTTTACCAAATGGCCTCAACTCTGTAACCCATGGAAGGTGTACATCTTCCCCTTCTTTTTCTGCCCATTCTTCAAAACTCACACACAAAATTCTTAACTTTCCTCTGCTTGTTTCTGCCTTCATTTACTTTCATAGGAGGGAAATCTTTTATGTACAAAGAAAACACCCGCCTTTCTATGCTGGTCCTTAGCTCCACCCTTCTACCTCAGTTGATTCTGCAGTGTTTTTCCCTGTTGCTACTCACACCTTCCTAATTTCCCACTGCTTCTCCAAATCTAGATGTTTTCACCAAGAACACCTTTTCCTACCTCTCCTCCAGAGTTCCTTGGTGATTATTTTGATCATAACAATTAAAGAATTACTTGACCTTGAACACTGATCTTTTATGCAAAGGCCATAGATCCTGTGAAATAGCAACAGCATACAAGACTTCATCCCACCCTTACATGCAACTAAGTAGTATCTAGATTAGAATGTCCAGGCTGAGGGATACTATAGCTTATATACTTAAAATGCCCCCTTATTTTCTTCCTCCTTTTTTCCTCTTCCCTCCCTTCTTCCCCTTTTTTAGGCTCTTCTCCTCCTTTATTACACACACACACACACCACATAGACACACACCCAGAGACAGAGAGACAAAGAGAGACCAAGACAGAGAGAGAGAGGGAGGGAGGGAGAGAGAGAGAGAGAGAGAGAGAGAGAGAGAGCACTCAAATATTTACTTTTCCCCTTTTGGATTCAGATTTATTATATAGCCCAGTCTAGCCTCAAATATGAGGCTATCCTCTACCTACTGAGAGCTTATCAGAGGAGTGCACTACTATACATCCAGTAGCTGCATTTAAAGGATAATTTTTTTTTTCTTCTCTGGCATTTTGCATTTGTAAAGAGGAGGGCTACTGATTTCTTTGAGTTAATTTTATTTTTTTTTTATTTTTCTTTTTTTCTATTGTTTTACTTAGGTTTCAAGTGTTATCCCCGTAACCACTTTTTCCATTTCCAGAAACCCCCTACCAACTGTGGTTTCCCTTCCCCTACCTGTTTGAACCTGCTTGCTCAAGGGTGGAGTTTCCCGCTCATACATTCTGCCACGCCCACTGCTGGACCCTGTTGGCTTTGCTGCTTGGAGACACACACGTGTTTGTCCTGATACTGGACCCCTAGTTACTTGGCAGGAAATTGGGATCCCTCTCCCTTCCTTTATAACTGAATGTTGAAATTAGTAAAGGTGGGCCTTGAACATGGAATTGTCTTGGCCCCATTCTTTCTTCCGCCCTGTCTAGCTTCCTCTCTTTTCAGCTCGAACTGCCATTCTCAGTTAAACCGTTCGTGTTGCAGACTGCGGGTGGGCCACAACCCTCCTCCCCCTGTCTCTATGAGGGTGTTCCTCCACCCACCCAACCACCCACCCATTCCCGCCTCCCCACCCTTGATTCCCCTACACTGGGGCATCTATCTAGCCTTCAGTGGGTCAAGGAGCTCTCCTCCCATTGATGTTTGACAAGACCATCCTCTGCTATATATGCAACTGGAGCCATGCATACTCCATGGTTGGTGACTTACACCCTGGGAGCTCTGCGGCGGGCAGAGGAGTGGGGGTGTCTGGTTGGTTGATATATTTGTTCTTCCTATGGAGTTGCAAACCTCTTCAGTGACTTCAGTCATTTCTTTAACTCCTCCATTGGGAACCCCGCACTCAGTACAATGGTTGGCTAAGAGCCTCCAACTCTGTATTTGTAAGATTCTGGCAGGGCCTCTCAGGAGACAGCTATATCAGGATCCTTTCAGCAACCATTTCTCAGCATCCACAATAGTGTTGGATGAATCCCCATGTGGAACAGTCTCTGTATGGCCTTTCCTTGATGGCTCAGCCATTAAAGCCTAGGCTCACAACCAAAAATATATGAGTTAATTTTATATCCAGCCACTTTGCTGAGGTTATTAGTTGTAGGAGTTGACTAGTAAAATTTGGGGGGTTGCTTATGTATACTATCATGGTATCCATGAATAGTGATACCTTGACTTCTTCCTTTCTAATTTGTATCCCCTTGATCTCCTTTTGTTGTCTTATTACTTAGAACTTCAAGTACTATATTTAATAATAGGGATATAATTGCTAACCTTGTCTTACCCCTGACTTTAGAGGGATTGTTTCACATTTCTTTCACTTTAATTTGATTTTGACTATTGGCTTGCTGTATATTTTTCTTATTATATTTAGCAATGTATTCTGAATCTCTGATCACACAAGACTTTTAACATTAAGGAGTGTTGAATTTTGTCAAAGGCTTTTTCAGCATCTAATAAGATGATTGTATCATGTCTTCCTTTCAGGTTGTTTATGTAATGTATTACATTGATGGACTTTTGTATATTAAATCATTCCTGTATCCCTGGGATGAAGCCTACTTGATCATGGAGAATGATGTTTTTTGATGTGTTCTTGGATTAGGTTTGGGAGAACTCTATTGAGTATTTTCACATCGATGTTCATAAGCGAAATTGGTTTTAAGTTCTCCATCTTTGTTGAGTCTTTGTGTGATTTAGGTATCAGAGTAACTGTGGCCTCATAGAATAAATTAGGTAGTGTTCCTTCTGTTTCCATTTTGTGAAATAGTTTGAGGAGTACTGATATTAGCTCTTTGAAAGACTGGTAGTACTTTGCACTAAAACCATCTGGCACTGCCAAAAATAATATAAAATATCTTGGTGTAACTCTAATCAAGCACATGAAAGATCTATATGATTTTGAGTCCTTGAAAAAAGAAATTGAAGAAGATATTCAAAGATGGAAAGATCTCCCATGCTTATGGATCAATAGGATTAACATAGTGAAAATGCATAATTTACCAAAAATGATCTACAGATTTAATGCAATCCTCATCAAAATTCCAACACAAATTTTTTTATGGATGTGGAAATAGAAATCCTTAACTTCATATGAAAAAGAAAACAAGCAAACCAAACAAATAAAACAAAACAAAGAAAAACAGGATAGCCAAAATAATACTGAACAACAAATAAACTTCTGAAGAAATCCCCATTCCTGACCCCAAGCTGTACTACAGGATAATAGTGATAAAAACTGCATGGTATTGGTATAGAAACAAAAAGGCTGATCAATGGAATAGAATCAAAGACCCAGAACTAAACTCATACATCTATGGACACTTGATTTTGACAAAGAAGCCAAAACCACACAATGAAAAAATAGAAAGCATCTTCAATAAATGGAAAGGAATGCAAATAGATACATATTTATTACCCTGCACAATACTCCAGACCAAGTGGATCAAAGACATCAACATAAAACCAGATACAGTGAATTTAATGAAAGAAAAAGTGGGAAATAGCCTGAACACATTTGTAAGGGAGACACTTTCCTGAACAGAACACCAATGGCTCAGGCTCTATGATCAGCAATTGATAATGATACCTCATGAAACTAAAAAGCTTCTGTAAGACAAAGAACACTGTCAATAGGACAAAACGGCAACATACAGATAGAAAAGGATCTTTACTAACCCTGCATCCCAGAGAGGGCTAATATTCAAATTATATAGAGAACTCAAGAAGAAAGACACCAATAAGCCAAATATCCTACTTTAAAAATTGGGTACAGAGCTATACAGAGAATTGTTAACTTCGAGGAATTTCAAATGGCTGAGAAATACTTAAAGAAATGCTTAAAAACCTTAGTCTTCAGAGAAACACAGATCAAAATGATACTGAGATTCTACCTTACACCAGTCAGAATGGCTAAGATCCAAAACTCAAGAGACAGTCCATGCTGGTGAAGATGTGGGGAAAGTAAAATGCTTCTCCACTGCTGGTGGGATTGCAAAACCAGTCTGGAAACCAATCTGGCAGTGTGTCCAAAATTGAAAATAGTTCTACCTAAAGAAGTAGCTATACCCCTCCTGAGCATGTTCCCAAAAGATGCTCCACCATACCCCAAGGACACATGTTCCACTAAGTTCATAGCAGATTTATTTGTATTAACCAGGTACAGGAAACAACCTAGACATCCCTCAAACAAAGAAGGGATACAGAATATGTGGTTCATTTACACATTGGAATGCTATTCAGCTATTAAAAATAAGGACATCATACATTTTGCAAGCAAATAGATGGAACTAGAAAATATCATCTTGAGTGAGGTAAACAACGTCCAAAAGGTCATGTGTGGTATGTACTCACTGATAAGTGGATATTAGCCATAAAGTACAGAATATCCATGATATACCCCTATAGAAGCAAGGAAGTTGAACAAGAAGGAAGACCGAAGTGAGCATGCTTGAATCACACATAGAAAGGAGAACAAAACAGTCATAGGAGGCAGCGGAGAGGGAAGTGGGTGGAAGAAATCCTCAGCTGCCAGGGGTAAGAGGGTGAGGGAAGTCTCTAGAGACCTGGGTAAGGGGAGGCTGCCAGGAATCAATGCTAGTGACCTTAGCAAAGAAGCCTATCTGTGGGGACATGGAACTTGCAGAGGCCACCTCCTTTAGCCAGGCAGGACTGCCAGTGGAGGGAAAATGACACTAGCCCATCCACAAAACTTTCAACCCAAAACATGTCCTAACTAAAAGAAATGCAGGGAGAAAGATGGAACAGAGAGAACAGGAATGGCCGACCAATAGCCAGCCTAACTTGAAACCCATCCACGGATAAGCACCAATCCCTGACATGATACTCTGTTATTACGGCAGATTGTAGACTATATAACTGTCCTCTGAGAGATTGTACCCAGCAGCTGACTGAAACAGATTCAGACACCCACAGCCAACTTTAGACAACCGTCAGGGATTCTTTTGGAAGCGTTGGGGGGATGGCCTGGGAAAGGCCCATGATTCCCTCCAAATATTAAATTTACATCACCAACATTTCAAATACTCCAATTGCACCCATATGTGGCACTGTTGGTGCCATAGCCTAAACTCCTATCCGCCATCCCTCACTTAGAAAACTGCAGTACCTGCCAATGGATCACCCTACCTCTCGCCTCTCTATAAACTCTTTAAGTACTTCATGATTTTTCATTCACTGGCTTACACTTGGAGTTTCTTTACAAAGTACAGAAAGTTTAAGCCATGGGACTGTTCCCAAACTCTAAGCCTTATAGATTTCTTCTTTGCTCCCTCGTCTTCATGTCTCATTAATCTAGAATTACTTAGACTATGTCCCCCAGCAAGTGGTTGCATATGTCCTTGGCTCTGATATATTTAACACTGATGAGCAAATCAACTACTATATTCTGTCTATGAAACTTATATTTTCTTTCAAAATTCAGGCAGATGTCTCTCTGGAAAACATTTATTGGCATTTTTAAAGAATTGGCTCTTCTTCTTTCTCTTTGCTTTTCTGCTTTGTATTTGTCAGATGATACACTTGTAAAATGCATGGACACTTCTACTTAGTCATGACTTATTTAGTAAGGCACTTCTTTAAGTGATCAATGATGCAGCCCCAGAATTTGGGAAAAGGCTTGGGAATTGATACTCAGTGAATGTTTGGAAAAAAAAAGAGTTAGATAAAGGGTTCATAAAGCCTTTATTAACCAGCTACATAACAGCGTATAAAGCTTTTAACAGCAGGCAAAACATTTGTGAAATATTTGCATAGACAGAGAAACATACAAAACTAATTTAACTAGTGGAATATCCCATTACTCATTTTTCTGTTGCTAATAACATTACACTATTGACTTGGTAATTTTTTATGAAAAGAGGTTTATTTTGGCTCCTTAAAAGGTCTAAGTTCTAAGGTCTACATCTTGTAATGTCTTTCTTCCTGGTAAAATCCTTGGGAGATACAGGACATTACTTAGCAAGAGATAAAGAATGTACATGTGAGCCTTTGCTAGTCATTCATGCCCTTTGTGTAAAGCCACAAGGATTCAATCACAGACTGCTACTCTACTAAACTTATTTAATCCTAGTCACTTCTCAAAGGCCCATTTTTTAAGCTAGAAATTCATTTCCTCTTTTACTACCTTCTAATAAGGTTTTCACTTAATACAGCAAGATGTGGGAGAGACATGCAAATTATATCTATGCAGTGACTAATATGGCTTCGGGTAAGTACGAAGCTAAAAATAAATTTATATTGTTTTGTGTTACACAATAATATCATGTGAAATTTTGTCATCAATACCACCCATAAAGCTTTCAGTCTTAGTGTTTTGGTACACAGTTATTTTCCTCTGTTAATTTTAAAAATGAGATGTCTCAGTAGGTAATGTTGTTTTCTACCAAGCCTGAAGATGTAAGTTTGACTTCCAGGATATATACAACTTTTGCAAGTTGTCTACTGACCACCACATATGTATGCCCTATGGCATTTACCTGCTCTCACACATATGTACATACATGCAGATGACAGACATGTAATAAAATTATAAAATTAAAAATTAAAAACACATTTTTGACATTTTCCTGGTAAGTTGATATAAATATTCAAATAAAAATAAACTATGGGAAGACACAGTTATATAGCATACATATCTTTTCTTATCTATTGGAGATGCAGAAAATTTCATTATAAAATCTCTGAAAAAATTTTATGTCAAGGACATCTGCTTACATTCCTGAATTACTATCCAAACATCCGTTTAATCATAGAACCTTTATTAATGTTTTTTCTATAAGACCTTATAGAACTCCCAATCTAAGAACCAAGATTTGAAAAACGTTGGTCAGAAGGAGGAGGAACAACTAAACTTCACTGCACCTCCAAATACACCACCCTGTTATCCTGGCTCAAGGATATGTGGAGACTGGGAATATGGGACAAGGATTTGCATATTCACTTCAAAATTCCAAGTCAACTCCACTTTAAGATGGTGTCATCTTAATTTGTTTCAAATTGTCTATTATTTTGAAAATAATGGAACTACTTCCTACAGATAGTTCCTAAATGTAGGAAACCACTTTCCTATATACAGTTCCGTGTGTGTGTGTGTGTGTGTGTGTGTGTGTGTGTGTGTGAATTAAGTCTAGGTTCAAAAAGATAAAATCATAAAGATTTTTTTTCTGAACATGGATAGAAACTAAAAAGCTCAAAATCCCCTTTCTTTCTAATAAGGCAGTATAATGTTTGTCAAAAATGTATGGTATATCTCCAAAGAACTACAGCCCTGAAATGAATTTACAAAGCACTTAATTTGGTTGCTTACTTTTGCCTAGGAGAGCTAAAGACCCAAAGAAGATGTGCAAAATCATATATTACAAGAACACTCAGGGTGAAAACATAAGGCTTACGACTTCTAATTTTCTGCTGCCTTCACACTTCCTTTCTAGATAATGAATTTAAGTCCAGGAACAGTACTCAGGGCTGGAATCAAACATAGTCCATATTAATATTACCTGATACACATTCAGCTCCATGTTGATTACAAGATCTACTATATTCATTACCACATTTGACAGTCACATCAGCCTTGGGAGGTGAATTGGGCCTGCCCTGCCTCCTTCATGGGTGAGATTTACAGCCTAACCTTAAGTAAAATGTTCTCTGCCCTGTAAGTAGACATCATAATAAAGTAGGGCAATTTGGTTATATTTTCTGGATGTTAGTACAGGGATATTTTAATGAGATCAAAGATAAGGGTGATACACTTTAGTGAGAGATTTGGTGCTGAGAAAATTGTGACTAACCAGATGCTATGATCAATTCTCTAATGTTGTTGCTAAAGATGATGATATTTCATTGCTGTATAAGGTGGCTGAAATTATAATTTTTTAATCATGACCTAAACAAGGATGTTGTCAAAGGACATGCTAGCATAGATAGTGAAAAACTCAAGTGGCCTCAATCCCAGACAAAGAACTACAGGCAACTGACAAAAAAATAGTCTTCCCCAGGGAAGAGTATCCCAATTGGTTTTCAATTATCAAATGGCAAATGGTCAGCCCTGAAAACATATGTGCATATGTGCATGTGTGTGTGTGTGTGTGCACACGTGCACATGTATTACACAGAATAAGAAGATTTTATGCATCCATACATTTATGTAACAAAAATTAAAGAAAAGGGAGCTATGGATTTGAAAGAGAATGGAGGCACAGAGGGGAGAGTTTGGACAGAGGAAACAGAAGGACAGTTGATGTAATGTAATATGATCTCAAAAAAATTAAAAATGTAATTAAAAAGCACTCACTTTCAGGAATTCTAAGAGTTCAGTTGAATCTGTTCTGAAAAACAGTCTGGTGTATGAGGAATGCTCCTGAAACCACTCTTCCAAAGACCAAAGAAAATAAGATGGAAGTTTCAGTGGAGCTGCTTTCCAAACAAGTCCCTTCAGCTGGAACTGAGGCCTCCAAATGACCAGGGCTTCATGGCAGATTAGAAAACATTCTCTTGCAAACACTCCCAGATCAGGAAAAACCAGGTCACTACTGTGTAAACACTTTGCACCGCTTTGTAAACAGATGAAAATATCAAATGAGTTCCGTGTAAACAGAGCAATGGCAAAAGAAAGCAGCATCACTCTCAGACAGGATTTTGTGGATAAGCAGAGACACATCTTTCACAGATTGTGCCTCAAGCCAGACTGTCCCCACTTAAGCTAGTACTGTTTTCTAAAGATTGGCTCATTTGCTGAGAAGCAAGTGAAATCATAACAAGGAACTTGGGAAAGCCTGTAGCAGACTCTGGAAACTTATCTGTAACTTCTACTTCTGTTGACAGTATTTTAGAAGGAAACTACTATATTAATATCATAATTTTAACTAGGAGTTGAACAGGGTGGACATGAAGATAATGAATGGCTAATAGTTCAGCAGACATTTGAAATAATAGGGTGGAAGTAGAAAATCAAAGACCTAACATGAGTTGACACCACGTATTGGGGTCTAGAAACATGATTTAGAATGCATCTGGTGTATTTTGGCTAAGTAGTCAATTCTCTCCCACTCTTCCCCAGTCTCCCACCCCATTTCTCCCAGCCTCCTCTCCTCCTTTAAGCCTTCATACTTAGTATAAGGGAAAAAGAAAGGAGACATTGAACATTGAATTTGACTCCTAATCTCTGTGGTTTTCAAGGAAAACAGTGGATTGGATTTCCTTTCATTGTGGCTGTCCTATAAGGTCTTCTTCACATATACTCCTCTTACTGAATATTTACTGACTCCTTTCATGGATTGTTCCTCTAATATTCACTGAATGGTGAAATAAGTAAAAGACTGATCAGGCTCTCCAACAGTACATTTATATATCCAAATAGTTTGTAAAGCAAGACACGTGTAGCTATTCATTTAATCTTCCTTATTTAATGGCAAGTAGTAGAAACAGGTAGATAAAATCCATATTGCTAAAGCATTCATGTGTACCTACAAATATATGGCCAATGTTATAAAATTCTGGCAGTTTTCCAGATTGTAGATCCAATGATTTCTCTCCTATCTCAAGGTCTCCTGGCTCCATTGCCAGCTACAGCAGTGGTGATGAGTTTCATGAGAGTTACTGTCACCTTTTATGGACATGACTCAACAATCCTTAATACATAGCACTTGAAACCACTCTCCTAACTTCCCTCATAGCATCTTCTCCACCTGGGTAACATAGGAATATGCATGACCTTTTGTATTCTTGAAAACAAAACTCAAAAGTACAGAAGTATTAATATCTGTGAGCCACTACTTGAAAAGTTCAGATGTTTTCAAGTCCTTGGAAACTCATAGAAATTGATGATTTTCTTTCATCTTTTAAAGTGGCAGTGTTCTGAAATGCTTTATTCTCATAAAGTCATGGATAAATCAAACATTTGTCATGAGCACATGCAGATGGTCAATTTGATAACGTTTCCTGTGCTGAAATCTTATTCCCAGTTCCATTTCAGTTAACCCTCACTTCTGCTCCCTAGGAACATAATTTCCATGAACATGCACACTTGTGGTTTCTTCTGGAAGCCCAGAAAAACCAGAAATAACTAGAAATGGCCTTTAATACTTGAATTATCTAATTATGTTCTATTTAAATTATTTTTCAAATAGTTTTCAGTGATTCGTTCTTTAGTTATAATTTTAGAGGTCCAGTGACTAATTCATGTAAAGAAAATAACTATCTTTTCTCACATCTTCCCATTTAGTTGGTAGTTATAATTATATGAGGTGTATGCAAATATTGAAAGTAGTAAAATGAAGGAAGAAGAGAGGAATGCAGGAACACACTCCTTTGAAGAACTTGAGAACCTAGAAACCATTTCCTGTAAATGTTTTTTGCAATAAAGAACTGCAAGGTATTACTTGGGAGTGTGTTCAATTGGTTTCACTTAGACATTTACTGTCTCTTTTCCTAATCCCTGCTATTCCTATCCAATGTACTAAATAGAGCAGTACATAAGAAGTGAAAAAAATTAGAGTTAATCTGTGATTATATATACACTGAAGAAAATTGCAAGTATAAGATGCTTAAGGGATATGCTAGTGAAAATATACCACTTTATTCTGTGTTTTTCTGAATGCACAAGAGCAAAATACAGTATATATCCTTAAAGTCCATTTTTTTCATGAAATCATTGAATATCTACTTCACTGTCTTAGAAGATATTGCTCAGGTTAACATTATTACCTTACAAGTTTCATTACAGCTTTCTCTCCCTTCTGCTCCTTAGGAGCATTAGATATACATGTGAACACACATCCATCTAAACACACACACACAAATACACACACACACAAATACACACACACAAATATACACACACACAAATATACACCCATACACATACACACACAAAAATATACATACACACAAACATACAAATCCCTAAACACACACCCAACACACACATACACACATAGACACACACATACACACACATATACACACAGAACGACACATGCACACTAGTAAAATGCTACAAGGATTTTACTTGCTCATTTTTCCTGATGAAATACGTTTCTAAATCAGATACGGGACTAATATCCAATATATATAAAGAACTCAAGAAGGTGGACTCCAAAAAATCAAATAACCCCATTAAAAAATGGGGCTCAGAGCTAAACAAAGAATTCTCACCTGAGAAATACCGAATGGCTGAGAAGCACCTGAAAAAATGTTCAGCATCCTTAATCATCAGGGAAATACAAATCAAAACAACCCTGAGATTCCACCTCACACCAGTCAGAATGGCTAAGATCAAAAAATTCAGGTGACAGCAGATGCTGGCAAGGATGTGGAGAAAGAGGAGCACTCCTCCATTGTTGGTGGGATTGTAAGCTTGTACAACCACTCTGGAAATTAGTCTGGTGGTTCCTCAGAAAATTGGACAGAGTACAACCAGAGGATCCTGCAATGCCTCTCCTGGGCATATGTCCAGAAGATGTTCCAACCGGTAAGAAGGACACATGCTCCACTATGTTCATAGCAGCCTTATTTATAATATCCAGAAGCTGGAAAGAACCCAGATGCCCCTCAACAGAGGAATGGATACAGAAAATGTGGTACATTTACACAATGGAGTACTACTCCACTATTAAAAAGAATGAATTTATGAAATTCCTAGGCAAATGGATGGACCTGGAGATTATCATCCTGAGTGAGGTAACCCAATCACAAAAGAACTCACATGATATGTACTCACTGATAAGTGGATATTAGCCAAGATACTTAGAATACCCAAGATATAAGATACAATTTGTCAAACTCATGAAACTCAAGAAGAATGAAGACCAAAGTGTGGACACTTTGCCCCTTCTTAGAATTGGGAACAAAACACCCATGGAAAGAGTTACAGAAACAAAGTTTGGAGCTGAAACAAAAGGACAAATCATCTAGAGACTGCCATATCCGGGGATCCATCCCATAATCAGCCTCCAAACACTGACACCATTGCATATACTAGCAAGATTTTGCTGAAAGGACCCTGATATAGCTGTCTCTTGCGAGACTATGCCGGGGCCTAGCAAACACAGAAGTGGATACTCACAGTTAGCTATTGGGTGGATCACAGGGCCCCCAATGGAGGAGCTAGAGAAATTACCCAAGGAGCTAAAGGGATCTGCAACCCTATCAGTGGAACAACAATATGAACTAACCAGTACCCCCTGGAGCTCTTGACTCTAGCCGCATATGTATCAAAAGATGGCCTAGTAGGCCATCAGTGGAAAGAGAGGCCCATTGGTCGTGCAAACTTTGTGTGCCTCAGTATAGGGGAATGCCAGGGCCAAGAAGTGGGAGTAGGTGGGTAGGGGAGTGGGGTGGGAAGGTATGGGGGACTTTTGGGATAGCACTGGAAATGAAAAAGAAGAAAATACCTAATAAAAAAATAGAATTAAAAAAGAGAAATACCTTTCAATTTCTTGAAGTACATATCAAATTGACACTCCTTATTTCTGTGAAGGACACAATCCCTGTCTTACCACCCACAAAGATATTAACCAACATCCATACATTTTGATAATTTATAGGAAAAATATAATCATGTATTACTTAAGAACCTTAAAAGAAAGTTTAGAACAGTTCTAATGTCTTTGTTTATATGAAAAGGCAGGCCAAAAGACATGTCATTGCTCCTTATACACTACATAGTTCATTTGCTGTGTTTTTATGTCAATGTTTCCTTTTTTTTTTTTTTTGTACAACTCTCTTTGTGCCCAAAAGTTATATTCTGTTCGTTATATTAATTACACTCGTGTCTTTGTATTCAAATATTAACCATCTCAAACAGCATCACCTCTACTCCTGCTTATGTACCTGTTATCTCTAACTTCTATATTCTCCTTTCTATATCTGACGTTTACCTTCTGAGGTTGCTAACTTGTGGACTCTGCTTCCCATGCTCTCTTTCCTTCTGCTTCCTGTTCAGATTGATGTTTTGAAATAGTCTGAGGTAAGCAGAAGAAACTAGTAAATTTCCAACTGCTAGTTCCTACCAGAGTGTCCATTGCTAAGAGTTGGTTATTGCTAAAGGGACTTGCTTAGAGATACTAGCAACTTCCTTATCCTTTTAGATCCCTCTTTCCTTTTGTCTCCATTGGTTTTTTTCCCCTCATGTTCTGTTGTAGTCTTTGTAAATCTTCTATATTCAATCCTCTGTTATTTGAATTATTTAGCATGTTTTACTTTCCTAAGTATACACTGTCAGATGCATTACTTTTTCACTCTAACAATGTCCAAGGTCATTGTTGGTTCAGAAGTAGTTACTCAAAAACATTTATGTTTTACCCAATATCAAGACTCGCCTTAGTTAAGGAACAATGCACTCCCAATTCACTCAGTACAACTTATACATAATTCATGAGGTTTATTTGAACATAGAAGACTTTTATCTTGGTCTCACAGTTGAAAATTCCTGATTTATAAATGGTGTGGTGACCATGTCAATATAATAGAAAAACATCAAGATATCTGGTAGAAATTTTGATTCACCAATCAGATAATTTACATCAAGGATGCAAATCATCTAAGCATTTGAAATGTATAGATGATTGACTACAAGCTTTCAAGTAGCTTGACATTATGTATCCAAAGCTTTGGGAGCCATTCAGAGAACTGCAACCACTTTTAACACCTATGCTTTAGCACATGAAAGCAAAGTGCCCAGAAATGCAGCATCGTATACTTATCATATGGATCTCCATGGCATTCATCCCAATATTGTGCTTTTAAGAAGGACATTGATGAGCCCTCTGTGGCTTCAGAGGCAAGAGGTCAGCAGTGAGTGCTGTCAGCATCACATGGTACCCTGGGTAGACAAATAAAGGATGCTCGGGACACGTGCATTAATAAGCCACAGTTAATACTAGTGCACAGTTTGTTTTCTCAGCAGTATTTTGCTTTCTAGGGACTAAAATATGTATTTGGCTTTACAAGTGTGACATGATTGATGCTTTAGTAGAAGAGTCTTTTCATAACAGAACAGATGTCTCCTGACAAGAAAGTTATTGGTAAAAGCAAACTCTATTATTGTAATAATGCTAAGTTTCAGACATAAGCAGAAGAGAGGATGGGGGAGGGTGGTGGAAAAAGCAAAATCCAGTCTGAGCATGAGAAAAAGACAGAAACTGTTCTGAATCTACATCTTCAACTTATGGTATCGATTTACTCCATGATATATGAAGACAGCACAGAGATCTCAGAAGGCTAACATGAAAGCATTCAGAAGTCATTTTGTGCATCTTCTCTCTTCAATATGTTAGCTAAAAGCACACTTCTAGATGTGAAAATGTTCTTTAAATTGGCATACCAAATGTCATTATGAATAATTAAAGATGATATTTTCATTATTCCTTCATTGAAAGTTCATAGAAGTAAGCAATTCTTGGTACAGTCAATCACTTCCAATTTTGTTCTGTTGCTAGACTTCTTTTCATCGTTACCATTGACTTGCATACTATATAAGCTTGGTAGAAGAAGGTGGATATTTCATGGGTACTATTTTCATGTCATACACAGAAGACACTGTTTTGTAGTAGGCACTCTGCCCTTCTAGCGCTCACAGTCTTTCCACCTACTCTTCTAGCACTTTAGGTATAGGGGTTGTGTTATAGGTGTAACTTATGGTGTTGGGCACTCCACAGTTCATGACATTTTAACGAGTTGTGGATTTCTGTAATGGTATCAATCACCTGCAAAAAGAAGCTTCATTGATGATGGGTTAGAGCTATATATGGTTAACTAAACAAAACCAACACATTGACACAAGTTAACAAGTTATGAGAACAGGGGATTCTGATAAGGGCCAACCCTTAGACAAAGAAATATGGGTAATTAATTGCTTCTGAAAGAAGGCGATTCTGATTTTTTGAGGGACAAGCTCACTGATAAGTTATTAAATCCAAGTGATCAGCCCTGAAAAAATATGAGCATCATTAAGTGGACTCACTATATCACGTGTGTGTGTGTGTATGAATAAGTATGTGCTTATATGTATATATACATATATATATACAAAATGATAATTAAAGGAAATATAATTAATTTAAAAGAAAGTAGGGGAATACAAAGAAGAGTTGAAGGGGAAATCTAGACATGAAAATGACATACATACAGTTCTTATAAATGAAATTATGATAAATTACAAAGGAGTGCTAGTATTAAAACTGTATTACTGGAGAAACATGCAAAAGAAGACTACTGTCTTGTATCTTCAGAAAAAGAAGAAAGTAATACAGTTAAAAAACAAATATCAGATCCTTCTACAAAAAGCTATACTCAACAAAACTGGAGAATCTGGATGAAATGGACAAGTTTCTAGACAGATACCAGGTACCAAAGTTAAATCAAGATCAGGTTAATGATCTAAACAGTCCCATATCCCCTAAAGAAATAGAAGCAGTCATTAATAGTCTCCCAACCAAAAAAAGCCCAGGACCAGATGGGTTTAGTGCAGACTTCTATCAGACCTTCAAAGAAGATCTAATCCCAGTTCTTCACAAACTATTCCACAAAATAGAAACAGAAGGTACTCTACCCAACTCATTCTATGAAGCCACAATTACTCTGATACCTAAACCACAAAAAGACCCAACAAAGATAGAGAACATCTGACCAATTTCCCTTATGAATATCAATGAAAAAATCCTCAATGAAGTTCTTGCTAACCGAATCCAAGAACACATCAAAACAATCATCCATCCTGACCAAGTAGGTTTCATCCCAGGGATGCAGGGATGGTTCAATATACAGAAATCCATCAACATAATCCACTATATAAACAAACTCAAAGACGAAAACCACATGATCATCCCCTTAGATGCTGAGAAAGCCTTTGACAAAATCCAACACCAATTCATGATAAAAGTCTTGGAAAGATCAGGAATTCAAGGCCCATTCCTAAACATGACAAAAGCAATCTACAGAAAACCAGTACCCAACATCAAAGTAAATGGTGAGAAGCTGGAAGCAATCCCACTAAAATCAGGGACTAGAAAAGGCTGCCCACTTTCTCCCTACCTATTCAATATAGTACTTGAAGTCCTAGCCAGAGCAATTCCACAACAAAAGGAGATCAAGGGGATACAAATTGGAAAAGAAGAAGTCAAAATATCACTTTTTGCAGATGATATGATAGTATATATAAGTGACCCTAAAAATTTCACCAGAGAAGTCCTAAGCCTGATAAACAGCTACAGTGAAGTAGCTGGATATAAAAATTAACTCAAACAAGTCAATGGCCTTTCTCTACACAAAAGAAAAACAGGCTGAGAAAGAAATTAGGGAAACAACACCCTTCTCAATAGCCACATATAATATAAAATATCTTGGTGTGACTCTAACTAAGGAAGTGAAAGATCTCTATGATAAGAACTTCAAGTCTCTGAAGAAAGAAATTAAAGAAGATCTCAGAAGATGGAAAGATCGCCCATGCTCATGGATTGACAGGATCAATATAGTAAAAATGGCTATCTTGCCAAAAGCAATCTACAGATTCAGTGCAATCCCCATCAAAATCCCAACTCAATTCTTCAACGAATTAGAAAGGGCAATTTGTAAATTTATCTGGAATAACAAAAAACCTAGGATAGCAAAAACTCTTCTCAAGGATAAAAGAACCTCAGGTAGAATCACCATGCCTAACTTAAAGCTGTACCAGAGTGCAATTGTGAAAAAAAAAAAAAAAACTGCATGGCACTGGTATAGGGACAGACAAGTAGACCAATGGAATAGAATTGAAGTCCCAGAAATGAACCCACATACCTATGGTCACTTGATCTTCGACAAGTGAGCTAAAATCATCCAGTGGAATAAAGACAGCATTTTCAACAAAAGGTGCTGGCACAACTGGTACTTATCATGTAGAAGAATGTGAATTGACCCATTTCTATCTCCTTGTACTAAGGTCAAATCTAAGTGAATTAAGGAACTCCACATAAAACCAGAGACACTGAAACTTATTGAGGGGAAAGTAGGGAAAACCCTCAAAGATATGGGTACAGGAGAAAAATTCCTGAATAGAACAGCAATGGCTTGTGCTGTAACATCAAGAATCAACAAATGGGACCTCATAAAATTGCAAAGCTTCTGCAAAGCAAGACACCGTCAATAAGACAAAAAGACCACCAACAGATTGGGAAAGGATCTTTACCTATCCTAAATCAGATAGGGGACTAATATCCAATATATATATATATATATATATATATATATATATATATATATATATATATATATATATAATTCAAGAAGGTAGACTCCAGAAAATCAAATAACCCCATTAAAAATGGGGCTCAGAGCTAAACCAAGAATTATTACCTGAGGAATACCAAATGGCTGAGAAGTACCTGAAAAAATGTTCAACATCCTTAATCATCAGGGAAATGCAAATCAAAAAGAACCCTGAGATTCCACCTCACACCAGTCAGAATGGCTTAGATCAAAAATTCATGTGACAGCAGATGCTGGCAAGGATGTGGAGAAAGAGTAACACTCCTCCATTGTTGGTGAGATTGCAAGCTTGTACAACCACTCTGGAAATCAGTCTGGCGGTTCCTCAGAAAATTGGACAAAGTACTACCAGAGGATCCCACAATGCCTCTCCTGGGCATATATCCAGAAGATGTTCCAACCGGTAAGAAGGACACATGCTCCACTATGTTCATAGCAGCCTTATTTATAATATCCAGAAGCTGGAAAGAACCCAGATGTCCCTCAACAGAGGAATGGATACAGAAAATGTGGTACATTTACACAATGGAGTACTACTCCACTATTAAAAAGAATGAATTTATGAAATTCCTAGGCAAATGGAGGGACCTGGAGGGCATCATCCGGAGTGAGGTAACCCAATCACAAAAGAACTCGCACAATATGTACTCACTGATAAGTGGCTATTAGCCCAGAAATTTAGAATACCCAAGATATAAGATACAATTTGCTAAACGCATGAAACTCAAGAAGAACAAAGACCAAAGTGTGGACACTTTTCCCCTTCCTAGAATTGAGAACAAAACAACCATGGAAGGAGTTACAGAGACAAAGTTTGGAGCTGAGATGAAAGGATGGACCATCTAGAGACTGACATATCCAGGGATCCATCCTATAATCAGCCTCCAAACGCTGACACCATTGCATACACTAGCAAGATTTTGCTGAAAGGACCCAGATATGGATGTCTCTTGTGAGACTATGCCGGGGCCTGGAAAACACAGAAGTGGATGCTCACAGACAGCTATTGGATTTATCACAGGGCCCCCAATGGAGGAGCTAGAGAAAGTACCCATGGAGCTGAAGGGATCTGCAATCCTATAGGTGGAACAACAATATGAACTAACCAATACCCCCCCCCCGAGCTAGTATCTCCAGCTGCATATGAATCAGAAGATGGCCTAGTCAGCCATCAGTGGAAAGAGAGGCCCGCTGGTCATGCAAACTTTATATGCCTCAACACAGGGGAACACCAGGGCCAAGAAATGGGAGTGAGTGAGTAGGGGAGTGGGTGGGGGAGCATGTGGGGGACTTTTGGGATAGCATTGGAAATGTAAATGTAATAAATACCCAATTAAAAAAATAAAAGTAAAAAATAAAAAACAAATAAAATGAAATAAATCACAAACAGAGAGGGAGGGAGGGAATTGGGAGGGAAAGTGGACCAGGTAGGGGGCAGTGGGAGATAGAGGGGAACCAGATCTGGTACTGGGTGAGGGAAACGGACTGAAGCCTTGAGGGCCAGCAGAAAGAGTGCAAACAGGCAACCTCAGGAAATAGGAGGTTGGGGAGGTACACCAGAGACTTGGGAGGATAGAGACTACTGGGACTCAAAGGAAGGGACATTTTACTTTTTCTTTTTTTTTTAATTAGGTATTTTCTTTATTTACATTTCAAATGCTATCCCATTTCCTAGTTTTCTTTCAGAAAGTCCCCTATACCCTCCCCCCTGCTCCCCAACCCACCTGTACTGGCTAGTTTTATGTCAACTTGACACAGCTGAGTTATCACAGAAAAAGGAGCTTCAGTTGAGGAAATGCCTCCATGAGATACAACTGTAAGACATTTTCTCAATTAATGATCAAGCGGGAAAGGCCCCTTGTGGGTGGGACCATCTCTGGACTGGTAGTCTCTGTTCTATAAGAAAGCAGGCTGATAAGCATCGGCTGCAGACACCTTGGTTCCAGGACTCCTCCAAGAGTATTCTGCACAGGTGAGAGTGTAGAATACAGAAGCTAACAGCTTCTGAGACAGGCCAAAGCAACGCAGCTTCGGGACAGGTCCTGTTTTGGGCCTTTGTCTTCGGCCAGGAGGGAGGTCCTAAGGCCAGATATCTGTGCACCTTTCCTGTAAGAGGAGAGCTTGACTGCAGAGAGTGCTCTGAACACTGAAACTGAGAGGAGAGAGCTAGTCTCCCAGGTGTGCTGATAGAGGCTAACAGAATCACCTGAGGAACAAGCTCTAAACAGAGACAACTATAACAAATAGCTCAAGAGATTACCAGATGACGAAAGGCAAAGGTAAGAATCCTACTAACTCTAGCTTCTCCATTGGGAGCCCCCAAGGAGCTAAAGGGATCTGCAACCCTATTGTTGGAACAACATGATGTACTAACCAGAACCCCGGAGCTCTTGTCTCTAGCTGCATAGGTATCGAAAGATGGCCTAGTCAGCCATCAATGGAAAGAGAGGCCCATTGGACTCGCAAACTTTATATGCCCCAATATAGGGGAATGCCAGGGCCAAAAGAATGGGAATGGGTGGGTAGGGAAGTGGGGGGTGCTATGGGGGACTTTTGGGATAGCATTGGAAACGTAATTGAGGAAAATATGTAATAAAAATATTAAAAAAAAAAAGAATCCTACTAACAGAAATCAAGACCACTCACAATCATCAGAACACAGCACTCCCACCCCACCTCGTCCTGGGCACCCCAACACATCAGAAAAGCTAGACCCGGATTTAAAAGCATAACTCATGATGATGGTAGAGGACATCAAGAAGGACTTTAATAATTCACTTAAAGATATAAAGGAGAACACTGCTAAAGAGTTACAAGTCCATAAATAAAAACAGGAAAACACAACCAAAGAGTTAGATGTCCTTAAAGAAAAACAGGAAAACACATCCAAACAGGTGATGGAAATGAACAAAACCATACTAGACCTAAAAAGGGAAGTAGACACAATAAAGAAAACCCAAAGTGAGGCAACGCTGGAGTTAGAAACACTAGGAAAGAAATCTGGAACCATAGATTCGAGCATCAGCAACAGAATACAAGAGATGGAAGAGAGAATCTCAGGTGCAGAAGATTCCATAGAGAACATCAGCACAACAATCAAAGAAAATACAAAATGAAAAAGGATCCTAACTCAAAATATCGAAGAAATACAGGACACAATGAGAAGACCAAACCTACAGATAGTAGGAGTTGATGAGAATGAAGATTTTCATCTTAAAGGGCCAGCAAATATCTTCAACAAAATTATAGAAGAAAACTTCCCAAACCTAAAGAAAGAGATGCCCAAGAACATACAAGAAGCCTGCAGAACTCCAAATAGACTGAACCAGAAAAGAAATACCTCCTGACACATAATAATCAAAACAACAAATGCACTAAATAAAGATAGAATATTAAAAGCAGTAAGGGAGAAAGGTCAAGTAACATATAAAGGCAGGCCTATCAGAATTACACCAGACTTTTCACCAGAGACTATGAAACCCAGAAGAGCCTGGACAGATGTTATACAGAAACTAAGAGAACACAAATGCCATCCCAGCCTACTATACCCGGCCAAACTCTCAATTACCATAGATGGAGAAACCAAATTATTCCACAACAAAACCAAATTCACACATTATCTTTCCACGAATCGAGCCCTTCAAAGGATAATAACAGAAAAAAACCAATACAAGCACTGAAATCACACCCTAGAAAAAGCAAGAAGGTAATCCCTCAACAAACCAAAAAGAAGACAGCCACAAGAACAGAATGCCAACTCTAACAACAAAAATAAAAGAAAGCAACAATTACTTTTCCTTAATATCTCTTAATATCAATGGACTCAATTCCCCAATAAAAAGATATTGACTAACAGACTGGCTATACAAGCAGGACCCAACACTCTGATACTTACAGGAAACCCATCTCAGGGAAAAAGACAGACACTACCTCAGAGTGAAAGGCTGGAAAACAATTTTACAAGCAAATGGTCTGAAGGTACAAGCTGGAATAGCCATTCTAATATCGAATAAAATCGACTTCCAACTCAAAGTTATCAAAAAAGACAAGGAGGGACACTTTATACTCATCAAAGGTAAAATCCTTCAAGAGGAACTCTCAATTCTGAATATCTATGCTCCAAATGCAAGGGCAGCCACATTCATTAAAGACACTTTCGTAAAGCTCAAAGCACACATTGCACCTCACACAATAATATTGGGAGACTTCAACACACCACTTTCATCAATGGACAGATCGTGGAAACAGAAACTAAACAGGGACACAGTGAAACTAACAGAAGTTATGAAACAAATGGTCTTAAAAGATATCTACAGAACATTTTATCCTAAAACAAAAGGATATACCTTCTTCTCAGCACCTCACAGGACCTTCTCCAAAATTGACCATATAATTGGTCACAAAACAGTCCTCAACAGATACAAAAATATTGAAAATATCCCATGCATCCTATCAGACCACCATAGACTAAGGCTGAACTTCAATAACAACATAAATAATGTAAAGCGAACATTCACGTGGAAACTGAACAACACACTTCTCAATGATACCTTGGTCAAGGAAGGAATAAAGAAAGAAATTAAAGACTTTTTAGAGTTTAATGAAAATGAAGCCACAACATACGCAAACCTATGGGACACAATGAAAGCATTTCTAAGAGGGAAACTCATAGCTCTGAGTGCCTACAAAAAGAAACTAGAGAGAGCACACACTAGCAGCTTGACAACACATCTAAAAGCTCTAGAAAAAAAAGGAAGAAAATTCACCCAAGAGGAGTAGACAGCAGGAAATAATCAAAATCAGGGGTGAAATCAACCAAGTGGAAACAAGAAGAACTATTCAAAGAATTAAACAAATGCGGAGTTGGTTCTTTGAGAAATCAACAAGATAGATAAACCCTTAGCTAGACTCACTAGAGGGCACAGAAACAACATCCTAATTAACAAAATCAGAAATGAAAAGGGAGACATAACAACAGATCCTGAAGAAATTCAAAACAACATCAGATCCTTCTACAAAAGTTTATATTCAAGAAAACTGGAAAACATGGACGAAATGCACAAATTTCTAGACAGATACCAGGTACCAAAGTTAAATCAGGATCAAGTTAATGATCTAAACAGTCCCATATCCCCTAAAGAAATAGAAGCAGTCATTAATAGACTCCCAAACAAAAAAGCCCAGGACCAGATGGGTTTAGTGCAGAGTTCTACCAGACCTTCAAAGAAGATCTAATTCCAGTTCTGCACAAACTATTCCACAAAATAGAAATAGAAGGAACTCTACCAAACTAATTCTATGAAGCCACAATTACTCTGATACCTAAACCACAAAAAGACCCAACAAAGATAGAGAACATCTGACCAATTTCCCTTATGAGTATCTATGAAAAAATCCTCAATGAAGTTCTTGCTAACTGAATCCAAGAACACATCAAAACAATCATCCACCCTGACCAAGTAGGTTTATTCCCAGGGATGCAGGGATGGTTCAATATACAGAAATCCATCAACGTAATCCACTATATAAACAATCTCAAAGACAAAAACCACATGATCATCTCCTTAGATGCTGAGAAAGCATTCGACAAGATCCAACACCCATTCATGATAAAAGTCTTGGAAAGATCAGGAATTCAAGGCCCGTAACTAACCTTGATAAAAGTAATCTACAGCAAACCAGTAGCCAACATCAAAGTTCATGGTGAGAAACTTGATGCAATCCCACTAAAATCAGGGACTAGACAAGGCTGTCCACTCTCTCCATACCTATTCAACATTGTACTTGAAGTCCTAGGCAGAGCAATTCGACAACAAAAAGAGAACAAGGGGATACAAATTGGAAAAGAAGAAGTCAAAATATCACTTTTGCAGATGATATGATAGTATATATAATTGACCCTAAAAATTCCACCAGAGAACTCCTAAACCTGATAAACAGCTTCAGTGAAGTAGCTGTATATAAAATTACCTCAAACAAGTCAATGGTCTTTCTCTACACAAAGAATAAACAGGCTGAGAAAGAAATTAGGGAAACAACACCCTTCTCAATAATCACAAATAATATAAAATATCTTGGCGTGAATCTAACTAAGGAAGTGAAAGATCTGTATGATAAAAACTTCAAGTCTCTGAAGAAAGAAATTAAAGAAGATCTCAGAAGATGGAAAGATCTCCCATGCTCATGGATTGGCAGGATCAACATTGTAAAAATGGCTATCTTGCCAAAAGCAATCTACAGATTCAATGCAATCCCCATCAAAATTCCAACTCAATTCTTCAACGAATTAGAAAGAACAATCTGCAAATTCATCTGGAATAACAAAAAACCTAGGATAGCAAAAACTCTTCTCAAGGATAAAAGAACCTCTGGTGGAATCACCATGCCTGACCTAAAGCTTTACTACAGAGCAATTGTGATAAAAACTGCATGGTACTCGTATAGTGACAGACAAGTAGACCAATGGAATAGAATTGAAGTCCCAGAAATGAACCCACATACCTATGGTCACTTGATCTTCGACAAGTGAGCTAAAACCATCCAGTGGAATAAAGACAGCATTTTCAACAAATGGTGCTGGCACAACTGGTTGTTATCATGTAGAAGAATGCAAATCAATCAAATGTAAGTGGATCAAGGAACTTCACATAAAACCAGAGTCAGTGAAACTTATAGAGGAGAAAGTGGGGAATAGCCTTGACGATATGGGCACAGTGGAAAAATTCTTGAATAGAACAGCAATGGCTTGTGCTGTAAGATCGAGAATTGACAAGTGGGACCTCATGAAACTGCAAAGCTTTTGCAAGGCAAAAGACACCATCAATAAGACAAAAAAACCACCAACAGATTGTGAAAGGATCTTTACCTATCCTAAATCAGATAGGGGACTAATATCCAATATATATAAAGAACTCAAGAAGGTGGACTCCAGAAAATCAAATAACCCCATTAAAAAATGGGGCTCACAACTGAACAAAGAATTCTCACCTGAGGAATACCGAATGGCTGAGAAGCACCTGAAAAAATGTTCAGCATCCTTAATCATCAGGGAAATGCCAATCAAAAAGAACCCTGAGATTCCACCTCACAGCAGTCAGAATGGCTAATATCAAAAACTCAGGTGACAGCAGATGCTGGCAAGGATGTGGAGAAAGAGCAACACTCCTCCATTTTTGGTGGGATTGAAAGCTTGTACAACCACTCTGGAAATCAGTCTGATGGTTCCTTAGAAAATTGTACATAGTACTACAGGAGGATTCAGCAATACCTCTCCTGGGCATATATCCAGATGTCCCAGTTGGTAATAAAGACACGTGCTCCACTATGTTCAGAGCAGCCTTATTTATAATAGCCAGAAGCTGGAAAGAACCCAGGTGCCTCTCAACAGAGAAATGGATACAGAAAATGTGGTACATTTCACAATGGAGTACTACTCAGCTATTAAAATGAATGAATTTATGAAATTCCTAGGCAAATGGATGGACCTGGAGGGCATCATCTTGAGTGAGGTAACACAATCACAAAGGAACTCACACAATATGTACTCACTGATAAGTGGATATTAGCCCAAAACTTAGGATACCCAAGATATAAGATACAATTTGCTAAACGCATGAAACTCAAGAAGAACAAAGACTAAAGTGTGGACACTTTGCCCCTTCTTAGAATCGGGAACATAACACCCATGGAAGCAGTTACAGAGACAAAGTTTGGAGCTGTGATGAAAGGATGGACCATCTAGAGACTGCCATATCCAGGGATCCACCCCATAATCAGCTTCCAAAGCTGACACCATTGAATATACTAGCAAGATTTTGCTGAAAGGACCCAGATATAGCTTTCTCTTGTGAGACTATTCTGGGGCCTAGCAAACACAGAAGTGGATGCTCACAGTCAGCTATTGGATGGATCACCGGGCTCCCAATGGAGGAACTAGAAAAAGTACCCAAGGTGCTAAAGGGATCTGGAACCCTATAGGTGGAACAACATTATGAACTAACCAGTACCCCGGAGCTCTTGACTCTAGCTGCATAAGTATCAAAGATGGCCTAGTCGGCCATCACTGGAAAGAGAGGCCCATTGGACACACAAACTTTATATGCCCCAGTACAGGGGAATGCCAGGGCCAAAAAAATTGGAATGGGTGGGTCGGGAAGTGGGGGGGAGGGTATGGGGGGCTTTTGGGATAGCATTGGAAATCTAATTGAGGAAAATACGTAATTAAAAAAATATTAAAAATAAAAAAAAGAACTGCAGGGCTGGGTTTATTATAGCAGCAGCCCCATCTCTTGGTACCCCCCCCCGTTATGAATTAATTACTTTCTCACTCTTGCAATAAAAATGGTGGATAAAACCAAAAAAAAAAAATAAAAAGAAAAGAAAGCAGGCTGAGCAAGACAGGGGAAGCAAGCCAGTAATGAACATCCCTCCATGGCCTCTGAATCAGTTCCAGCTTTCTGACCTGCTTGAGTTCCAGTCCTGACTTCCTTGGTGATGAACAGCAGTATGGAAGTGTAAGCCGAATAGACATTTTCCTCCCCAACTTGCTTCTTGGTCATAATGTTTGTGCAGGAATAGAAGCCCCAACTAAGACACCACACACTCCCATTTCCTGGCCCTGGCATTCCCCTATACTGGGGTATATAATCTTCACAATACCAAGGGCATCTCCTCCCATTGATGGTCCACTAGGCCATGCTCTGCTACATATGCAGCTAGGGACACGAACTGTGGGGGGTACTGGTTAGTTCATGTTGTTATTCCTCCTATAGGGTTGCAGATGCCTTCAGCTCCTTGGGTACTTTCTCTAGCTCCTCCATTTGGGGCCCTGTGTTCCATCCAATAGATGACTATGAGCATCCACTTCTGTTTTAGCCAGGCACTGACATAGCCTCACAAGAGACAACTATATCAGAGTCATTTCAGCAAAATCTTGCTGGCATATGCAATAGTGTCTGCATTTGGTGGTTGATTATGGAATGGATCCCCAGGTGGGACAGTCTCTGGATGGTCCATCATTTTGTCTCAGCTCCAAACTTTGTCTCTGTAACTCCTTCCACCGATATTTTGTTCCACAGTCTAAGGAGGAATGAAGTTTCCACACTTTGATCTTCCTTCTTCTTGAGTTTCATGTGTTTTGCAAATTGTATCTTGGATATTCTAAGTTTCTGGGCTAATATCCACTTATCAGTTAATGCATACCCTATGTGTTTTTTCTACCTCACACAAGTAAGAATGGCTAACATCAAAAACTCAGGTGACAGCAGATGCCGGTGAGGATGTGAAGAAACAGGAACACTCCTCCATTGTGGTTGGATTGCAAGCTGGTACAACCACTCTGGAAATCAGTCTGGCAGTTTTTCAGAAAATTGGATATAGTACTACAGAAAGATCCATCAATGCCTCTCCTGGGCATATGCCCAGAAGATGTCCCAACCGGTAATAAGAACACATGCTCCACTATGTTCATAGCAGCCTTATTTATAAAAGCCAGAAGCTGGAAAGAATCCAGATGTCCCTCAACAGAGGAATGGATATAGAAAATGTGGTACATTTACACAATGGAGTATTACTCAGCTATTAAAAACAATGAATTTATGAAATTCTTAGACAAATGGATGTATCTGGATGATATCATCCTGAGTAAGGTAACCCAACCACAAAAGAGAGGGACCTTTGATGAAATGCCAGACCGTGGGGAGAGGGAACTTATAGAGCCCACCTCTATCAGGAAGACAGGACATCAAGTGAGGGATGGGGTTGACATCCCACAGTCACACCTCTGACCCATAATTGTTTCTGTCTGAAAGAATTACAGGGATGTAAATGGAAAGGAGCCTGAGGAAAAGAAGGTCCAGTGACAGGCCTAAAGTGGAATACAGCTCAAGAGGAGGTCCCATGGCCTGACACTATTACTGAGGCTATGGAACACTCACAGAAAGGGATCTATCATGACTGTCTTCCAAAAGACCCAACAAGCAGCTGAATCAGATGCAGTTATTTGCACCCCACCAATGGACAGAAGCAGCTGAGCCCTGTTGTTGTATTAGGGGAGGCTGAAAGAAGCTGAGGAGAAGGGAAATCCTGTAGGAGGACCAGCAGTCTTAAATCTGGACCTCTGAGATATCACAAACACTGGACCACCAAACAGACAGCATATACCAGCTGATATATGGCCTCCAACACACCTACAGTAGAGGACTTTCAGGTCTGTGTTCATTCAGAGATGATGCACCTAACCCTCAGAAAACTGGAGGCCCCAGGGAATTTAAAGGTCAGATGGGGGTGGGTGGGCATCCACATGGAGACAGGATAGGGTGGGGAAGATGTGGGATGTGGAGCAGTCGGAGCGTGGATGTGGAGGGGTGGAGAATGGAATATAGTGTGTAAAAAGTGAATTACAAATAAAATTAAATTTAAAAAAAGAAAGAGGTAAAAAATAAATAAAATGACATAAATAACAAAATAACATTGATTTCAGAATACAGGCTAAAGTAATAGGTCCACATGCTATTCATCTCATAAATTTAAGTTTCATGAAATTTCCTTTTATTCAACTCACCAAACACAATGACTATGGTCCTTAATATATAGCAACAGTTCTCAGAATGTCACTTTTTCTACATATGGTTCCATTCAAAAAGAAAATGGTCTCTTCAATCTTGTATATCCCTTTGTTTATAAACTCCATTCTGCAAAGATAATAACCAACCTATTTGAATCTCTATCTCTCCTACTCACAGGCCCACAGAAAGCCATGTTTTCCTCATTCCTTTATTCCAGGTTCATTATGGTAGGCTACTCATCCATTCATGCTCTGAATTACTGAAACTCTATTGTAAAAGAATTTAAAATTGTTTCTCCTCTGTTGTCGTCTATTCTTTCCACATCTTACTTCACAGCAATGCTTCAAAATAAAAAAACTACAAACCCTTTCTTCAGATGTCCTGCTTGGTCAGAACATATTTGGCAATACTGGCTTTAGTGATACTGGGGTTGTCTTGCCTTTTAATGCAATATTAATTAATATTTATTCTTGCCAAACAAATAGCTAATTAGATTTTATTCAGTCAAAACTTTGAAGTCACATAATATAGCTTTTCCATGCTCAATTTTAATAACAGTTAGTAGTGTGAGAAATAGATACCCAAAAACCAAGAATTAACAAAGGCTTTTGAACTCCATGGTGGTTTTTTTCAATGAGGACTGTGAGAAGACTATGGATGATATACTTTGGTCTAATGTCTCTTGTGAAATTTGACAATTTTAAGAAAGAAAACTTATTATTTTCTTGGATATTAACTATTAATATATTACACATTCTAAAAGTAACTCAAGGTGTTTTGAAAATTAATATATTCTAGTTTTTTAAAAATCATATCCAATCCTAATCAAATGTAGATAAGAATCAGATAATAATGTTTGTTGGGTATTTCCTCTAGTGTATGTCTAGCAACATATGTCTGTTGTTATAAGTTATGATTGTAAAACAAACCAAAGAAGCTATTCATTTAAAGCTTAAATATGTGCTAAATTAATGTGAATCCATAGTCAAATACTGTTTTTGTAATTAAATTTATATCAAGTGGTTGCTTAAATTATTATGACAGCCTTCACCATAGAGTGCCAAAAACTCAGGAAAGGAGATAAGTGTACAAGAGGATTGCATTAAACCATTGCCACCAAGAGAGATATTAAAATGTATAGGAGAAAAAGTCATCTTAATATGGTTGGATTTATTCATTATATATTGTACATTGAGCCAGAAAAGGAACACTTCCCATGAGAAAATGCAGGATGTAATCTTCTTTCCTACTTTTAGTAAAGCAGACAGTTCAGAGAGAGCTGAGAATCCAACTCAGAGAGGCAGAGACCTTGGAACACCGCCATTCCCATGATAACATCTCCAATTTGGCATCCAAAGCTCTCCAGAGCACTCTAAATATGTATAAAATGTTAGTAATAAAGGTTTAATATTTCAGGCAATCTTTGAGGAAATGCATCAATATATATAGTGAATCTGAAAACAGTTTAAAGGACACTGGATACTAGCAGGCTAATATTTAATTGTGGAACATGCTAACTAGTGGAACAGTCGGGAAGAGGTAAGTAGACCTGCAAGGATAACTCTCCACATCTTTACCACAGACTGTTACCACAAGCTACCAGGGAACCGAAAAGGAAATAGAAACTCAGCAAAGGAATACAGTACAGACATGTGATAATTGTTCTCAGCGTATTTCTTTCAGTGTTTTTTTTCTGTAACCTTTTTTTATTTTTATTTTCATTTTTTACACTGAAAACCATTTCCAACAAGTGAATGAAAAAGCAAGAATAAGCCAGTATATAAGGATCATAGACATCTAGTCTTTTGCAGCAGGATTTCTATAAGTTACATCATTTAATTCTCCTAAAACATGGATTAGTTAAATTGCCACTTCTTATGGCTGTAGAAAAGAAATTCAGAAAATACACATGACATTTCTCTCTTTTTAAAGATAAGCAAGGAACAGTTCTTTTAACCATTATAAGCAAATTTTCATGAGCATATTATTTTACTCTGAAGATATTATACAGTGGGTTCTCAATACAGTCACTTCAATGTTCTTCAGTATTTTATGAGCATATAGATCAGATATTCCCAGAAACCGAAGAAATTTCCATGTGTTTTGTTTATAATATCAATACTGAAATTTAAATTGGGATTCTAAGTGCCTTACAAATGGTTCAAGCTCAGTTTTAGTTCTATGAGCCAGTGGTTTTGTGTGTGTATGTGCTAAACATAACATAATCAATGGGGTGTCTTAACGTGTGATGGTTTAGCTGGTACACAGGATACACATGTGGAAAGCTGTCATTGATATTGTAGATTACCACTTTCCCTAGCAATAGATAAAATAGCCAAGATGCTTATTTCAAAACACCTTTGCAAATTTGACTGTCTCCTAGCTTGAGGATAAAGTAAGAAATCCCATTTCTGTAAACAGCCCCTGTAGATCTAGGTCCTGATCACATTATTGAAAGAATTGTTAGTTTGTAGCTAATTCATTTTTACAGGCATAGAACATGAACTTGTCCTTGTGGAATGGGTAAGATATGTTTAGAAATGTGTCGTGGTGATAGCCCACTTGGAGTGTGCCATCTGGGAGAGAAGCCAAGGTGAGAGCAGATGAGAGGAAAGCCTGGCTTGCAATTTAGTGACAGTGCTGCTCCAAGAAGCCAGGGAATAGCCGAGGTCAACCACATACAACCAGAATGCTTGCTCCCAATCTTCTCCCACTTGTGTTCATAGTCCTAGATACATACATATTTATGGTTCATTTATTTATTAGATGAATAAGTGTAAAGTGTGGGGTTTTACATCTTTATTGTGTGTGTGTCCTCCTTTGCTGCCATCCTGAGTCATTGCCCTGCATGGTGAGTGGCTTCTCGGGCATGCTGTTCATTCTAATGGACTTCAGCAAGTTATCTTGGAGTCAAATATAAACACTGTGAGTGTGAACTGTGTAATCTGATCTTGGTCTATCCTCTGGTATACAGTATGCACGCTACTCCCTCCACTCAAGCCTCTTCTCTCCACTACATTAGTTTCAGTGCATGGCTGCTGTTTGGATAACAGCACCATCTAGTGTGTTCTCGATCCCATGCTAAGCTCAAGCACTCTTTATGTGTTTCTGCTTCTATCAGGAAGCATCATAAAGTTACAAATACAAAAAAAAAGGAGAGAGCAAGAAAGATAGAAAAACTCACGTCTAGTTTATCTTGAAAATATGAAGATTTTAGAATTCTGAATGTAAAACAAAATTATACAGAAGACAATTTTATTTCTAAATATATTTAATATATAAATCAAAGAACACCTGGTCTACATATTAAACATAAACTATTTACACTTAATTATATCATAGAGGGTTTTAATATATAAGGACATTTCCTCCAGTAATTGGAATATGAAGAGGAAAGAGATATTTCAGGCATATGATGAATAAAATACCCAAAAGTATTCAGATCATGAAAACTGACCTGAAAGAGGATCTCAGTCTTGTTTGTTCTGGTGTCTGTATGATCATAAGAAAAAGGGAATGGGGTGGGGGGATGATTGAATCCTACAAGAGGAGAGGACGATGACAAAGAAGAAACAAGACAATGTAAAGCCAAGAAGAAAAGAACAGAGATCAACATTTGTCTAATTTCCATCCTTCAGAATTTTGTATTTCAGTAACAAACTTGCCATCCTCCAGGAAACATTTTTTATTTATGATGGTTAGAAATATAATACAATATGCAAAAAGAGCATGCCTAAAGAAATGATATTGACAGAGACACTGCCCAAAGCTCTCACATATTTTTTTTTCCCTGAAAGGACCAAGATAGCATTTTTAAAAAGAATATGGCTTACTCTTTGGGACCATAGCAATTAAGTCACTCTGCCTTTTAACGTTTTGTCTGTTGATATATTGTAAATGAGCAGATACTAGCTCATGTGAAAGCAAATGTATGGTGTCCTGACTGGAATGTATCATGGAGTGACTACAGGATTGAATATTAATGAAGTGGGTCCTGTAGCTGTTTCTGATTGTTTCTGTGCTTCTGCTCTCAGATCATTGCTAAAGGCAAGAACTCACCATCCTGCCAGGCTAACTTACAACCTCAGTGTCAATGTCTGTGCATTATTATGTCTTCATAGCAACACGTTTTGTTATAGGCTGAATGAAATGGGATAAAGTTTCTGCTTTTTTAGTCAAATATAGTTAAAATTTCTAAATGCGCATTAAAATCTGCTATTAAAAATATTTCACTATAAAGGGTTTTGCCTCTCAAGATTCTGTGACAATATCAATTAACCAAAGAGTGTATTAGAAAGTTGGGTCCAGACTGCTATGAACGTAGTGGAGCATGTATTCTTATTACCAGTTCTTATTACCAGCAATACCTCTAATGGGTATATGCCCAGGAGAGGTATTGTTGTATCTTCCAGTAGCATTATGTCCAATTTTCTGAGGAACATCCAGACTGACTTCCAGAGTGGTTGTACAAGCTTGCAATCCCACCAGCAAGGGAGGAGTGTTCCTCTTTCTCCACATCCTTGCCAGCATCTGCTGTCACCTGAATTTTTGATCTTAGCCATTCTGACTGGTGTGAGGTGGAATCTCAAGGTTGTTTTGATTTGCATTTACCTGATGATTAAGGATGTTGAACATTTTTTCAGGTGCTTCTCAGCCATTCAGTATTCTTCAGTTGGGAATTCTTTGTTTAGCTGTGTAACCCATTTTTAATGGGTTATTTGAATATCTGGAGTCCAGCTTCTTGAGCTCTTTGTATATATTGGATATTAGTCCCCTATCAGATTTAGGATTGGTAAAAATCCTTTCTAGATCTGTTGGTGGCCTTTTTGTTTTATTGACAGTGTCCTTTGCCTTACAGAAGCTTTGCAATTTTAGAAGTCCCATTTGCCAATTCTTGATCTTAAAGCAGAAGCCATTCCTGTTCTAAATACCCATGAAAGGAGTTACAGAGACAAAGTTTGGAGGTAAGACAAAAGGATGGACTATCCAGAGACCACCCCACCCTACGATCCATCCCATAATCAGCCACCAAAGCTAGACTCTATTGCATATGCCAGCAAGATTTTACTGAAGGGACCCTGGTATAGCTGTCTCATATGAGGCTATGCCAGTGCCTGGCAAATACAGAAGTGGATACTCACAGTCATCTATAAGATGGAACACAGGGCCCCCAATGGGGAAGCTAGAGAAAGCACCCAAGGAGCTGAAGGGGTCTGCAACCCTATAGGTGGAACAACAATATGAACTAACCAGTACCCCCAGAGCTCATGTCTCTAGTTGCATATGTAGCAGAAGATGGCCTAGCCGGCCATCACTGGGAAGAGAGGCCCCTTGGTATTGCAAACTTTACATGCTCCAGTACAGGGGAATGCCAGGGCCAAAAAGTGGTAGTGGGTGGGTAGGGAAGCAGGGCGAGGGAGTGTATAGGGAACTTTCAGGATAGTATTTGAAATGTATAGAAAGAAAGAAAGAAAGAAAGAAAGAAAGAAAGAAAGAAAGAAAGAAAGAAAGAAAGAAAGGAAGGAAGGAAGGAAGGAAGGAAGGAAGGAAGGAAGGAAGGAAGGAAGGAAGGAAGGAAGGAAGGAAAGAAAGAAAGAAAGAAAGAAAGAAAGAAAGAAAGAAAGAAAGAAAGAAAGAAAGAAAGAAAGAAAGAAAGAAAGAAAGAAAGAAAGAGGAAGAGGAGGAGAAGGAAGAAGGAGAAGGAGAAGGAGGAAGAGGAAGAGGAAGAGGAAGAGGAAGAGAGAGAGAGAAAGAGAAAGAGAGAAAGAGAAGGAGAAGGAGAAGGAGAAAGAGAAGGAGAAAGAGAAAGAGAAAGAGAAAGAGAAAGAGAAAGAGAAAGAGAAAGAGAAAGAGAAAGAGAAAGAGAAAAAGAAAAAGAAAAAGAAAAAGAAAAAAAGAAGGTTTGGTCCAGAGATTTATTTTCAGACCTTGGAATCAAAATCAGCTTGGGCAGCAACTAGTACATCAGGAGATTTTGAGATAAATTATTGCAATGATTTTATACAAAGCAATACAATTGTTCTTTTTTTTCCTCCTTGCCCTGTATAAGACATTTCTCTGCACAATTAATAAAACCACTGGAGAATGATGGTGGAAGAAGCCATTAGAATTATAGAATTATCCTTCATGGTCTGGTGAGACAGACAGGATATTAGTAGGAATGTGTGAAAACACTATACTACAAGGAGAGCAACTTACTAGAGAAAGTTTTAGCAAAATTATTTTTTATACATTTTGACAAGGTTTCTGTAGCTAAAAGTTCAGTTTCAAAACCTTGGAACTGGTCTTTCAAAATTCTAAAGGTAAATTGTGTATGTTTTCAAAAATAAAACAAACAACAAAACCCTCTATATCTTATTTTAACAAAGATGTCAAATTGCCTACATAATCTACTGAATATGCCTATGAGATGTGGTCTTTCATTTTCCTCTTTCCATGTACTTCTGTCTTAGAATTTTATTGCTATCAAGAGACACCAAGTCCGTAGCAACTTCTATAAAGTGGAGCATTTAATTGGGGCTGTCATACATTTTCAGAGGTTTAGTCCATCATTGCATGCAGAAAGCAGGCTGCATGCAGGCAGAAATGGCACTGGGGAAGGAGCAGAGGGTTCTACATCTGGATTGGCAGGGAGCAGGAAGCGAATGTCACATTGACCTGGCTTGAGTACTTGAGACCTCCAAGTACACCCACTAGCTATGCAGTTTGTTCAACAAAGCCCCACCTCCTCCAACAAAGTCATACCTCCAGATAGTTCTTTTCCTGTGAACTCATGCAAGCTATTTTCTTTCATACCTCCACAACTTCTATCCTCCTCTGCCCACTCTTCTTACTATTCTCCACTTATTACAAGTAATCCAACTAATCCCAATAGCCCTTTCACTCCTGAATGACATTTCCTGAATCTGTCGTTCATTGGAGATGTTTTCCTCTTCAAACTTAATTTTCTAGAAAACTTCAATACATTTTTCAATATAAAGATCAACTGTCCCCAGGGACTAAGCCACCAACCAAAGAGCATGCATGGACTGGTCCCCAGATACTGCTACGTATGTAGCAGAAGACTGTTTTGTCTGCCCTCAATGGGAGGGAATGTGCTTGGTCTTGTGGAGGCTTGATGCCTCAGAGAAGGAGGATGCTAAAGGGGTGAGGTAATAGTGGGTGGGTGGGTGTGGGGGCACCTTCTTAGAGAAAAAGGGGATGGGAGATACAGTGGGGAGCTCATGGAGGGGGACAGGAAGGGGGTAACATTTGAAATGTAAATAAATAAAATAAAATAAATAAACTGTCATTTGTGTTGTGAATCATGTAAATGAAGAAAATACCTAATAAAAATGTTTAAAAATATATCATGCATGCCATGATAATATATTAGGGTACAATTTTTTATAGTTTCAAAATGCATTATAAAGATAAAAATGAAGACCAATTTTTATATACTCCTGATCACTTAAGTGTATGAAAAAAAATTCTGACTTTTGTCTCCATCCTCCAAGTGCATTCTTCCAATGTGTACATGGCTAAGTTGGCTTGTGGATGACTGGTTATATCTTCTTTTGGTGAATAAGTGTTGAAAGTTTATTTTTTATCATTGCTAAATGACAAAAAATACAGAAGTATTGATACTTGAAAATATGATAATTTGTCATACACTGTTCATCATTTCACAGGAAGTGACAGGACTCTTCAGTGTTATTCAGAATCCCTTAGGATAAGAAACAGCTGCTGCGAAAGTTTCCTTGCAAGGGACTACATACACAAGACTGGAACACTGATGATATCATGCACATTTTAATATGGCAGGGAGAAATTTTCATTGCATCCCATCCCTAGAGAAATAACTACAGGCAACTAAGGACTCCTGGGAGAAGAAGAATTAGCCTTTCCCAGGGGTGAAGCCCCGTATTGTCTCTTCAAAACAGAGTCATCATCCCTGAAACCATATACACACAAAAAGAAAAGTAAACTTGGTGCGTTGTGTTTACGAATATTTGTACAAACACATGCATATATGCATGCACACATATTGTTTGTGTGTATGTAAAAATAATAATGAATTTGTGACTATCAACTTGAAAATAGGTGTGGAGGAGGTTAAGGAAAGGTAGCTGGGAGGGACTAGAGGAGGAAAAGGAAAAAGGAAGCAAAGCAATTCTATTTCAATTAAAAAAACAACTTCAAATAAAAAGAGATAATTCTAAAATGCAGCCAGCAGTCTCTGAAGTCATTAGAGGATCTCCAAATAAGAACCCAGTATAATGACTTGCATATCTTCCATATGAAGAATTTTGTGAAATAAAGCTATAAGACTTGTGAAAGTGAATATAGATTTGTTACAATTTTTTTAATAAAGCTTACTATAAAACCCCTACAAATAAAAGACAGCACATAGTTGTTTATAGATTATTATAGGTAAAACTTCCGTTTACAAGGTGACATGGAAGCTATTAGTGAATCACTAAATATTATCCAAATAAGATCATGGTATTGTAACAGTATGATATCTGTCTATATTACTAGGTAGTATATGAGACATCTGGACTATTATATTAAGAGACTTAAATTACCAAAAATGAAAACTCTAATAAACATTCTACATATTTTAAGACTGTAAGTTCAATTCTGCAGAATAGAAAAGTAGAATTAAGTATAACTAAGACTTATGAAGTTGATGTTTTCTTTTGAAGATATATCTGTATCCAATGACAAAAAAAGATAAAACTACATATCTAAAATGAAGGCATGATTCTCACATACATATTTTGTAGTAGACAAAATCATGCTACCTTCACTAGTGGAAGTCACACATATTTATCCAGAACAATCATGGCTAAGATGGATTTTAACCATGTTATTTTATTTTTGAAAAGATAATATACTTACAACATGCCTCCTCCCTTTTCCTTCCTCTCTCCAAAACCTCCTATGACCCTCCCTGTTCTCCTTCAAATTCACGACCATCTGGGACAACCAGGTCTTGGGGGCCTGCAATTAGCATTACAGTACACCCAATACACCAAACCTCAAGAGTTATTTATCATGGAACACCAAACAAAACGAAGATTCATGAACATAAGGAAGATTTGTGGAGAGGAGGATTATTACTGCAGTGATAAAGAGGCAGGGAATGCGAGTTGTCATCTGTGTGGCACACATATAAGATTATCCTAGAACATACTTAGTTTATAATAATAAAGAATACATATAATATTTGTGTGGTTATGATATCTTTAAAGCATTTTAGTGGTTTCTAATTATCAGCAGTGGTGGAAAATAAACCTATAAAATTAAGTTTAAGCAAAATAGACTCTAACAGCTTTTAAATCACAACTGGGAGTGATTTCACTATTTAAATCAAAGATAAATTATATACGGGTATGCAATGTGTGCTCTAGGAATGCATCGAGGAAAGGCAGAAGAGCTAAAGTTTGAAACACAGCTTTAGCATAAGATCCACTTAAAATTATCAGGCATCTGTCACACTCTGGGATTAAAAAGCATGTATACCCTTTAAAAAAGTTGACCTTCCCATTTATATGACAGTAATTTTAGGCTCAGATTCAAGAATCTGTCCCTAGCTTCTGATTCTAGGTTATTTAGCAACTCCCTAGCTTTCAGTTTCCAGGAACACTATATAATGAAGCTCTTCAGTCCAATATGGGAAGCATTGCCCATGCAAACCTAACTTTCATTGTTTATCTTCCTTTGATTTTTTTGGAAGCATTATCTTTGAGCAAGAATTAATGTGTCCACTTTCTGAAACATATCCACATATGATAAAATACTTCCTTCTGCAAACATTAGTCACACTGTTCTAAATAACTCTTTGGCAGAAAATTATTCTCATTTATATCTCATATAGAACAATTTAAACCAACTTGCAGCAGCAACAACAACAACAACAATAATAAAAGATTTCAGTTTCTCTTCTGGCCTCTAAGGACACTGCATGCACATGGTGCACAGGCATAATCAGGCAAAACACCCCAAAACAGAGAACAATAATCAAAGAAACAAAGAAAAATAAGTGAGGTTGTAGGTTAATAGTTAGCAAAGACTAAAGCCTCAATTTTAGTAAACTGGCTTTGAAGCCCTGACCTTCTTGTCTCCCCTCCCAACTAAGAACTGTATAAAATGAAAAAGGCAAGCTAAGAAAATTCATGCATGCATGCACGTGTCTTCTCTCTATTCTTCTGACAATAGATGTGATGTGACAGCGGCTTCAGCTCCCACTATTGGAACTTTACTATCCTGATGGACAGAACCTTGAATTTGGGGCTGAAATAAGCACTTTCTTCTTTAAGTTGCTTTTGTCTTGGGCCTTTCTTTATCACATTAACAGAATAGAAAGTATGACAAATATTTACTTGTCCGTTCAGCCCTGCTATTCATTTTATTTCTGTTAGATTGTCTGGAAATCTTTTAAATTTTGGATATGAACATATTTTTAAATTGATGATTTGGTTTATCCTACTTAGTATATTTTCACTCCTTTTGTGTATTAAAGCTGTTTATTTAATGCAGATCTTCTTTATTTACTGCCTGCATTTTGCTCTTATACCTAAAGAAAAAAATCACTGCCAAGGTCAAAATCAAAATTATTAGCCTGTTTTTCCTTCATATCGTTCTGTAGTTTCACATCTGATGATTGTATCTTTAAAGCATATTCAGTTACACATGTTACAAGGTAGAGGTTGAAGTTCATTCTTTTCCGTGTGGCTATTTTGTTTTCCTAACACCTTCTGGAGACCAGATCAGCCTTTCCCTATTGCATATGCTTGCATCCTTATTAAGGGTCAAATGATGGCATATGCATGGGCTTATATTTTGTTTTTCTATGTTTGCATTAGTCTGTATGTCTTAGAGTTTTACTGTTGTGAACAGACACCATGGCCAACACAATGCTTATAAGGGCAAGATTTAATCAGGCAAAGCTTACAGATTCAGAGATTCAGTCTATTATCATCAAGGTAGGAACATGGCAGCATCCAGGCACGCATGGTATAGGAGAAGCTGAACATTCTACACTATGCTCTGAAGGCAAACAGGAGAAGAATGGCTTCCAGGCAGCTAGGATAAGGGTCTTAAAGCCCATACCCACAGTGACACACCTACTCCAACAAGGCCACACCTAATACTGCCACTCCCTGGGCCAAACATACACAAACCATCACACTGTGTCTTTGAGTTCATGATAGTATTGTATTGTTTTTATTACTGTAGTTCATAAGAGAGTTCCACATTAAGAAACATGAGGCCTCCCACTTTGCTCTTTGCTGAGACTCTCATCATTTACAGGGTTCTTTGTCATTCCATGTAGATTTTAATGCTAGTTTTTGTGTTTCCATAAAAATACCATTGGGACTATATTAGAATTCTATTTAATGTATAGACTGCTTCTGATGGAATTAGCATTTTTAAAATATAAATTCTTCCAACCTTCAGGGGTTTTTATTTTGTCACCTGAAGGTTATTTTGTTGTGATTTTGGTTCCCACTGTGATGATAACAGGTTGCATGACCTTCAAAAAGAAGGACATTCTGGATGACAGATCACATGGAAGCCTTGTGCTAAGAAACTTGTGTTATTTTGAAAAAATAAAATATTATCAAGCACCGAGAGACATAAAATAGGTTCAATAGATTGCATTTACAAGTGTTTCTTGCTTCAGGTTTTAAGTAATTCAGAATATTTTGGCATATCATGTAAGGATCCAAAATGTGCTCTTTCACAAATAGCTTGTGGTCAGGTTCCAATAGAACTAGAGAGGAAAGGTTTTGCTTGTTAACTCAACATGGCTTCTTGCTGACTTGAAACTTCCAGAAAATCATGAAAATAAGAATGACTATGAAATAAAACTTCACTAGCACTGAAAGTGGATTTGTCAGTTAGATGATAGAAAGGTGAGGTTTTTGTTTGTTTGTTTGGTTGGTTGGTTGGTTGGTTTTTTATAACAACATTGCTGCATCCATGTATGTCTGTGTGAGGGTATCAGATCCCCTGGAACTAGAATAACAGACAATTGTGAGCTGCTATGTCAGTGGTTGAATTTGAACCTGGTTCCCTTGGAACGGCAACCAGAACTGCTGAGCCATCTCTCTAGCCCCTAACTTGCATTTTCATAAGCTCCCTTTGTTTCTACATAAACTCAGAACTGAGGATTCTCCAAATATGAAAAATCTGCAATAGCTTCATGAAACCATGCCTATCTTTGTCCTTGGTGTACTAGTCTTGGTATTTTCATTTCACATTTTTATCTTGGTTTTTTCATTTACTGTAAGTCGCTGTTATAGTACAGATTTGATTTCCAGGATTTTAGTCGTTCTGTTTTGAAGATGCAGCCTCCCGTTTTTCCTCTGTGCTTCACAGCAAGCCAGCAAGGTATGCTGCTAATGACTGTGTGCTTTCTTGTATAGTGTTATCAGAGTCATAACAAGGCAAACCAATGACGACAAAAGCACGAACCATTTTAGCAGTGAAGAACATGTATTTTAAAATTCTAACTTAGAAATTTTCATTACAGTTTTCAATTCATTACTGTGAATGCTTTCAATCATCTAGATTAGTCAAGCAGATGTGATAACTGAGTCCAAAGAAAGAAACCCAGTCAGCTTGTAAGTCACTTTCAATGCAGTTACAGAAATGACCATATAATACACTAGCAAGCGTTTGCTGAAAGGACCCAGATATAGCTGTCTCTTGTGAGACTAGGCCAGGGCCTAGCAAACACATAAGTGGATTCTCACAGTCAGCTATTGGATGAATCACAGGGCCCCCAATGGAGGAGCTAGAGAAAGTATCCAAGGAGCTAAAGAGACCTGCAACCCTGTAGGTGCAACATTATGAATTAACCAGTACCCCGGAGTTCTTGACTCTAGCTGCATATGTATCAAAAGATGGCCTAGTTGGCCATCACTGGAAAGAGAGGCCCATTGGACACGCAAACTTTATATGCCCCAGTACAGGGAAACGCCAGGGCTAAAAAGTGGGAATGGGTGGGTAGGAATGTGGGGGGGAGGCTATGGGGGACTTTTGGGATAGCATTGGAAATGTAATTGAGAAAAATACGTAATAAAAAAATATTAAAGAAAGAAAGAAAGAAAGAAAGAAAGAAAGAAAGAAAGAAAGAAAGAAAGAAAGAAAGAAATGAGCATATAAGCCACTACTGTGGGGTACATGTATAAATATATGTCTATATAGATATATAACAATTTTGCCGTGCATACATAATAGGAAAAATATAAAGTCAAATAGAAAAATAGTGAATTTAGTTTCTATCTGAAGTTCAAAAGGCTTAAGATAATTGCAGACTTAGACTTCACTTTTTTAGAGAAAACGAACAAGACAAAAAGTGTCATAAGAAGGTAATAAGAGCAAAAAGGTTATAAGAGCCAGAGGATCGGGGAGTTTTCCTTGAGGCTGTAACATCAGAAACTATGCTGGTAATATATCACCAACATGGCCACTAAAACGTGAGATGAACAAAACACAGCAGACTTGACGGGGAGAAAGCCTACGAGGCCTCAACCCAACACGTAGAATTACAGGCAACTATGTAAAGTAAAGCTGGGAGCTGCAGAGGTGGTCTGCCCAGGAAAGAGCACACAGGTAGGTTGTCCAGGGCCAAGCAGTCAGCTCTGAAAACATATATATAAGTAACATATGAACTCATATGATAACTAAAGCACAAACTATGTTGGCAAAACAGAGCACATATTTTAAAGCTCTAACTTAGAATCTTTATTAGAGATATAAATTCATTACTATGAGTGCTTTGTAGTCATCTGCTTACACATATGTTTATACACACATACATATACATATACACATAAACACATATATGTTTGCAATAACAGTGAAAAAAAAGGTTATGAATTTGGAGAGTGGAGAGGGGTATATGGGAGGGTTTAGAGGAAGGGAATAAAAGGGGAAAGATTGTGGTTAAATTATAATTGCAAAAGTTAATGACACATGAAAAGTCATATGCTTATGGAAGTACATTCAGAAAAATGAGAAGTGGTCAGAACAGTATTTCTATAATCTACAGGTGTAAGAAGGAAGGTAAAGGAAGCTGTAAGAAGATTATTAAAAGCAAGTATGCCAAAATAGAAAGTGAGCATTATTATGCAAACACAGGGGAGCTACCTGAGCACTAAATCACCAGAGATTGGCATCAAGGGGTCTGGGCTTTAGCAAGATAAATCTTGAGACACTATGAATAATGGATTAAGCATCAAGAAATCATACATAAGAAGACACAATAATCCACACCAGATGAAAGAGAGAAGTGAGTAAAGTAGGTGTAGCCTTACAAAGGAGTGAAAGACCCATACCACAAGACAAATCAGAATTTTCTAAAATGTGGTCACAGTTGCAGTATATATACCGCCTTCTTTGATCAGCACTTAGGTGAAAGGACCAAACATGTTGATCTCATTCAATCTTCATTGGAGACTAAGAGATGCATTCTATCTACCAAGCCTGTGAGGTCAAAGGAAGAAAATAATACGAGAAGTTAAACAGCTTGTTAAGTTAGATCACATTGCCAGTGATGTAACAGAACTGGGAGGGAACCTAGGTCTGATTCCATAGCCTGACAAATCTTTCAGATAAATAGCTGCTATTTACCTAAAAGACCAGAGGAAATGAGGAAAAGCATAAAGTAAAGTTTACCAGGTTATTTCTGTCTGTGTAACTCAAAAATACAAGTCTGTATAGGCAAAAGCTGCATGGGGAAATCAGGTTATAGTCAGAGAAGAAAAGGAAGAAATAAGAGTAAAGAAAAATTAATGTTGGACACAATCATTTGGAATATTAAATATACTCAACCAGAAGTTGGAGGTTAATTTATGCTGGTAATATAGTGCTGAGTTATTGTCAGGGATACAACAGAAGAAACAAGGTACAACAGCATAGAGCTACAGTGGAGAGTATATGGTTCTAACCAACAGAGCTGGAAACTATTTTCTAAGAAATGACTTCTATCGAAGGACAATATCCCTAAGAAGACAAAAAAGAAGAGCTATTTAGAAAAGACTAGAACATTCAGGGTTAAGAAAGGCAAGGAAGAAAGAAATTTTTGCAAAAAAAATATTAAGAAAGAGGAAAAAGTATTTCAAAAAGCATAGTTTCAAATATCAAAGAGAGACCATGTTAGAAGAGAATGAGAAATGTTTGTTGGATTTGGCTTTCAAGAGACTATTGTTGACATTTAAGAAAAATGGTTCAGGCAAAGAAAGGGGGTTTGAAACCATATCATTGTGGTGTGCAGCATAAAAGGCTGGTGAGAAAAAAAGTATATTCTCTGACAAAAGGTTTTTTTTTTTTCTTCCCCTGTTTATCTCTTCTCTGAATCCCATAGGAAAATGTCACCGGGTCATAGCATCAGCTATGCTTACAAAAAACCACTCTATGTGTTCCTGGGTAAGTGTCTGTTACCAGCCTAAGAGAAAATCTTGACTCAATAGAGAAGAGAATGCTTTCCCCTCACTCATGATTTTGATTTCTGTGGAGGGTGTTCAGTACTTATATCCTACTCAGAGCTGATTTCTGTTCTTTCTCTACCTTGAGTAAAACCTATTTGTCTTACCTAGAATGTCATCTGAAAAATAAACTGGACATACTCAACTGAGTCATTTTCTTTTCTTTTTGCTTCTTTTCTTTTCTTTTCTTTTCTTCTCTTCTTTCTTTCCTTTTTTTTTTTTTTTTTAAATTTAGAACAGGACTCTGGGTAGAGTAGAAATAATACAACTACAACTGTTTTTTTTTTTTTTTTTTTTTTTCCTGGCAGGTTTATCAGTGTCATTTTAAAGCTTTTCAACAGTATCATGCATTGATAAAATGAAAATTTGCCAGTTCCCCTCTACATCTACAGCTGTCTCCAACTCAAACCTGTCTCTACCTTTCCTTCCTATTTTCATGATTCTATTTGAGTGTGGGCTCCTAAGTTCAGAGTTTCTTACCTGAGCATGAGTTGGGAGTTATTTCACAGATTGAGGGCACATTTCATGGCTGCATCTAAAGCAGTTAAGAGAGCAGTTTCACCAGGAATGACTTTGTTTTTGCTCACTTGTATGGGTGGGTATGGTCCCTGGTCATTTGGTCCTGTGTGATCAGGAAAGCTGGACTATGTGTTAAATGAATTTCTCCTAATAGCAACCAGAAAGTATATATATATAAAATACAAGGAGAGAATGGGACAAGGTAAACTCTTTAAAAACACACTATGCTCATCCGGTCTGGCCAGCACTCTGGTAGCTAGGGCACAGGGTCGGCTGACACCCGCCAGCTACCCACGACACCCGCCACAGGATCTTGAGACTTCTGGTGAGTGGAACACAGCTTCTGCTCCAGTCCAATCACGGGGGACGTGAAACTGCTTTGGTTGGGGAGGCAGAAAACCGGCCTGAGTAGGGCCACAAGCCTCTTCCGGCCTGACCAGCACCTGGGTAGCTAGGGTGCAGGGTCGGCTGACACCCACCAGCTACCCAGGACACCCTCCACAGGATTTTGAGACTTCTGGTGAGTGGAACACAGATTCTGCTCCACTCCAATCACACGGGACCTGAGACTGCCTTAGTTAGGGAAGCAGAAAGCCGGCCTGAGTGGGGCCACAGGTCTCTTCCTGTCTGACCAGCACAGGGGTGGCTGAGGCGCGGGGTCGGCTGACACCTGCCAGCTACCCACGACACCTGCCACAGGATCTTAAGACTTCTGGTGAGTGGAACACAGCGTCTGCTCCAATCTTTAAACAGTGACAATGATAACAACTAACTCCAGAGATTACCAGACGGTGAAAGGTAAACGTAATAATCTTACTAACAGAAACCAAGACCACTCACCATCATCAGAACCCAGCACTCCCACTTCGCCCAGTCCAGGGCACCCCAACACACCGGAGAAGCTAGACCCGGATCTAAAAGCATATCTCATGATGATGGTAGAGGACATCAAGAAGGACTTTAAAAACACACTTAAAGAAATACAGGAGAACACTGCTAAACAGGTAGAAGACATTAAAGAGGAAGCACAAAAATCCCTTAAAGAATTGCAGGAGAACACTGCTAAAGAGGTAGAAGACATTAAAGAGGAAGCACAAAAATCCCTTAAAGAATTGCAGGAGAATACTGCTAAACAGGTAGAAGACATTAAAGAGGAAGCACAAAAATCCCTTAAAAAATTGTAGGAAAACCAGACCAAACAGGTGATGGAATTGAATAAAACCATCCAAGACCTAAAAAGGGAAGTAGAGACAATGAAGAAAACCCAAATTGACGCAACGCTGGAGATAGAAACCCTAGGAAAGAAATCTGGAATCATAGATACGAGCATCAGCAACAGAATACAAGAGATGGAAGAGAGAATCTCAGGTGCAGAAGACTCCATAGAGAACATCGGCATGACAATCAAAGAAAATACAAAATCCAAAAAGATCCTAACTCAAAACATCCAGGAAATCCAGGACAAAATGAGAAGACCAAACCTACGGACAATAGGAGTAGATGAGAATGAAGATTTTCAACTCAAAGGACCAGCAAATATCTTCAACAAAATTATAGAAGAAAACTGCCCAAACCTAAAGAAAGAGATGCCCATGAACATACAAGAAGCTTACAGAACTCCAAATAGACTGGACCAGAAAAGAAATTCCTTCCGACACATAATAATCAGAACAACAAATGGACTAAATAAAGATAGAATACTAAAAGCAGTAAGGGAAAAAGGTCAAGTAACATATAAAGGCAAGCCTATCAGAATTACACCAGATTTTTCACCAGAGACTATGAAAGCCAGAAGGGCCTGGACAGATGTTATACAGAAACTAAGAGAACACAATTTCCAGCCCAGGCTACTATACCCAGCCAAACTCTCAATTACCATAGATGGAGAAACGAAAGTATTCCACGACAAAACCAAATTCACACATTATCTTTCCACGAATCCAGCCCTTCAAAGGATAATAACAGAAAAAAACCAATACAAGGACAGAAACCATGTCCTAGAAAAAGCAAGAAGGTAATCCCTCAACAAATCTAAAAGAAGACAGCCACAAGAACAGAACACCAACTCTAACAACAAAAATAAAAGGAAGCAACAATTACTTCTCCCTAATATCTCTTAATATCAATGGACTCAACTCCCCAATAAAAAGACATAGACTAACAGGCTGGCTACAGAAACAGGAGCCAACATTTTGCTGCTTACAGGAAACTCATCGCAGAGAAAAAGATAGACACTACCTCAGAATGAAAGGCTGGAAAACAAATTTCCAAGCAAATGGTATGAAGAAACAAGCTGGAGTAGCCATTTTAATATCTGATAAGATTGACTTCCAACCCAAAGTCATCAAAAAAGACAAGGAAGGGCACTTCATTCTCATAAAAGGTAAAATCCTCCAAGAGGAACTATCAATTCTGAATATCTATGCTCCAAATACAAGGGCAGCCTCATTCATTAAAGATACTTTAGTAAAGCTCAAAGCACACATTGCACTTCACATAATAATAGTGGAAGACTTCAACACACCACTTTCACCAATGGACAGATCATGGAAACAGAAACTAAACAGGGACACAGTGAAACTAACAGAGGTTATGAAAAAAATGGATCTGACAGATATCTATAGAACATTTTATCCTAAAACAAAAGGATATACCTTCTTCTCAGCACCTCACGGTACCTTCTCCAAAATTGACCACATAATTGGTCACAAAACAAGCCTCAACATATACAAAAATATTGAAATTGTCCCATGCATCCTATGAGATCACCATGGAATAAGACTGATCTTCAATAACAAAATAAATAATAGAAAGCCAACACACACGTGGAAACTAAACAACACTCTTCTCAATGGTACCTTGGTCAAGGAAGGAATAAAGAAAGAAATTAAGGACTTTCTGGAGTTTAATGAAAATGAAGCCACAACATAAACAAACTTATGAGACACATTGAAAGCATTTCTAAGAGGAAAACTCATAGCTCTGAGTGCCTCCAAAAAGAAACTAGAGAGAGCACACATTAGCAGCTTGACAACACACCTAAAAGCTCTAGAACAAAAGGAAGCAAATTCACCCAAGAGGAGTAGAATGCAAGAAATAATCAAACTCAGGGGTGAAATCATCCAAGTGGAAACAAGAAGAACAATTCAAAGAATGAACCAATCGAGGAGCTGGTCCTTTGAGAAAATCAACAAGATAGATAAACCTTTAGCCAGACTCACTAGAGGGCATAGGGAAAGTATTCTAATTAACAAAATCAGAAATGAAAAGGGAGACATAACAACAGACCCTGAAGAAATCCAAAACACCATCAGATCCTTCTACAAAAGGCTATACTCAACAAAACTGGAGAACCTGGATGAAATGGACAAGTTTCTAGACAGATACCAGGTACCAAAGTTAAATCAAGATCAGGTTAATGATCTAAACAGTCCCATATCCCCTAAAGAAATAGAAGCAGTCATTAATAGTCTCCCAACCAAGAAAAGCCCAGGACCAGATGGGTTTAGTGCAGAGTTCTATCAAACCTTCAAAGAAGATCTAATCCCAGTTCTTCACAAACTATTCCACAAAATAGAATCAGAAGGTAATCTACCCAACTCATTCTATGAAGCCACAATTACTCTGATACCTAAACCACATATAGACCCAACAAAAATAGAGAACTTCAGACCAATTTCCCTTATGAATATTGATGCAAAAATCCTCAATAAAGTTCTCGCTAACCAAATTCAAGAACACATCAAAACAATCATCTAACCTGACCAAGTAGGTTTCATCCCAGGGATGCAAGGATGGTTCAATATATGAAAATCCATCAATGTAATCCATTATATAAACAAACCCAAAGACAAAAACCACATGATCATCTCCTTAGATGCTGAAAATGCTTTTGACAAAATCCAACACCCATTCATGATAAAAGTCTTGGAAAGATCAGGAATTCAAGGCCCATACCTAACCATGATAAAAGCAATATACAGCAAACCAGTAGCCAACATCAAAGTAAATGGTGAGAAGCTGTAAGCATTCCCACTAAAATCAGGGACTAGACAAGGCTGCCCACTCTCTCCCTACCTATTCAACTTTGTCCTAGCCAGAGCAATTAGACAACAAAAGGAGATCAAGGGGATAGAAATCGGAAAAGAAGAAGTCAAAATATCACTTTTTGCAGATGATATGATAGTATACATAAGTGACCCTAAAAATTCCACCAGAGAACTCCTAAGCCAGATAAATAGCTTCGGTGAAGTAGCTGGATATAAAATTAACTCAAGCAAGTCAATGGCCTTTCTGTACACAAAGGATAAACAGGCAGAGAAGGAAATTAGGGAAACAACACCCTTCTCAATAGTCACAAATAATATTAAATACCTTGGCTTGACTCTAACTAAGGAAGTGAAAGATCTGTATGACAAGACATCAAGTCCCTTAAGAAAGAAATTAAAGAAGATCTCAGAAGATGGAAAGACCTCCCATGCTCATGGATTGGCAGGATCAACATTGTAAAAATGGCTATCTTACCAAAAGCAATCTACAGATTCAATGCAATCCCCATCAAAATTCCAACTCAATTCTTCAACGAATTAGAAAGGGCAATCTGCAAATTCATCTGGAACAACAAAAATCCTAGGATAGCAAAAACTCTTCTCAAGGATAAAAGAACCTCTGGTGGAATCACCATGCCTGACCTAAAGCTGTACTACAGAGCAATTGTGATAAAAACTGCATGGTACTGGTATAACGACAGACAAGTAGACCAATGGAACAGAATTGAAGACCCTGAGATCAACCCACATACCTATGGTCACTTGATCTTTGACAAGGGAGCAAAAACCATCCAGTGGAAAAAAGAAAGCATTTTCAACAAATGATACTGGCACAACTGGCAGTTATCATGTAGAAGAATGCGAATTGATCCATTCCTATCTCCTTGTACCAAGGTCAAATCTAAGTGGATTAAGGAACTCCACATAAAACCAGAGACACTGAAACTTATAGAGGAGAAAGTAGGGAAAAGCCTCGAAGATATGGGTACAGGGGAAAAATTCCTGAATAGAACAGCAAAGGCTTGTGCTGTAAGATCGAGAATAGATAAATGGGACCTCATAAAGTTGCAAAGCTTCTGCAAAGCAAAAGACTCCGTCAATAAGACAAAAAGACCGCCAACAGATTGGGAAAGGATCTTTACCTATCCTAAATCAGATAGGGGACTAATATCCAATATATATAAAGAACTCAAGAAGGTGGACTCCAGAAAATCAAATAACCCCGTTAAAAAATGGGGCTCAGAACTGAACAAAGAATTCTCACCTGAGGAATATCGAATGGCATAGAAGCACCTGAAAAAATGTTCAACATCCTTAATCATCAGGGAAATGCAACTCAAAACAACCCTGAGATTCCACCTCACACCAGTCAGAATGGCTAAGATCAAAAATTCAGGTGACAGCAGATCCTGGCGAGGACGTGGAGAAAGAGGAACACTCCTTCATTGTTGATGGGATTGCAAGCTGGTACAACCACTCTGGAAATCAGTTTGGCGGTTCCTCAGAAAATTGGACATAATACTACCAGAGGATCCAGCAATACCTCTCCTGGGCATATATCCAGAAGATGTTCCAACCGGTAAAAAGGACACATGATCCACTATGTTCATAGCAGCCTTATTTATAATAGCCAGAAGCTGGAAAGAACCCAGATGCCCCTCAACAGAGGAATGGATACAGAAAATGTGGTACATTTACACAATGGAGTACAACTCATCTATTAAAAGGAATGAATTTATGAAATTCCTAGGCAAATGGATGGACCTGGAGGGCATCATCCTGAGTGAGGTAACATATTCACAAAGGAACTCACACAATATGTACTCACTGATAAGCGGATATTAGCCCAAAAACTTAGGATACCCAAGATATAAGATACAATTTGTTAAACGCATGAAACTCAAGAAGAACGAAGACCAAAGTGTGGACACTGTGCCCCTTCTTGGAATTGGGAACAAAACACCCATGGAAAGAGTTACAGAGACAAAGTTTGGAGTTGTGAAGAAAGGATGGACCATCTAAAGACTGCCATATCCAGGGATCCATCCCATAATCAGCTTCCAAACGCTGACACCATTGCATACACTAGCAAGATTTTGCTGAAAGGACCCAGATATAGCTGTCTCTTGTGAGACTATGCCGGGGCCTAACAAACACAGAAGTGGATGCTCACAGTCAGCTATTGGATGGATCACAGGGCCCCCAATGGAAGAGCTAGAGAAAGTACCCAAGTACCCAAGGAGCTAAAGGGAACTGCAACCCCATAGGTGGAACATTATTATGAACTAACCAGTACCCCAGATCTCTTGACTCTAGCTGCATTTGTATCAAAAGATGGCCTAGTTGGCCATCACTGGAAAGAGAGGCCCATTGGACTTGCCAACTTTATATGCCCCAGTACAGGGGAATGCCAGGGCCAAGGGGTGGGGGTGGGTGGTTGGGAGACGGGGGGGGGGGAGTGTATTGGGGACTTTTTGGATAGCATTGGAAATGTAATTGAGGAAAATATCTAATTAAAAAAAAGATATTTTTACCACTTCAAATATTTCCTATGCTTGATTTAGCCAAATAACAGAGAAACTATTTCAAATATTTCTAAATCAAGATAAATTAAATTCTAAAATCTATAAATCACTTTAGATATGTTCATGTATATACTCCTTTGTGTAGGTTGTGTGTTTGTGTATATGTGGCATGCATGTGTCCTTTTGTGTTTATAGATCATGAATAAAAGCCTGGTGTCTTCTCCTAAAAAAAAAAAAAAAAAAAACAACCAGCACAATTGTTACCATATTCTTATGTGTGTATGTGTAACTTATTACAGAATCTTTCTACTTTCTGTTGAAATTTTTAAGATCTAGCAGAACTGATTCTGTGTCTGGCACAGCAACTTACTGCTGAATTATGTTGGTGTGAGCTTTTTACCATTTTAATATATTGATTCTGTAACTCCACTAATTTCCACTGGCTGGGCCTGTTTGTGTGCTTGAAACAGGGTTTTGATACGTGGCACTGTTCAGCCAGAATCTTGCTACTGCAAACCAGGCTGGTTCCAGATGTTGAGCAATTCTGTCATCTCTGTCTCTTGACTGCTAGGATTAAGGATGTGTATACACATATAGCATTAGAGTTTCCTAGAGATGTTTAATTTGGGATTTCTACCCTATAAAGACAACCAAGAAAGTTCTGCACTTTGTAGTACTTATGTGCTATGGGGAGGGATGACTGCAAAAATAATTGTTAATTAGGTCAGTGTTGGAGCAGGGCCTTCGAAGCTTACTGTGACATTAGTCACCAACTCTGTAGTTGCTGGACTTAGAAGTGTTCCAGAGGGAGGGCCAAGGTGGTAGGTACAAGAAGAGCTCTGGCAAGGCTGCTAGCCAACCAGTATATAAGTTTTTTGTTTTTTGTTTTTTGGTGTTTTTGAGACAGGGTTTCTTGGTATAGCCATGGCTGTCCTGGAACTCACTTTGTACACAGACCAGGCTGGCCTCGAACTCAGAAATCCGCCTGCCTCTGCTTCCCGAGTGCTGGGATTAAAGGTGTGCACCACCATGCCCGGCTCAGTATATAAGTTTTAAAGCATTTTAAATATTGCTATAGTTGTAAAGTGTATCCTAGTTGAATATGAACCTTGGTTAGTGGGAACTGCAGTGACATAAGCAAGTGACATCATGTCTATGTCATAATGCCTGCCAGGTCACAATGGACAGGGTGGCTTGAACCTCTGCGACTTATCCGCTGAACCTCACTTTGCCGCAGGGAGGCACTGAACAGAGAAACTGCCTTGTAACAGGTCCCGCCCCTCTCTCTACTCCCTTTCTTATATCAAGAGGGGAAAAACACGGAACACTCTCTATCCATTCTGGTCACCATACGCCCATTACCTCTACTGTTACAAATACCGGATCACCCTCCGGGAGAAGATGCTGCCTTGTTGTTACAAAAGCAACACTTACAAGGAACAGGAGGACCTGACTCTCCGGCCCCATTGCTGCCTCCCGTGCTCCTGCCTCCCGTGCTCCTGCCTCCAGTGCTCCTAAGTCCCTAGGAGGACTCCAGGTGGGTAGGAGCACTGCACAGGAAAAAGACCACAGCCAGCTTAAAGAACTCTATTCAGCTGGGAACCTGACAGTGCTATCAACTGACCCCCTGCTTCACCAAGATCCAGTTCAGTTAGACTTCCACTTTCGTCTTACCCCCCATTCCTCTGCTCATTGCCACGGCCTTCTGTGTAATCACCGACTCTTCCTGGATATGCCATATCAGGCCTTGGATCAAGGCAACCGAGAAAGGTGCCCTGCTGCGAGCCTTTAGCTACATGGGCTTCGAGGTGGTTAGACCAGATCATCCTGCCCTCCCTCCCTGGGACAATGTCATCTTCATGGTGTATCCCCTTGAAAGGGACCTTGGCCACCCTGGCCAGTGAGCCTCCCTAAACATGTTCCATCTCTGTGAGGGGTTGGAAACCTCAACACACGGGACTCTGAGGCCCAGGATGTGATTTAAGATACTTCCATCCTAGGAAATAAAGGGTAGTGCAATCAAAAAAACAACACTATGAATAAATGGTAGGACCCAAATATAGCTGTCTCTTGTGAGACTATGCCGGGGCCTAGCAAACACAGAAGTGGATGCTCACAGTCAGCTATTGGATGGATCACAGGGCCCCCAATGGAGGAGCTAGAGAAAGTACCCAAGGAGCTAAAGAGATCTGCAACCCTGTAGGTGCAACAACATTATGAACTAACCAGTACCCCGGAGTTCTTGACTCTAGCTGCATATGTATCAAAAGATGGCCTAGTCGGCCATCACTGGAAAGAGAGGCCCATTGGACTTGCAAACTTTATATGCCCCAGTACTGAGGAATTCCAGGGCCAAAAAGTGGGAGTGGGTGGGTAGGGGAGTGGGGGGGGGGTATGGGGGAGTTTTGGGATAGCATTGAAAATGTAAATGAGGAAAATACCTAATAAAAATATTAAAAAAATAAATGGTATGCTCCCTTCAACCATCTTTCAGTTCCTAGTGCTTCTCAATATTCTGTTCCAATTTGGAATCCATCAGTGCATTAAATTGTTAATGAGATCCCAGCCTTCAACATCTAATTGCACCTAAATACTCCCAAACTCACACATTGTGTGTTGCCATCTTATGGTAATTTCTCAATCAAATCACTCAGACCATCCAGATTAGGCATCACAGCAGGCATCTCATCATTCTGAGAAGATACACAGTTTAGAGTACAGCTTTGAAGAAGGTATTTGCCACCAAATTTGAGAAATGCAATGCAACGTTGTAGTTGTAGCAATGTACAAACTTGTGTCTGGAACTTGGTCATATTTTTGTTTGAGTTACTGGATTACACCCAATTGGCACCTAACCATTGTGACAGAAGACTGTACCTTTATGATATGGGGCTCTTGGTATTTTTATCTGCACCTATGGTACAAATGATGGTGCATTTCTGTATAGAGAAGTATGTGTCAGTGGAGTAGGCTAAGTGCAGAAGAGCCTGGACAAAGAATCTTGAAACATAAAAACCCTCCAGATAGTAGGGAATGGCTACCTTGTTAGCCCTTAACCTGAAAATATCCTCACATAGGGCATGTGGAGAGGAAAGTCACAACAGATGCAGATGGCCTCACAGGTCTAAGAAGTCCATGGCAGCTGAGGTGAGAATTAAATTTTAGGAAGAACAAGACTTTCTCTGTAAGTTTGCAGACTTGGAGTTTCCTATGCGCTTTGGAGTACAGCTCACATTCTGTCTTTAATTTGTTAGCAGCAGGCTTCAGAAACAGTTTAACATGTTCCAAAATTTTCTTTATATTCAGGACCAGATAAAAGACTGTAGCTTTATGAGGCTTCTCCCCAGGCTTGAATGGAAACTATGCAGAGGAATACTGCATGGGTTTTAAGGTTATCTGATTATTGTAGTGTTAATGGGCAAAGTTTTCTTCTGGGTACTTGTCTAAGAAGTCTTCTCTAAGAGAAGAATTCAACTGAGAAACATAAGCACTTTGTGAAGAGGTTTATTTAGCAAAACACAGCATCACACATGCTCCAAAAGACTGAATTGGGCCGCCAAGGAGAAGGCATGGAGGAGTCTGTATGGTGGAGCTTTAAGTAGAGTTTCAATGTTCATAAAGCCTGCATCATATTCATGGGGATTAGGTGCCCATTTTACCCTGCCAAGTATAGCAGACTAGGTCTCCTTTTTAGAGTATCTCTTCCAATGATCATTTGAAAAGAGCATAAAGGTTGAGGTGGAAATTAAAGAAAGTTAAAGAAAAGCAATGTAATGATGCCAAAACTGCTTCAAAAGCAGACTCTGTTTGCATGTGTGGTATGTGTAGAGGTACCCTGGTGCCTTAAGTTTCTCAAAAAAGTAGAAAGGACCTAGCTGCAAGTGTATTTAAGCATAAAGGAACATTTTGAGCATTTGGGTATTGAAATATAGCTGCAGTTACCCGGTTCGTGTTTAACACCCTGCCTTGCTAGGAAACGTAGCTGCCAGAGTACAGCTGCACATTTCCTCAGTTACCTCACATCTAACTTCTCGCTTACTCAGGCCTAGCAATGGGATTTCACTGGTTCCCTGCACAGAGGGAAAGGACTGAGAAGAGTGAAGTCAATGTGTTGAAGAACACTTGGAAGCAATCTTGAGTTCACTGTAACTGAACGGTGAATGGGCTTCAAGGAAATCCACCCCAGATCAACTCAACAATATGCTGCAAATGCTTTCCAAGTTAAAATGAAGGTGGAGAAGGATGAAAACCATAGTGCCAAAGCAGATTTCTTAGGGCAAAGCAATCCTGCAGGAGGTATAATATTAAGTACTGTATCACCAGCTTTAAGTATTTTCTCAATGGTTTATGTGGCTCATACATGACCAGACACTCTTGGGTATATATCACTAAAGAACACATAACTTACAACTCTTAAAAAATGATAATTAAGAAATTGTGCTGATTCCTCTATAAATGGCAGGTGAATTTCATTAAAACTTATACTAAAGATTTCTCTCTTAACCTGAAATTAACAAGTTATAAATTACTTTTTTGTACAGAGTAAGCAGCATTATCCTAGTGAGAATTTTTAAAAAATGAAAGATTTTTATTTTGCTTTTTATACAACCCTGTCTTTAAGACAGTTCTCAATGATTCCTACCTATACCTACCAATGTAGGCATTACCTGAGTTTCTGACTCATTAACAAATGGGATCAGGCAAAAGAAACTGTTATTAAGTGACTGGGAAATAAATGACAATATGATTTCGTTCTCTTGCTCCCACTCCTATCACTTACCTGAAGTAATACAATTGCCATGCCATAAAGATATTTATATAGTGTACGAAGAGACTCATGGGTGAGAAACTGAAGTCTTTGGCCAGCAAGAAAATATAGTAGGCCATCTACTATATGAATAAATTTGGAAATGAGACTGCTAACATTTGGCTGACTATAGCCCTGGAAAATTGCTGGACAACTGTAAGAGACTCTGAGTCAGAATCAAATAGGAAATGATTCCAGGAGACCTGGCCCTGCCCCCTCATAGGGGTGCAGCTCCATAGAGTTGGCAGGATGACCAACTCAGCTCCAGATCCAGGTCCAGATCCAGGGCTTTGGGTTGGCTCCCCAAATATGGACTCTATTAGCTGCTGGACCGAATGAAGGGGCAGGGTCCTGTGAATCCAACACCATAAAATCTTCTTGACAGAGGGCAACAGCAGGCTATCCAGGAGTCCCAGCGAGGGGACAGTAAGGAACGAGGGTGTAGCAGAAGCCAGAGGCTCTGAACTAGACCAATGACTCATTGCAATGAACATTTGTAAGTAAGGATGTGTGGCCAAAGGATATACTGCATGACACACTGGGGCTTCTAGTGCCCCTACAATGAAAAAGAAATGGATGGAGATGCAAGATAGAAGGAGGAGCAGCATGGAGCATGAACAGCAGAACTCAAGACATGTCAGTTGTCAGGAGTGTGATAGAAGACGGGTTGACAGAGGAGCATACCAGTGCCCCAAGGGGGTCAAAGAGCTGTTTGTTTGTTTGTTTGTTTAACTTTTATTTTTATTATTTTTTATTTTCTTTGCGGGAAGGGGGAGGTTACAAGAGTAGAGGGTAGATATGGAAGGACTGGGAAGTGAGTGGGACTATAGTTTTAGCTAATGTTAAGCAAGGGGCTCAGGGCTATTTAATTGGGAAATGTGTCCTAAAATATGATAATATGAAGACTTTTTAAAGATGTACATATGAGATAGTGTCATAACAGATATAATGAACACCTATTGCTGAAAATAAGAAAATCATCAGGTTCTGAAGACTTATCATCTAGTCTCACATGTCCAGGTAATTGAGAAACCATCTACCACAGATGGAGAAGAACTGAAAAACGAAAATTCTCATCATTTCTAACTTCTAAACACATCTTGTCAAAATGTTAAATTTTATACACAGATTCTCTTAAAGTTTAATGGGTATAGCTACTAAACTCTCCATGTAAATTTAAAATAAAAAATGGAACTTCTATTGAAGTTGACTGCTATGATTGTAGGATTTCTAGGTTTTTATTATATTTAGTAACATCATTAAATCTCATCTTGGAACTCTTGGTATTTTACTTTAGAAAACAAGACTAGATCCATTGAATTTGAGAAAAATAATACAATATATTTCCAATATAAAATACAGTAGTCTTGCAGTAGATTTAATTAGTGGACCAGAACACTCCTCTCTGAGCCATACTGGGAATAAAATTGATCTTTTTCATAGGTTGAGCCAAAAGAATAGAAAAGAAAAACAATGGTCCCCCCCTTTGAAAGAGCGATAAGGCTTATAAACTGGCAGCCAGCCTATTCTAGGATCTGGATCTATTATTAGAGAGACCTAACTTTAGGGTTAGAAGCTAATCTCACTAAGAAAAGACAGACTATGAGACGAGATGATGAAACTGTCTTTCCACACAGGGGTGTTATTCCTGCCAAACAGTCTCGACCTCCTTTCCCTCTTGAGATCCAGTGACTTACCTGGTGAACAATTTTCAAAAGTATTAGTTACTTTTATGCTATATTGACAAAATATCTGACAGGAACAACCCTGGAGAAGAAAGATTCATTCAGGCTCATTATTTTACAAGGTCTCAATCTATTTCAGTGGGGGGAACATGGTTTGGAGGTTTGAGGCAGAGGTGCAGGATCAGGAGGAGAAAGTGACTTTAAGCAACCATGTGCTAAACTATAATCTTTAAGGGCTCACACTAGTAACCCTCCCCACAAGCTGGACTCAACTCTTGTGTGTGTGTGTGTGTGTGTGTGTGTGTTTTCTTTGAACATACATTTTTGGGTGCATTTTTTAAGTCATCAAAATAATTTATAATAGTTAAATGCCTCTTTTTATCTTTTTTTTCAAAAACAAAATTTTTATTAGGTATTTTCTTCTTTTACACTTCAAATGCTATCCCGAAAGTCCCCTATATCCTCCCCCTGCTCTGCTCCCTGACCCACCCACTACCGCTTCCTGGCCCTGGCATTCCCCTTTACTAGGGCATATAATGTTCGCAAGACCAAGGGTCTCTCTTCCCAGTGATGGCCAACCAGGCCATCTTCTGCTACATATGCAGCTACAGACACGAGCTCTAGGGGTACTGGTAGTTGATATTCTTCTTCCTCCTATAGGGTTGCAGACCCCTTCAGTTTCTTGGGTTATTCTCTAGCTCCTCCATTGGGGGCTCTGTGTTCCATCCAATAGATGACTGTGAGCATCCACTTCTATATTTGTCAGTCACTGGCATAGCCCCATAAGAGACAGCTATATTAGGGTCCTTTCAGCAAAATCTTGCTGGCATATGCAATAGTGTCCGTGTTTCGTGGTTGATTATGGGATGGATCCCCGAGTAGGGCAGTCTCTGGATGGTCCATCATTTTGTCTCAGCTCCAAACTTTGTCTCTGTAACTCTTTCCATAGGTATTTTGTTCTACATTCTAAGGAGGAATGAAGTATCCACACTTTGGCCTTCCTTCTTCTTGAGTTTCATGTGTTTTGCAAATTATAGTTAAATGCGTCTTAAATATACATATCTTCTGAAGCTGGACTCAACCTCTTAAAGGGTCTGTGTTGTGGCAAATTTCTAACCACAATAAGCTCACTCAAGGAAAACACAACTTTGTTGTGGTGAATCTCCAACCTTAATAAACCCATGCAAGGAAAATGCAACTCAGTTGTATATATTGTATATTGGGCAGATATGCCTAAACACCTCTTTCTTCCCCAGCTATGAAATCCCTGCTGCTTGCAGTTTCTCCAGGCCATGCACTTCTGCTTCCTCTTCCTTCCAACAACTCACCCTCTGTTCCCCTCAGTTCTCTCCTACAATTCCTCCTCTCCTCTCCTTCCTGTCTTGCCTAGAAAACCCACTGTCTCATTTTTACCCAGTGACTAGCTATTTGTCATGTTTCTTAGCCAATCAGATAATTAAGGAAAATTATCCTACAAGTCTGTAGTCTCCAAAACTAGTAACATTTACTGAGGAATGAGACTTAAAACCCAATGACACTCTTCATAGAGACTGACACTTATTCCTGGGTGAGTGGGGGTGGGGGTGGGAATTTTTTTGAGGGGGAGGGGGATGATTTTCAACACTTGTGTCCTATACCAGGTTAGGTACATCTGATTCTGTGGTCTATTTACTAAACGAACTTAGATTTTACAATGTAGTTTGATCAAACTAAACACCCTTTATTTTTATTTTCTAGGTATATTACTCTTTAGCTTATCTCTAAATTTATTTAGAATCTAGAAAAGAAGAAATGAATTGTATCACCTTAGGGAAATGTATGCTTCTATCAAAAGTTAAATAACTGAAAGGATTGGCTTTGAAATATTCAAAGGTAATAATGCAGAATATCCTTTTAATTGCACACTTTTATCATGATCAACTTGATAAGTGATTCAAACATTAAAAGACTCCTTCTTGAAGCATTGTTTTTCATTGTTTTGTAACAGAAAAAATATGGGGAAAGCTGTAATTGATGACAGTGTCTTTCGTGTGCTCAAAACCAAGGCATACATGGCTTCTAATCTCAAGTTTAGCAAATTGGTTAATCTCCTTGAAGCTCCCAGTCATGTTTCCTCAACTTTATCTGCATAATGAGAAGGAAAAACTACTCAGGATGGTTAATGTGTAGATAAGTAGAATAATACAAGCAATGTCAAGCCCTGTGTCTAATATCAATGAGCGTCCAACTGATGGAAGCTGATATTATTAGGAAGTGAAGTCTATTTTGCTACACTGTATAATTCATTAGTCACAAAATCTTATATACCCAGAAGTTTTTTACATTATAAATTTCTTGAAGTTATAACTTTCTTAAGATATTTTTACTCTCCTAGACAATTTCTTTTCTATTTAGCTCATGATTAGTGAGTGTGTTACTTTTCAGCAAGTGTCAGGGCATGTTCTTTCCTTCTGCTTAAAATTCAGAATGTGCCATTTCAAGCTAATTCAAACATTTAGTCAGCTTTCACCACTTAATGTGTATGAATTTTAGATCTAGGAGGCAAATGGTGGCAAGGAATAACAGACCTTGTGGATGTCATCATAAAAAGATTTTAATGTGGTTAGTATTATGTTTGCTTATAGGATGAAATGCCCACAGTACAATTTAATGAATTCTAGTTTCTTTCCTTAGGGAACACTTACTATTTTAGTCCCTAAAGTTTTGGAGAGGAAATTTTCTTGGTTAAATTATCTTGCTAAGTGAGCTGCAGATCATTATGAAGTCTGCTTTGAAAACAAGTGTATAATTTTTAACTTCTAAAATTGATCTTGCTCATCTTTAATTTAGATCTGTTTTTGTCAAAGTATAGAAGAATGCCTATTAAATAGCTTCTTCCCATGGGGATTTTTGAAGGCTCAGCTTTTCTACATGGTTCCCAAGTGCTCTGTAATAATCTTTGCTGGACTCCTGTTTTCACTTTCCAGTATTGCAGACTGCAATTCTCAGATTATTCCTGCCTTCACACCTATTACCTTCCTCCCCACAGAGATCCACTTCTTTCTGCTATGGACCACCAATCTTTATGCAGCACAAATAACTCCCAAGACTAGATCATGTTTCCAAGCTCCCAAATGAAAACAGAATTTCTTGTGGAAACCACCTAAGATATTACTTAGTGATAGAACATTGTAAACACAGTAAAACTCTATTAAAAATGACATATAAATAATATTCAAATGCAAACAATATTTTAATTGATCATCATTTTGTAATCAAAAGCTATTATTACATAGAATACAACTATAAACACATGAATAACAAATGGACATTCTTAAGGAAATTAAAAGGAAGCCATTGTGGTAGCTTCAAGGGAAATAAAATAGCAGAGCACAGGTTATATGAAAAAAAATTTGAATAACAGGGCAGGAACAATTACATGGGGTGAGGATGGGAAGATATATATTTGGAATATGTACTAAAGTAGGAAATCTCTTTGGCCTCTTAATGTTGAGGAATCATCATGGAAGGGGATAAGGTGTAAGAGCAAAAAATAGTGAAGGAATAATGTAGATAATGTGTTGCAGACATGACAGGGCCAAGACCACTTCACACAAAGACTCACAGTAGCTACAACTGCCTACACAAGACTTGCATATATACCCACAAGTATTACAGGCTATTCTAATAATCTTTATTTCCTTATAAAATTTGATGGTAATGATCCTATTAAAAAGATATTTGACCTAAAATGCATGGATAAATCAAGATGATACTGACCCAAACACTCCACCCCTACTGATTAGCTTTTATAGTGCTAGAAGGTGCTTTACATACTACAGGGGAAAAATAATTAACTGTACTATCCAAGTGTGAGCTGTGTGAACAAAAGTAATGACCTAATGACCGCCCTGGCAAGATATTCCCACTAGTACACTAATGGCACAAATGTTCTTTGAGTAACCAATCATTAATCTTCAATTCATTCTAATCTTTAATTCTGAATGAATTAAAGATCTTTTCTAAAATATGCAGTTCATATTGTGATCTATTGGATCTAGTAGAGAATCTGCTAATATTTCTCTGCTAAATAGTTATATTATTAAACTACCCCTTAAATACACACCTTTGTACCCATAGATTACTGCAGCTTTTAGCCTTCATCAGCAAAGCTTCTTTCTGTAGTAATAACTATTAATAAAGAGAGGCACAAGTGACTGAAAACAAAGAATTGTGGAGAATCCAAACTTCTCCTGATGTTTAGTGATCATCATAGGAATTAGGGAAATCTTAAGAGTCAGAGTTAGTAGAGGACTACTGTGGAAAATGTTTTCCAGGTAAAACAGGTTCATTTGCATATGGACTCATAGTAGCTATAACTACATGCCCAAGACTCGAACAGAATCAGGCAAAACAAAATTCCAGCAAGGATAGGGAGGAACTTACAAAGTCCAAACACCAGCTGAGGAGTCACTACCAACTGATTGCTTCTTCTAGGGAATGGGAAGCTTCAGTTTGATTCAGAAATAGCAACTTTGATAGGTGGCCTGTTCTCCAGTCCTTTTTCACATAACAGCAGGACTAAGTAGATTCATGAGTTTGGTAGAAAAAAAATGATGGCATATGGGAGAATGTGAAGGGGAGGGAGGGTAAATTTGATCGACTATGTCTCTATGAACTTTTCAAGCAATAAATAAGAAATGCAAACAATAAATAGGCATTCTTGCTTTAACAAAGAAAACCATGTGAGAGCTTTCCTTATTAATTATTAAGCCAAATACCTGAAAGGAAGCACACTTGAATATTATAATCTTTTTCCCTTTCTTAAATTCTTTGATTCATTCTAGCATAGAACTGTTTTTTATATTTCTTTGCTAAAATAAGCAAAATCCTTTCAAATGAAAACAACAATTCATTCCTAAAGATAAACATGCTCATCAAGAAGAAATAACTTACGAAAACTTTGAGTATATATTTAGTGTCTAAAGAAAGCTTTCTTTTCTGGTTCCTTCCCCACTCACTCACTTTCTTCCCTCCATCTCTCCCTCCCCATCCTCTTCCCTTTATTTCTTCATACTCTTTATATAAATAGAGCCAAGAATGCTTTCATGTTGGTTTTAAAGCCGTTTATACATATACATATGCATGTACATACACATATACAATTCATAATACTGTTCAACCCTGAATAGGGTAAAATATCATTTGGGACAATATAGCCAGAACTAGAGATCACAGTGTTAAGTGAAATAAGCCAAACACATTAAGGCAATTACTACAAAGTCTCAGGCATGTGTGAAATATTTTCAAAATAAGATGAAGTTTTAATGGTGGTGAGCAGAGGGCTTAAAAGAATAAAGAGAAGTTTTTTGGTAACTTCAATCAGCGTGCACTAAGTGACATATAAATACAAGTAAGAAGTTCTAATGTGCTATTTTACAGTGCTACCGTGTATTTCAAAAAGCTAGAAGAAAAATAGTTTTTGAGTCCATTTTCCCAAAAGAAATGATATATTTAAAGAATCTTATGTTTACCCTGATAATATGTACATAGAAATACCATGATATCTCTTTACCATACAAACTTTTGTATCTTTACATATAAGTTGAAAATAATTTTAATCAGGGCCTACAGAGATGTCTCAGTTGAAAAGAACATGGACTGATCTTCCAGAGGACATGGGTTCAATTCCCATCCCACAGGGTAGCTCACAACCATAAAACACCAGCATATATAAAATAATAAAACACACCTAAAAGTTACTTAAAGTAATAAAATGAATATAAAGCCATAGGTAGCAATAACAGGGGGATGCTAATACTTAACTTCTCCTTTTTTTACCAGCTTGGTCATCTGGAAAGCAAGAGTAGCAGACTGCTTATAGAGTACAGCTAACTGTAAGAAAGAGTTCTGGGGCTGATCTTAATATTCTTCTTAATGTGAGGTTGAAAGCAGATGTCAAATTCTCAGTTTATTTTCCTCTAGCAGTAGATGTAAAAATTTCATTTGTAACCACTGGGCTACTGGAACATTAAAGAAGGAAATGTATGGTGCCACTGGCACAGTAGCTGACATATAATAATTGCTCAAGAAACATCATCACTCACCATCATAGAAGGCAACAAATATTTACTCAGTAAGAGTGTATAACAAACACACTGAAAAAAGAAACAACATCAATTGTCTGATTTAGCCATGCCTAGTCACATTTTTTTTTCTGGTTTTACTTATATTTACCATATACCTATTTGGAAAGCTCTAACATGTACATTGAATTTTTCCTGATATTTCATGTCCTATTGTATACTGCAGCCAACAGATCAGGTCTTTAATCTCAGATATTTATGCTCCAAGCAATTTAATATATTAGTTGAGACAAGTTTAACAACAAGAAAAAGCTAATGTAGCAACACAAATATACTTCAGATCAAGGTTTTCATTTCACACAGTAAGGGGATATTTATTTTATCAGGCCATTTTCAACCAAACGTAAATTCAGAAGCATACTGACTTATCGTGGAGCTCCTTTCACAAATCCCCCAGATTCCCGAATACAAATTCAACCTGTGCTCAGCCTTCAAAACTAATCAAAGGTTCTGTGATTTTTCTTTTCTGCCAGTATTTTAAAACTTCTTCATCACTGTGTTTTACATTGCAAGATCTTTAGTCCCGTGCAATTTTTATCTTCCCAGTTTAATCCAAGTCTTCTTTCTTCCATGCAGACGTAGCATCTCCTTTGAATTTCAGCACTTCTTATCTCTTCAAACATAATAATTTAGCTTCATAAAAGATTTTTCTGTGCATTTTCTGTTAATTGTTACATACTGAAAACACCACTCTTGTCACTGCTCCTAGAAGGCTCCTTCACCTGCCTGTTCTCTTACTTGTAAATACATGTAATTACTTCATATAGTACTCAGCTATCATTTTAAGCTTTTAACAGTGTAGACGTGGATGCTTTCTTCTATAATCTTCTACCAATTTTATTTCAATCTCACAGTGGAAACTAATTGCTTTCACTTCATGTTTCTGGGAACTTCATTTGAATTTCCAATTATGCTCTTAGTGTATAGGGTCTGGTATTAGAGTTGGTTGGATTCAAGTTTGCGTGCTCATGCAAATATAATGTCCTCAGCTATAGAACCACAGGCTTATGCGTGTGTCACAGATATTTTGTAATGGTGAGGAAGCAGGTAAAATTTTCAGGCAAGCTGGGCATTGCTCGCCGCTGTCCAACTCTGGACTTGTAGTTATGTTAGGAAGCAGCAGCCTTAAAGGCTTTTGTTGGACTTTGGAGAGTTGCATTCCCCCTTCACCAGAAGACATTGTTACCTCTCTCATATAACAAAAGTAAAAGTGACTCTGAGAAGCTGGTGTGCCCAAGGGAAGAAATGTGCTACGTGGCACGATGGTGAAGCTCATTAGTAGCTGCAAAGTCTGATTTCATTCAAGACTCTACTTAGTGTTCAGGTTGATAATTTGGATAACAGAAAAGCAATATTCACAGTCCTATAGATTGTCATATTTGTAGACAATAATCTTTCTCACTGCACAATTTTAACTTACTCCTTGTTTTTGTTGTTGTTGTTGTTGCTTGGTTGTTTTGTCTTTGTTTTTTGTTGTTTTGGGTGTTTTTGTTTTGCTTTGTTTTCTGAGTAATGTGGCTAAGCAAGGAACAATGGCAATGAGTGTGTTTCTCTTTATTTGTTGTTGATCCTAACTAAAAGGAAAACAATGTGGAATCCCAGTTGACTGAACTCATGCTGCTTATTCTGGAACCTTCCCACAAGTGAATATTTTGAAACAAAAGGTAGACATAACTCCCACAGATAAGGCAAGCTATACAAAATACTGTGTACTAATTGTCTACAGCCCAAACATTGGTGTTCCTTCTTAAAATCTCTGCCGCAATTCCAATCTTCTGAAAAACAATTAAGTTGTCAAGGATAGGACTTCTCATTCAAAATTTGGACCATATCCTGCCATTGATATTTATTTTAATCTTCTATTGATTTCTGTGGGAATTCTTCATGGAGAGTGAGGGCAGGATATAACCCTACAAGAATTTCTGCAAAGAAGTTTCCCACTTTCATCTCTTTGTGTTTGATTTTTTATTAAGTTGAGGTCATGACGCTGTATATCTAAAAATAGGCTCAGGCTCTGATAACGTCCTCTATTTCTGCATTCAGGCAGAAAGGTCAATGAGAGTGTAAAGCCTCACAGAGAGCAACCATGTGGCCCATGATGTTTATCCTCACGACTCTGGTCACTTTGCAAAAATGGTCACTTTACTATCAGATACCTACACTATCACTAGATTTGTTTGTAAAATGTCTGTCTGACCCATGATTAAAATATGAGGTCTAATATAGCCATTTAAAGTTAGAATGTTGCTGCCTGTATAGTTATGATCTTGAACTTTTTTTCTAAGATGCCAGGTTTTTCAAAAAGCTGGCTAGAAAGACATCAACTTTCTGTACATTAGAAGGATTCCCCTTCACTCCATCTGGTCTCAGTATCTTAGACTCTTCATGTGCTAACTGCAGGCTTTTGTTTCATTGGTTGGATTTGAGAAGAGTTCTCAGATATCCTTGGCTAACCTGCAGCACACTATTTAGACCAAGCTGGACTCAAGAGAGCTCCCACATGCCCCTGCCTCGTGAGAGCTGGCTTTAAAGGTGTGTGACAACACACATGGTAGTCTTTGGATCTGTAGTTTCCTTATCCCCTTCCAAGACTATCTGGTTTATTGTGTTAAGCTGACAATCATGACTTATATAACAAAAAGGGCAAATTCTCCTGTCTGTTGTAAATGCTACAGATTAATCTTATCAATGTATATTTAATGTGCCTGGATTGTTTTGTAGAACTCATTGTCTTAGGAATTGCTCTTGCACCAAAGTCTCCAGTGATGACTGACAAGGCTCTGGCCATCTTCTCCACCCAGGATTTCATTCTCAAATACACAGAGGCCTGGAGCTACCATAGGACTAGCAGTGACTCTAACAAACACACATCCTGGTCCATCTTGCCTCCTGCAGTGATCTTGCTTCCCTTTCATTCACAACAATTATTTTCTATCATATCTCTAGGCCAGCATCTACTCTCCACAGAGCTCCAGTCAGTCCTTCAGAAGGTAGCTCTCCTCAGAATGTTCTAAAAGTGGAACGTTTTTCCACTCGGGATGCTCCAGCTTCTTTTGTAAAAAAAAAAAAAAAAAAAAAAAAAATATATATATATATATATATATTGGTTATTTTATTTATTTACATTTCAAATGTCATCCCCTTCCCAGTTTCCCCTGCACAAACCCCCTATCCCACACCCTGCTTCTATGAGGGTGCTCCCCTCCCCACCCACCCACTCTCACCTCACCACCCTAGCATTCCCCTACATTGGGGGAATCAAGCCTTCACAGGACCAAGGGCCTCCCCTCCTACTGATGACATTATCTGTCATCAGTAGGAGGGGAGGCCTTTGGCCATCTTCTGCTACATATGCAGCTAGAGACATGGGTCCCTCCATGTGTACTCCTTGGTTGGGGGCTTAGTCCCTGGGAGCTATGGGGCAATCTAGTTAGTTGATATTGTTCTTACTATGGAGTTGCAAACCTCTTCCATTAACTCTGCCATTGGGGTACCCGTGCTCAGTCTGATGGTTGTCTGTAAGCATCCACATCTTTATCAGTAAGGCGCTGGCAGAGCCTCTCAGGAGACAGTCATACCAGGCTCCTGTCAGCAAGCATTTCTTGGCATCAGTAATAGTATCTGGGTTTGGTGGCTGCAGATGGCATCGATCCCCAGATGGGGCAGTCTCTGGGTGGACTTTCTTTCAGTCTCTGCTCTATTCTTTGTCCCCATATTTCCTTTAAACAGGAGCAATTCTGGATTAAAATTTTTGAGAAGGGTAGATGGCTTCCAGGGCCCAACAGGGATGACATTAGCTGAAGTACCCAACAAAGGGGAGAAAAAACCTGTAGAGACCATATCCAGAGGTTAGGCACAGCCCCCAGTTGAGGAATGGAGCCATCCACCCTGCTCTAGCTTCTTATAGCCAGGTGTATTGCAGGTTTCATGTGCAAAGTGTTCTATGTGACCACATTTTCTTTGTAAGTAGACTGCTTTTAGTTGTTTCTGTTGCTTCTGCTGTTACTGTTAGTTTTGTTATAGTAGCTAAAAGATACAAGTACAATCTTCACAATGGGTGTTTGACCTACTTAGTAATTACATCAAAGCCCAAACAAGAGACAGAGAGTAGCTAATGTCATAAAGAATGATATGGATCACTGATACCCTTAAACAGCTACAAGCCTACTCCAGATTTATTTGTCAATCTGGCCCCTGAAGAAAATGAGCAGACCTTAGAGGATGATTATAGACCACTCTTACTACATGGCTGACAACTGCCATAACAGATATTTAGTCACTGAAAGAGAGGAAAAATATGGCCCCACAAACATAGAGTATGGCTAATGATATGCTTAATGTGAATTTTTCCCAATCAACAAAACAATGAAAAATAATTCACTTTCATTTGAAAAGAAAATCGATCTAGTGTTGTGTCTAGTGTTTACACTCAAGAAATACCCCACTCTCTGTAAAAATTTGAAGAGATTTAGACTGCTGACTGCTGGAGATTTAGACTCCTTATTAGCATCACCATGGGAACTTGACAATGTGAAGAAAGAAAACTTGTAAACACACTGTTCCCGAGGATATAAAACACAAGACCCACTAACAGGACATTTTAAATTCTTTTATCCATTGTTGAGAAAAGATACTTTGCTAAGACAGTTAAAAACTGCCTTACAGTGGCAAGTGCCTATGCCTGAGGAAATGTTTATCTAGGCAATGTTACTTATGTATATTTTAAACATAGTAAGAACTCTTATATGTTTCATGATACTATTAGCATAGAGGTCTCTTTGACTTCTGAGCATCCAGGAGTCAGACGTTTCCCTAAGGAACGGCGTCAAAGAACTAACTGGAGAGTTGATCCAACCTTGCGGCTCAACAATTAAGGTGTACAATTTCCTTTTTCAAATGAAGAATAAACTTCAGCTATTGTCACCTTTGGGAAATAGAAATAAAAGCATTTGTTAAATTGGTACCTGTTCACCAAGTTCTACATTTTAAACCAATGAACAGACTAAATTCTTTACAAAATTGCCATATAAAGCTCCCATTTGATTAGACTTTTAATAGGATATTCCATTGTGTATGCTTAATTTGACTTTTGATAGAGCCAAGCTGAATAACCGACTATTAAAATAGTGGGGGTTGCCGGGCGTGGTGGCACACGCCTTTAATCCCAGCACTCGGGAGGCAGAGGCAGGCGGATTTCTGAGTTCGAGGCCAGCCTGGTCTACAAAGTGAGTGCCAGGACAGCCAGGGCTATACAGAGAAACCCTGTCTCGAAAAACCTAAAAAAAAAAAAAAAAAAAAAAAAAAATAGTGGGGGTTTCTACTCCTCCATCTTTTAAACCTTTAATGATATTGAGCCTTTTTGCGACATGAGCAGACATATGATACTGTCTCTCAGGACCTGTCCCATGAACAGATGTAGTTGTCCATTCTTGTAATACCAGTATTCAGTGGGCTATGCCAGGAAGGTTGTGAACACAAGACCAGCCAGACTATATAGCAGAATACAAAAACAAAACAAAGCAAAATAAAACATAACAATAATGTCTTCCCAACTCAACTCTTACCAGAGATGCTTTGTCTTTGAGTAGATAGAAATTAATACAGAGACCTACAATTGGACAATGTGCAGAGAGTGCAAGACTTTATATCATTCAGTCCTAAGTGGGATGTCTTAGTCAAAGCCCTGCCTTCAAGGCTAAGGGATCTTTGTGGAAGAGACAGAAAGATTGTAAGAGCCAGAGGTAATAGACGATTTCAAGGAAATGGTGTCTTCCAGACATAAGAGACATATGTAGATATGAACTTACAAAGACTCTGGTAGCACATGCAATAGGTGCACATATTCATGCCCTATGGACTTCAAGCACTGAGAAAAGGAAGTAGACATGGGGCCACACCCTTAACTGAGGAGCTATTTGTAATTGATACCTGCTGGCAAAGGGAAATCTCAAGTTTCTCCAATGGAGTGTCATTGAGCATAACAATCACACTTCTAGGCAGGCCCCATGCTGAGGACTAGTTGTCCAACACCAAACAAACTGCATGTTTCGCTTTGCATTTTTCTGTGTGTAATCTTCTGTTATGTTTTTTCGTTTTGCCTTATTGCTTGATTTGCTTTGATGTTTGTTTTGGGGGTTTTCCTTAGAAAGAGAACTTGAAGTTGAGTGACTAGTGATGTATGGAGAATCTGAGAGGAGTTGGGGGGCATGATTAAAATATATTGTATGAAAAAAAATAAAATAAAAGAGAGAGAAACTCAACAAAAAACAAACAAGCAAAGAAAAATCTAGAAGTTTCCATTTCTATATTTCTTTTTTCTTTTTCTTTTTGTTTTGTTTTTTGTTTTTTGGTTTTTTTTTTTTTTTTTTTTTTTTTTGAGACAGGGTTTTTCTGTGTATCCCTGGCTGTCCTGGAACTCACTTTGTAGACCAGGCTGGCCACAAACTCAGGAATCTGCCTGCCTCTGCCTCCCAAGTGCTGGAATTAAAGGCGTGTACCACCACCGCCTGGCTTATTTCTATATTTCTAATAATGATGCTAATACTAGCAAAACTTTTATACTGAACAGAGACTCATTTGAGCATTTTACAAATTCTGCCTTCTCTTTTCCTACTACATAACAGTCAAGGAGCAAAAGTCTTTATCTTTTGTGTTTAAAAAAAATGCAGGGGCTGGTGAGATGGCTCAGTGGGTAAGAGCACCTGACTGCTCTTCCGAAGGTCCAGAGTTCAATTCCCAGCAACCACATGGTGGCTCACAACCATCTGTAACGTGATCTGACACCCTCTTCTGGTGTGTCTGAAGACAGCTACAGTGTACGTACATATAATAAGTAAATAAATCTTTTAAAAAAAATACAGCTGTGATTTATCATCACCATTATCACAATCAGCATCATCACCATCATCATCATCGCCACCATCATCATCAGCATCATCAGCATCATCCCTTATGGTAGGTATGTCTAAGAAAGTTGGCTCACCATTGATTCAGCACATACTGAACTATTCTTGAAGAAATATGAGTATACTTGTAAACACCTTACATAGTTTATGGAATTGAATCTAAACTTTCAGACATCATGGTAGTATCTGTTTTCTTTGTTCATAAAAGGAAGAAAAACAACAACAAAAAAGATCAAATATTAAGTGAGGGATTTGGAGATTTTTCAGAGGGTAAAGGGCTTTCTGCCTAAGCCAAAGACATGGACTTGGATACCAGCATCCAAATAAAAAGCCTGGCAGCATGGTATGCACCTGTGATCTCAGTGCTGGTAGAGAAAGAGGCTCCTGGAGCATGACTGGAAGCCTAATCAGTGAATTCCAGCCTCAAAACACAAGCTGGAGAGCATCATAAGAAGCTATCTGCTATCAGCCTCTATCTTCCACACCTGCAACAACATGCCCCCTGACACATGTTTGTATATACATGTGTATATTGCACACGCATGCACACACACACACACACACACACACATGTTTTATAATGTTAAGTTACTTGACTAAGGCTGCCCACCTACAGGCTGCAGATTTGTGATTTAACAATCACACACCCTGTCCCAGTGTTGGAGTGTCCTATATAAAACTAGATTACCTCCTACCATCTCTATCCGCTGTCAACTAATATGAGAACCGCGATATTACAGCACTTGTTTTAGATTTTCTCCAGAGTCCTGGATCCTAATATTTTCCCCAAGCCAGGCCACAGAAACTAGAATATCATTTTCCCGAGGTTAATTATACAAAGGCTAATCTACCCATGTCTAAGAGTAAAGCAAAAAAAAAAAAAAAAAAAAAAAGAAAAAAAAAAAAAAACCTTCCTCCTTCCAGAGGATTCTTCCGGACACCTGGGAGCAAGGAGCACTGCACAGAGAGGCCAAGAAGGGCCTGGGTAGAACGGCCTTGTCATTTATGAGCTTCCCCCATGAATTCTATTCTTCAATGAATTCTCCATAAAAATTCCTACAGGTAAAGTTCCAAGAGTGTCCATCGGGCTGAATACACAGCAGTACTTGGAAGATGGAGCACAAGAGAGGCCAGCAGTCACCTCTGTTCAACACCTCTGGTACTTCATCCTATGCAACCTTTCAGTTGTATCCTGATGTAATAACCAGTAAATGTCTGTTCTTGACATCCATGAGCCACTTGAGGAAAGTAACCAAATATGTGGTGGGAATTGTGGTGACCTCAATTTATAATTGATACACAGAGATGTTGGTAATGCAAAGCTTGAGACTGTCATTTGAGAAGTAGAAGCAGAGTTTTGACAGACTGAAACTAGACTTGTAGTATCTAATGCTGATCCTGGGTGGATACTATCAAAATTGAATTATATTAGAGAACAACAAGCTGTGTTGTGGATGCCTAGTACTAGAAACTGAGTTTGATTTTGATGTTTGTTGTCATGGATATACATTGCTAAAGCATAGACCAAGTCCAGGAATGTCTTTGAAAGGTCACCAGTATAGATGTTAGTGTTAGAAATATATCCAGAAGGCAATGTGTGTGTTTATGTGTATATGTATATGTATACACGTGTGTGTGTGTGTGTGTGTGTGTGTGTGTGTGTGTGTGTGTGTGTGTGTAGAGAGACCAACAGTTCAGTAACAGGGGAAATACTTATTAGCTTGTCAAACAAAACACCTAGCCTACACTGGGCCCACTCTTGGTAGACCTAAAGTTGTTTGAATTCCATACCAGATTCCTAGAATGTACCCAGTGGTCTTCTGAAACAGAAATGCCCAGGGATAAAATCAATAGTAATTACATGATCCTCTGTGACATTTTGAACTCTTGAATAATCCAGACGTATTTATAGGACTCCAGATCTGACCCTGAGTTACTCAAGACTTCAGAGTTTAGGACCTTTAAATTGCATGATTAGAGAATACTTCTGTTTTTTCTCCTTTATTATTATTAGTAGTAGTAGTATTTATTCATTATTTTATCTATATACATCCCAAATGTTGTTCGTCTCCTGGACCCCCCCTCAAAGATTTCTCCCCCAATCACCTCTGAGAGGGTGCCCTGGTCATCTCCCCTCTTTGGGACATCCAGTCTCTACAAGATTAGGTACATCCTTTCCCACTGAGGCCAGACAAGGCAGTCCTATGCTACATGTGTGCCTGGAACATCAGACCAGCATATTTGGCTGGTGACTTAGTGTCTGGGAGCTTCCAGGGATTCAGGTTAGTTGACTTAGTTAGTCTTCCTATAGGGTTGACATCCCCTTTAGTTCCTTCAACCTGTCCTCTACCTCTTCCAAAGCAGTCCCTAACCTCAGTCCAATGCTTGGCTGTGTATATCCGCATCTGTCTTCGCTTCTATTAGAACCTCTCAAAGGACAGCCATGCTAGCCTTCTGTCTGCAAGCACAACATGGCATCAGTAATACTGCAAAAGTTTGGTGTCCACCCAACAACTGGATGGATCCCAAGTTGGGCCGGTCACTGGATGACCATTCCTTCAGACTTTGGTCCATTTTTGTCCCTCCATTTAATTTAGACTGGAACAATTTTGGAGTCAAATTTTTTGAAGGTGGTTTGGTATCCCCATTCCTCCTTTGGGGTCCCTGTCTAACTACTGGAAGTTGTCTCTTCAAGTCCAATATTCCTTCTGTTGGGCACTTTGGCTAAGATTACCCACACTGAGTCCTGGGAACCCCCCCCCCCACAATCCCAGGTGTCTGGGATTTACTAAAGGTTCCCTCCATCCTCCACCCCCAGGCAGATGCATATTTCCATTCATTCTCCTGACTCTCTGAGCTTCTCTCCTGTCTCCCTACCCCATACATGATCCTAGAATCAAAGAGGCAGAAATAAACCCATACATCTATGGTCAGTTGATTTTTGACAAAAAAAAAAAAACCATAGAATGGAAAAAAAGAAAAGATCTTCAACAAATGGTGTTGGTCTCATTGGATATCTTCATGTAGAAGAATGCAAATATTTATCACCCTGAACAAAACTCAAGTCCAAGTGGATCAAGGACCTCATTATAAAACCAGATACGTTGAATCTAATAGAAGAGAAAGTGAGAAATATCCTCAAACACATTGGCACAGGCTCTAAGATAAGCAATTGACAAATGGTGCCTCGTGAAACTGAAAAACTTCTGTAAGGTAAAGGACACTGAAATAGAACAAAACAACAACCTATAGGTTGGGAAAAGATTTTTACTAACCCTACATTTGGTAGAGGGCTAATATCCAAAAATATATAAAGTACTGGAGAATACTTCTTCTTATAACACAATGAAAGGCTGGACTCAAATGTTTTTGTAGAAAAAGTAAGGCAATTCCTTGGCCTCCAAGTTACTCTCTTGGTGTTTCAGCCATACCAGGTAATAACCAAGGCAGAGTGTGATCTCTTGGAGTCTACTATCTTGGCACTCTGCTTGCTTTGATTGCTATAAACATATGGCTATACTCACTTCGGGAGAAATATGGCATGAGGGGGCAGAAATATGTGGTTCAGTCTGTACACTGTACACTTGCTGCTAATCCTGATGACCAGGGTACAACAACCAGGACTCTCATAGCTGAAGGATAACCAGCTCCTATGAGTTGTTCTATGATCTTCTGACCTTCAAACACACACACAGAGAGAGAGAGAGAGAGAGGGGGGGGGGGAGAGGGAGAGGGAGAGAGAGAGAATACATAAAATAACTATTTAAACAATTAAATGATGATTTAATTTAGTAGGCTAGCCCTATCAAGAATCGGTTTTAGGTATGTTAAAGCTACCCTTTTACCATAAAGGCTTTGTAATGCTTTCCACAAGCTTATTCTTAAAAGCGGCCATAGAATCTTTGAGAATTTCTTTTAAGAAGATTCCCAGTCCGTGATTAAGTACGTATTGCACTTTTTTGTACATCTATGGCCTCCTTCCCTGCAAAAGGCACTGGGAATGTAATGAGAGGTTGCAAGAATATTGTGCCTCAAGCAGCTCTATCACCTGACCTGTCCTTTCTCAGATGTGCAAATCAAGTCAGGCAGTAATGGGCTCACCATCTGTTTTCACCACAGGAATCCCAAGTTATCTAACTAGCACCAATAACCTTACAGATCAGCACAGGCCTCTTTGATGATCACATAGTGGCTTGATGTCACTCAGCCTAATCATGGACGTCTTACTTCTGATGATTGAGTGTGATCACTTGGTTTCTGTCACCCCAGGAACTTCCTTGACCCATTGAAATGAGGGAGTATTTTCACTTGCAACATGTCTCCTGCAGCTTCAGCCACAATCAGTCAGGAGAGGTCACTGGTCTCAGCAGTACAGTTACCATGGCAGTGACGGATGGATGCTCTTTCTTCATAACTTCCTCTGGATCAAAGTGCAGTGAAGAGAAGCCAGCCACCCATATTAAATTTACTCTGTTTTACATATTGATGTTTTGGGGTTTTCTTTACTGAAAACTCCTAAAAGTTTTGCCTTCTTGGGGTACTCTGGCGAGAGCCAGTCAACACCAAACAATTATAATTACTTACAGCTGTCGAGGTTATGTGAGATCTAGAATTCTGGCAATGGTATGGATAAATTTAACTTAACCTAAATCTATGCTTTTCCTTCTTTGCCAGTTAATTTTCCCTCAAGTCCAGAGAAATTTCCCAAACTTTTATTGGTATGAATTAGAAAATTGTTCCAGTGCCTTTGGTGGATAAGTCACATCTGGTCTTTAGTGTAATTTCTCTTCGACATCTTCACTTCTACTCCTAGACAATGATTGGATATAATTTAGTTGTAGATCTGTTTTCAGCACAGTGTGGTAGGGTTAACTGCTTCTTATTGAAATGAAATCCCCTGCAGCCAGTGGGATTCTGGGTCTTTAAGCAAGATATAAGAGCCTCTTACAAAGTGGAAATGGGTTCTTTTAACTAATAGGGAAAGTTCACTGAGGTTAGGATACCTGAATTGCTTTTATCTCTAGATAATTCCCTTTTCAAGTCTAGTTAGAAGTCCCATAACTATTAGCTATTCACCTAATAGTCCCACAGCAATTTTGTTAAATCTACAAATTCAAGTGTTGGTCAAATTGGTAATGTGTGTGTCTAAGAAACAAAAATCTGCAAAATCCTAGTTCACACAATTTCATACATTTATAGAATCACGAGCCTCAGAATCATTTAATCCCACAAAGTAGGGATGCCACATACCAGGTTATCTATATTCTAAGGCTATTTCACCTCAGAGCTCTAGGAAAAAAACATCAACATAACGAACATGGGTAAAGTGGGAGAGACAAAGTGTCTCTCCCCAGCCTCTTTATGCCACGGGGATGGGCGAGACAATATGCCTCAGCAATCACAGGTTCTGCTTCAGTTGCCTTTGTATGTGCATCATGACTCTGCAGTAGGATGTACTGCTATGTATCTGGATCCCTTGCTTCCTTTTGGCTGGGTTAAGATAAGTTCTCTTAAGGAAGGCATGTAACTTAACAACTCTCCACTATGATTTTCCTAGTATTCTCTGGTATTCAAGCTCTTTGGGGTGTGTGAGTGAGAAAAGGTACTACTTAGAAATATGCACTGTAGCAAGGAAAAATGGAAATAGTCTGAGTGATCTATCTCAGTGAAAAAATTTCAATCTTGCAAGCGAAAAATCTCTTGGTATATCATCATCCAAGTTAAGTAGCCCCTGGCATGATTTTGGTAGGCTTATTTTTCTTTACATTTTATAGTTCAATAGTATTGGCGGCCAAGGCTTGGATACGAATGAAAAAGGAAAATATAAGCTTATTTTAATGTAAATGTTCCAAACTTCCAACCCTGCTTACTCTTTATAAGTGAAGTCACTCTTTCTGGGATGTTTTCAGCAAAGGAGAAGTTGATTGTATACAGGAGACCAATTAAGATGGGAGCTCTAAAAATACGAGTATTCTGATTCTGGTCTGGCCAGCCTTCCTCACAATGCCCAGTGTGCACACTCCTGGCAGGATAGAAAGTCCTGTGCTTTCTCATTAGCTGAACTTTGTGCCAAAGTTAAACTCCAATGAGTTAGGTTGAATCATGTGTACTTGATTTTTTTCCCCACACTTGCCAAGATCTAAATACTCCTGAACAAATGGACCTCTAAGGCCTACTCCCTATTTTTATTCAAATCTTAAACCAAAGTCTCAAAGTTCCCCAATAGGAAAGTGCAGAGCCACACTTACCCAGACCAGATATAGAGAAGAAATTCCCTCCACAGGTAAGCTGCTACTGCCATCTTGAATGTGGCTTCAACTACAGCCTTCGGATCCAGACAATTTCAAACCTTACTTCTCTTCCCACAGAAAAAGAGAAGCAGAAAAAAGTTTTCTCTCTCCAGATCAAGCACCGCTCAGCTAACAAGACCCAGTAGCTCCTTCCTAAGTACTGGAAGCCAGAGACTCAAAACGATTAACCAGATTTGGTTTTGAAATTATCTCCCATCCACATCACTGTGTATCCCCAAATGACAAAGGAGGTAGGGATTTGGGGGTTCAGGATTTAACCTTAGAACTATATTCTTCTAAATGTGGACATAGATAGACGGGTGACATACATTCACCTAGAAGTGCATATAAAACATTGTTAAATACTCAGAAGTACAATATCAAAGCTTAAGACAAAAGTTAAATGCATACAGTTCTTTCCCCTGCCTTCTGATGAAAACACTCATCAAATCACCTTAAAATTAATGCCATGTTTAAGTGGCTGGGGCTTTTTGGATGATGATAAGTCCTTACTTTGAAATTTCTGTGAGAAGCACGTGCTTAGGTTAAGATTGAAGAACAAGCTGTTGATTTGGAATCTCAAAAAGGAATGAATGGTAAGTCAGACAAAGACATGACATGGAAAGCCAGAATTCTAATATGAAAAGTCTTCCTAGCAGGTCCCAGATGGAGACCTCCTGGAAACATTAGAAGTGCAGAAAGTGATTCTACCTCAGAGGTGAGACACTATGGTCTTCACCATGGGAAACATGGCTCACCATTGCCTGGGACGACCCCCAGGAGGCATCAGCTTCTCATACTGAACAATACCAGGAAGAGGTATAGAACTGGGACTTCAGAAGACCATATTTAGAAGGCTTAGGCAGGTATAAGGAAGGTTGAGAGCCCTAGATATAGATGAACACCATCAATTTCTGCCATACAATTCTAACACTTTGGTAAAGCTTTTGTGGATTAACTAATACCCTTGACCAAGAGAACATCCCTTAACAACTTCCCAGTCCTTTTTAAGAACTTCTATAAATTCTGGGGGGGGGTCCCCCCAACCTCATATTTCCTGAGGTTGCCTGTTTACTTTCTTTCTGCTGTCCTCAGAGCTTCAGTTCTTTTCCCTCACCCAATACCAAATCTGGTTCCCCTCACTTCCCCCCACTTCTCCCTCCCCCCATCCACTTTCCATACCAGGTCTCTCCCTCCCTCCCCACTTGTGGTTGCTTTCTTCACTCTTCCAAGTGGGACTGAGGTGTCCTCCCTTGAGCAGTGGAGCTTGTTGACCTTTTTGAGTTCTGTGGACTGGAATTCTTCAGGATTCAGTGGGAGGGACCTTAGATGAAATGCCCAACAGTCGGGAGTTCCCATCCCACAGTCACACCTTTGATGCATAATTGTTCCTATCTGAAATAGGGCTGGAAAAGGAGAGGGGCCTGAGGAAAAGAAGATTCAACAACAGGCCCAAAGTAGGATCCAGTTCAAGGGGGTGTCCCAAGGCCTGACACTATTACTGAGGCTATGGAGCACTCACAAAAAGGGATCTATCATGACTGGTCTCCAAAAGACCCAACAAGCAGCTGAAAGAGTCAGATGAAGATATTTGCACCCAACCAATTAATAGAAGCAGCTGACCCCTGATGCTGAATTAGGGAAGACTGAAAGGAGCTGAGGAGGAGAGCAACCCTGTAGGAAAACCAGCCGCCTCAAATATTCTGGACCCCCGAGATCTTTCAAACACTGGACCACCAAACAGAGAGTATTTACCAGCTGATAGGGCCCCCCAACACACATTCAGTAGAGGGCTTCCAGGTCTGTATTCATTCAGAGATGATGCATCTAATCCTGAAGAGACTACAGGCCCCAGAGAGTTTAGAGGTCAGGTGGGATGGAATGTGGAGCAGTTGGAGGATGGGGGGCGCCAGGAATGGAATATGGAGTGTAAAAAATGAATTAAAAATAAAATGAAGTTAAAAGAAAGAACTTCCATAAAATTTGTAATATCTTTGTAAGACTACAAATGTTATATTTTAATCTACATCATAGGAATAGTACAATTGCTTTATATATAGTTCTTAAACATCCTAAGGTCTGTGCCCTCATCCTTCATGGAAACATTTCAAAGGGCGGCAATGAAGCCTGTGCTTGTTTGATACCTACATTGTTGTGTTGTCAGGTTGGCAATCTGCCACATTTCATTCCCCTTTCCTGAAAAGGGACATTACATAATATTTATTGAAAGTTGATTAGGCCCCAGGCATTGTTTTAAGTGTGTAAATGTTTTAAATCACTAAATCCTGAAAATAATCCTGTCAAATTGACATTATATTATTATTATTATATTATTATTATTATTTTACAGAGGAGGAAATATGGGACACACACACATACACACACACACACACAGTGGAGCTACAGAGACTTCCATCTTTCACTGAATTAGAAAAGCCAGCCTTTTATGCTTTTATAACTGTATTTGTGCAGACTGGCTCTGCTTTTCTCACTTGCTCCTTTCCATTTCATTCTATTTTTATCAGACGATATTGTCAGCACCCACACTCTTTTAACCAACTTCAGTTATTTTTTTAAACATGCTCCACACTGGGTCTTTCTGTTCTGTGGCAATGATAATGAAAAGTCAACCAAAGATGAGATTCTTCTTACTGATCTTAGAATGCCCGCTGCTGACATCTTAGAGCGATGCATTTAGATAATAAGGGAGGAAGAACATTTACCAAATTGCCATTTCTGATTAATAAAATCCTCAGGATTGTGGCTGGGTTAGAGGATTCATGTGGAATACTAAGTATTACAAATCTTCATTTCCAAAGAAAGATTATCAGTTCAAGAAATAATAACCTGATATAAAACACTTCTGAACTATTGCACAGTTTAAAAATTTTATCAATAACATAGATAGAATTATTCAATAAAAATCAAATTATTCATATATACAAATATATAAATATAATATGTATATTTACTTCATATATATTTACCTCATCTAAACTACCTGCACTATATTGAAAAACAGTTGGAAATTTAGAAAATCAGGCATGATTAAAAATACATAAAATTCTATTAATCTATTTGCATAATTTTTAATTAATTAATTTATTTGTTTGCCATCCAAATGCTGCTACCCGTCTCAGTTCATCCCACACTGGGTCCATCCCCCTTTCTGATCTCCTCTGAGAGGGTAGGATGCTCTTTGAGTATCCCCCCACCACAGCACATCAAGTATCTCCCAGATTAGGTGCATACTCTCCCACTGAGGCCATACAGGGTAGCCATAAAGACTGAGCTGCCTGTCTGCTACATATGTGCTGTAGGAGCCCCATTCTAGCACATGTATGTTCTTTGTTTGGTGGCTCAGATTCTGAGAGCTCCTAGGGGTTCAGGATTGTTGACTGTTGATCTTCCTGTGGGGTTCCCACATATTTCTGAGCCTTCAATCCTTCCTTCAACTCTTCCTTAAGTGTCCCTGAATTCTGTCTAACACTTGGGTGTGGGTATTTGCTTCTGTTTCAGTCAGATTCTGGGTGGAACCTCTCAAAGGACAGTTATGCTAGGCTACTGTTTGCAAGTATAACAGAGTATTATTAATAATATCATGGATTTGTGCTGGTCCATGAGATGGGTTTCCAGTTGGACGAATTATTGCTTGGCCTTTCCTTCAGTTTCTGTTCCATCCCTTTATTTCTTTTTGACAGGACAATCTTGAGGTAGAAAGTTTTGTGGTTGGGTGGGTGTCCCTAATTCTACTGGAGATCCTGACTGGCTACAGGAGGTGGTCTCTTTGGTTTTCATGTCCTCACTGTCAGGCAGTTTGGCTAAGGGTCACCCACATTGACACCTGGGAGCCTCCCCCATCCCAGCCAGTTGCAGATTTCTGTTCTTTCTCCTGCCCATTGAGCCTCTCCCCTGTCTCTCCTTGACCTGATCCTACCTCCCCATTCCCTTCCCCCTCCCCTGTAACCCCAGTTTCTCCCTCCCTCTGCCTCATATGACTATTTAAATTCCCCATCTAAGTGTGATTCAAGCATCCTTACTTGGGCCTTCCTTCTTGTTTAACTTCTTTGGTTCTGTGGAGTGTATCATGGGTATTCTGTACTTTATGGCTAATATCCACTTATCAGTGAGTACTTACCATTCCTTTCCTTTGGGGTCTGGGTTACTTCACTAAAGATGATATTTTTTAATTCCATCTATTTGTCTGCAAACTTCATGATGTCTTTGTTTTTAATAGCAGCATATTATTCCATTGTGTAAATGAACCACATTTTCTGTATTCATTCTTCGGTTGAGGGACATCTGGGTTGTTTCCAGCTTCTGGATGTTATGAATAAAGCTGCTATAAACAGGGAAGCACATGTTTATGTGGTATGGTTAGGCATCTTTTGGGTATATGCCCATGAGTGGTATAGCTGGGTTAGTATGTGATCTTTCCAATTTCATTGTGAAAGCACTTACTGCTATGAATTTTCCTCTTAGCATTGCTTCCATTGTGCCTGCTACATTTGGGTATATTGTGCCTTCATTCTCATTGCATTCTAGGAAGTCTTTAATTTCTTTCTTTATTTCTTCCCTAACCAAATTATTCAATAGAGTTGTTCAGTTTCCACAAGTATGTGAGCTTCCTGTTGTATTTATTGTTGTTGAAGTCCAGTCATAATCTGTGGTGATATGATAGGATACAAGGTGTTATGGGAATCTTCTTGTACCTGTTGAGGTTTGCTCTATAACTGGTTTTGGAGACTGTTCCATGGAGTGCTGAGAATAAGGTATTGGAGTGAAAGTTCTATAGATATCTGTTAAATCCACTTGGTTCACGACATCTTTTTGTTTGATTGTTACTCTATTTGCTTTCTGTGTTGACGACTTGTCCACTGGTGAGAGTGGATATTGAATTCACCCACTATTATTGTGTGTAGTTCAATGTATCATCTGAGCTTTAGTAAAGTTAATTTTGATGAATGTGAGTGTCCTTGCATTTGGGGCATAGATGTGGATTATTTTATTAGATATTAGAATAGTTATTGGGTCTGTTTGCTTGGAAACCCTTTTTCCAGCCCTTTACACAGAGGTAGTGTCTAGCTTTGTTGCTGAAGTGCATATCTTCTATGCAGCAGAATGATGGCTTGCCTTTGCCATCTAATTGTCCCTGGTGTTGGTTTGCCAGAATGCCCTATGTTGATTTGTGCCTCTTGGGAGGCAGGTGGAGTTGTATGTTTTGGGTTTGAGCAGACCTCCTGGGAGGCAGGTGGAGCTGTGAGGTGGGCAAATAGTGTGCTGTTCTGAGACTACTGTGTACGTCCTGTTAGAGCCTGCCTCTTGGGGTGTGGTATGGTGAGCTGTTCTTTGACTTTGCTGGTGTAGACAAGGACCTGAAGGAATACAGCATTCCAGCCTGGCAGGAGAGAGCCCTGGGCTGCTAGCCTTGCTTAGGTATGTATTGGGGGAAGGAAGTGGAGACGTCTCATCTGTGAGTGTCCGGTTGGAGCCTCCTTCTTGGGAGACAAGGACAGCTGTGGTGTGAGGTTAGGTCCACTGTTCTTATTCCTATAATCAAAAAATAATATGTTTAAACATTTTGGGAGATGTCAAATATTTTTAAATTTCAAAAATATTTTTACAAATTTTTGAAACATGGTGAAATAACCAATATTATCAATATCATTTTGCTATGAATTTGATATTATTCTCATTTTTAGTTAAGGAAACATTAAAATTAGTGATGTTTTTTATTTATTTTTTAACAAAACAGGAAAGTTTTTTTTAATCTATAGTTATAGAAGAACTACAGTAGAAAATTTAATCTTTTGTAATTTTTTTTCTGTCTAGCAACTAGACTCAAAGTTCTATGCATTAAAAAGATTATGTTCCACTAAACACTGGTAAAATTTCTCTCCAGAAAATGAAGTTAAAAATGGTTAAATATGGCAAAACTTAAAAATTTTTGAGGGAAAATATTCTGATTTTTATTTCCTTTAGAGATCTTCTCAGAAATGTTTTAGTATTCACTATACTTTGATGAAACAAATACAAGAAAGGTTTGTACAGTTTAACCAGGTCTCCAGCTATGAATGCCTGGCAGATCAATGTACTGCAGTATTCATTTTGACAAATGTCTTTACCATTATTCAATCTTTCAAAATTGACACCAATTATTCAAATTCTTCAGCTGTTCACCAATTATTAGCTATAAATTATCATTTGTTATGTATACAATGTTGTCATTGCCTCTCTCTCTCTCTCTCTCTCTCTCTCTCTCTCTGTGTGTGTGTGTGTGTGTGTGTGTGTGTGTGTGTGTGTATACAGACAATGTGTCATTTAGCATAGGTTATCTTCAAATTTGCTATATAGCCAAGACTGGCTGGAATTCCTAATCTCCTTGCCTCTAGTTCCCCAGTATTGAGATTCTAGGAATGATCCATCACACTTTCCCATCATTTGTTCAATTTCTAGAAAATTTCTTCAGTTTTCCATTTCCATTTTTAACACTTATTGGAATATTTTCTGATATTTAAAATAATAAAAACATTGAAAATACTAGTAATAATGATTTTTTAGAAGGCAGACAATTTGGAAGATTTAGAATTATCAGGAACAACTAACTCTGTAAATCCCAAGACAATCAGCAAGAAAAGCCAGAGAATGTTTTTCAGTGTATCTAGACATGGGTGGGATCCTCTGAGTGTTTGACAGCCACGGGTGAATGCATGGGCCACTGTACAAAGGGAAGTGAAATCTGATAACATGATGGATTTTACAACCCTTGCAAGCAAGAATCCAAGAAGAAAGGCAACTAGGAGGAAAGATCACTCCTTCGATCACTTTGATCATCCTGTAATTATTGTGGTCTGTGCTTCATAAGCTGCTTAGTTTCTTTCTATACCCAGAGGACAAGAAGACATTTCATAATATTATATTTCATTCACAGAAAATATCAAAACTTCAGTAATTCATTTACAAACTAATGGTGTGTGGAGGAAAAGCTAACTTTCCTTCTTCTTGATGATTCTTCTTAATAAAACTAAATTGACTCATCTATCTAACTGTCCACATTGCTTAACACTTCAGTATTCTAATCATTTTACATTTATTTTAGTTAGATTTTCATGGGGTGGGAAATGGCTTATATATTACCCTTTGTCTTTATTATTTTGTAAAATATTACATGGTTCTGAAGTCAAAATATAACGATGATTATGATGATTATATTTAGAATACTTTCGCTGCTAGCCCAACCTCTGTTCTCTGTGCACTTCCTCCCCACATAGTGAGAGCTTTACCTGCTTTTTGATTAGCCCTCCATTATTTGTTGTATGTATAAATGCAGAAAGATGTGTATATCTTCACATATACAACATGATTATTTTGTGAACACTTGTGAATGCTGTACTTCATACATCCTGTGATGGTGCATGGCATTATATAAAGAGAGATACTTCATTTCATTTTTATAGCTTTGTGGATGCATCATAATTTACCCCACACATTTCCCAGTAGGGACATTTGAGCTGTTTCTGGTATTTGCTATTAAAAATATTGCTGCAAGGGATAATCTGTAAATATAGCAAATTTTGTTAATTTCCTGCCAGTTCTAGACAACTTATTTTAAAGAGTAAACCATAATTTGCATATAATACATGCAGTTTGCAATTTATCTATGATAATGATCTTTTTACACCTAGAGGGGATATTTCATGATTCAATGCAGGTATTTCATGAGGAATCTCACAGGGCCTATCCTGAGCAGGGAGGCACAAAAGTAAACTGAGTGCAGAAAAGTAACCAAGACTCGGTGTGATATTCCTCACTGGATAATAAATCCTGCGAAAGATGTATCATTGGTGGCAGGCTGGAGGCACAAGAGAGCCAATAAGCATTAAATAACAATTATTACAGCACAGATGTGGAAAGGCTGCTTGCCTCCTAACAGACCTTGAGAAGCAAACTTGGGTTTCTCAGATGTAATGAAAACTCTGCTGACAGAATGTGCTCAGGGAAGGTTGTAGGACAGAGTTTGAAGATCCAGTTTATCATCCTGTTTTGTTTTTACACACTATGTCATAAATAGAGATTCAAGGAGAGTAGCAGGGACTAGATGGCTATGTGTTTGATGGGCTCCTATAGAAAACTTTCATTTCAGACTGCCTCTTAACTAGCTACACTGAGATTCCATCTAACAATTAGTTTGTTAAAAAGGCTAGACAACAGTCTTAAGTTTGGCCCACTACTCCATTTTGTTGCTTTATTTATTCTTTAATGTCACATGCCCACCTTGAGAACAAGCTTTTATGGTACCAAAAATACAGTAAAAACAACAAACAACAAACAAACAAACAAACAAAAATACATGCAAAATTCTAGGGGAAGAAAACAAGCAACAGTCTTAGCCAACTACCATGCCACCATCATGATATAATATGCCTAAGAGTTTGCCTAAGCATACCATACCTTGACTGTATGCAAAAATTCTCTAATTGGACTTAAAAGCCCAGAGTAAGAGGGACATAGTGCTTAGTACTGGAAATGTAGCACCCACTCTACTGAAGTCATGAATCTTGAAGAAGTCCCTGTAACTACCACTTTGCTAAACCAACATGATTCTTAAATACCCTCTAAATTTTTATTCCCATGCACACAGAGAAGGCTCGCCCTTTATCAAAGAAACATCTCCTTCCATCAGAGATCATTAAAGAAAACCAATGACACCATAACCAATGAAAATGCAGATAACAAGTGCATGCATATTGCTCATCCTCAACTGATGCACCTATGACACCACTCCTACACGTGAGCTCCAGGGGCCATAAAAGAAGAGAGAGAGTGTGGAAAAGTTGTAGAAGCCAGAAGAAACATATTGATGTGAGATTTCATATTCTAGACAATGTTGCAGAAACCATTCCTTCTCTCTTTAAGTCTTGCCAACATGGCTCCTTAAACCAGACTTGGAAAATGACACCAATTGATACACTACCATGGATGGGAGGACATCTCATGCAGCCTCAACCTTAGACAAAGAACTAGAGGCAACTGAGAGATGCTGAAAGCAATAGGTGTTGTCTTCCTCAGAATCCCCAGCTGCTTATCTAATTCCAAGTGGCCAGCCCTGAAATTCTACACATCTAAGTAACATAGTACAACTTGAGCAGGTTTCATTTTTATATTTAAGTGTATGTGTGTGTGTGTGTGTGTGTGTGAGAGAGAGAGAGAGAGAGAGAGAGAGAGAGAGAGAGAGAGAGAGAGAGAGAGAGAGAGAATTAATAAAGAAATAGAGTATATAAATTTGAGAGATAAAAAAGAGCAAGCAGAAAATGTTGGAAAAGTTTGAGAGAGGAAAGAGAAGGGGATAAATAATATAATTATATTTTAATATCAAAAATGGAAAAAAGTGTCATATGCTTGTCACACAAGAGAAAATACTTGTGTCAAAACAGCAACAGACACTGAAAGGTGAGAAACTGTTTTGTATTTTTTTTAAAGGCAGGGTGACTAAATTCAATTATAAATTCTCTATAGGAAAACCAGCCTGCTCACATGTACTATTATAAATTAATGCAATGAGTGTGGACTCTGTAGCATTAGTGGCTGAAGTCATAATTCAGAGACTCCAATCATATGCTGAGTGAGCTCTCACATGCTATTAACTTCCTAGTTTAACCTAGTCATATTCTGAGTGACATCTCACATGCTATTACCATCCTAGTTTAAGACTACTTGACACAAGCTAGAGCCATATAATCTGAAAGGAGAGAAAGTCAACTGAGAAACTGTCTCTCTAAGACCAGACAATAGATAAACTTGTAGGGCATTTTCACGATTAGCAATTTGTAGGCACAATGTTATTATGCCTTATGTAAAGATTATTCCTGAATTATTCAAATAATGATATCTGTGCCCCCATATCTGGTTGCAATCCTTATTCTATGAATTTCCTGTCTCAATGTTGTATAAACATTGCTCCCAAATTATTCCCCATTGGTGAATAAAGCTAGCTGATCAGCCAGTGACTGAGGAGGGGAGAGAATAGGGCTGGACTTCCTCCCACCCAGAGGAGGGAACAAGATAAAAAGGAAGCAGAACTTAGCCATGGGCAGAGAGTCCAGGAGACACTATTAGAAAAAAATACCATAAAATTCGAGTATCTTGGCGATTTCGGTGGGAAGGTAGCCAGATTAGTTTAGAGGATTAAAATAGATACTGCTTAGTTGTTCCCTTTAAACTTGATAAATAAATATAATAATCCATTCTCAGGTATTTGGGTGCTATCAGAGTAAGAGATCAACTGGCCAGTATTAAAAGACCACTAACAATGATTGATGTGGAAGGGCACACCCTACTCTGGATGGGACCAACCTCTAAGGAGGATGTGGAGAAAGAAGAATATTCCTCCATTGCTGATAAGATTGCAAACTGGTACAGCTACCCTGGAAATCAATCTGGAGGTTCCTCAGAAAATTGGAAATAGGTATATCTGGAGACTCATCTACACCACTCTTGGGCATATACCCAAAAGATGCCCCATTTTGAGTATGTTTAAATGGTCCACTTTACCAAAATTTCATTTGGTACTTCTATTTTTCATGTAATATTAACAATCCGTTTGCAAGTCAAGGTTTTTTGAAAATTGTCTACAGATTTTCAGTAAGCATCTTTCAGACTAGGCTCTCATGTTTAGGTATATGAAATTTTTAGTAAATTTTTTTTTACATAAAAACATAAAGTTATTCTTTTATATGGGGCTGGCTGGTGGCCTTATTCTACTGTGAGTTCTTCAATAAACTTAGACTTTCCTGAGTTTGGAAACTGGGTGTGCTTCTTATGTCACTTGGGAAAATCTGAAGACAAGGGTCAAGTCTCAATAACCAAAGAATTTGCATGTTTAACTGATTTTCTTAAGAGACGGAAAGTATATCTCTGTTAGTTCCAATATGAAAGGCGCCAAGTATCCTGAAGATCACCTGTGTCTCAGCCTCTGAAAGAGGACAGGAGTAATTTGAAAATTGCAGTGATTTGTTCAAAAGTTAATGTAAAAATGTCCTTTTCTACTAAAATAGTTTCCTCTGAAACAAACAGGTTTTCAAAGATTAGCATCTGTTTTATTCTTGTTTCCCCGCCACTTATTAGATGTGCCTCTCAACATAGGAGAGACCAAATGTAAATTTTTTTTCAAGATGTATGATAATATGAGATCTATTTGCAATAGAAAAGTGGCTAAGAAGGCTGGGATGGGGTTGTCTTTTGGCACTAGAATGACTGGCAGGGGAAGACAGGAAAATGGGAGGGGCAGGATGCAACCCAGGCAAGGTACTTTTTACTCTACCTCATCTTGGTCTTTTCTTCTATTTCCCAAGAGTGCAATGCTCAGGAACAAGTAACCCCTCTGTTCTATATTCATATTCTCATAATAACTAGCATGGTCATAGAAGTTAAAGCAGAGCCCCAACAGGTTGTGGGATATTATCCACATAGCTGTTCCTGTAAGGAAGCTTACAGATGAACCTAAGCCAGTTGTCCATGAATCTGCTTCAAAGCAGAATAAACATTTCTGGAATTTTTAGAAAATATTCTGGAATTAAGGTGCATTAAAATTTTTGAGGCTTGATTACTTGAACACACACACACATACACATCAGAAGTCTCTATTATTATCACCCCTCATTGATTTTCTTATTTCTCTATCAGCAATCCTTGTTTTTAATAATAGGAAAATATTACTTTCTATAGTTTATATCTTTGCTCCCCTCTCCTTCTTTCTCATCCCTCTCAATAAAAATATAGCTGGAAATATGTCAGTGTGAAGATCCTCAATCTTCAATGGATACTAGAAACTAAAAATGTGATGGGATTATATTAAATTTTTATGCTACTCTCCTTTCATAAAAATAGAAGATAAAGAGGTATTTTTTTAAAAAAACAAAAAAGAAGCAAATAAGAAAAAAAAATCCACAGTGTTTTAATTAGGGAAGAAGAATGGGATGGTGACAGAAATATATTTCCTAATATTAATTCATGTATTGTGTTTAGCATTTTATGCTTGTGTAGAGAATTTGCTAGGGATGCCATTTGAGAGTTTGATTTAATTTGTGGGCCTACTCATGTAAACAGACTGTCTTAGCAAATTAAAAGGCAAACATCAGATACAAGCAATTCCCAGAAACATTCTTAATTCAGGAAGAACTGAGTCTATCAGCACTGTTGAACCCAAAACACAGTCTTACACTTTTAACCAAAGAAACATTTTGGAAAAATAAACTGCACAAGACTTCAGAAAAAAAGTGATGAACATGAGTTCTGTCTGTTTTGAAGTCCTTCCATTCCGTTCAGAAGAGCATGTAATTCTGGATGTGGTTTCAAGAGTCAGTTTCCTTTTTCCTTATGTTTACCAATGCAGTGGCTCCTGGATATTTACTATCATGTGTTAAGGGGAATGTTTAAATTTTTTCTTTTCTGAGGTAAATAGAAATCTGTAGTCATGGAATTCAAGAATTTTGATTTAATATTTTATGTATCTCAAGAGCTCCATTTGCAGTCTACCTTGTTTTCGGAAGATAAGGCCTCAGTCCCCAGGATCTTATTCTTCAGGGAAATTGGGAAAACATCTGAACATTTTTGCCAATGCATAGTTAACCTATGCATGTGTTTAAGGCATCAAGGCATCAGAGGAATGTACTCTAAATAAAAACCAAAGTCAAGAGTTAACACAATTTGTCTTTAGTCAGTGTTGTTATGTAGCCAGGGCCAACCTGGAAATGACAATCTGATACTTCAGTACCAGTGTGCTCAGTAGCTGAGACAGTAAGCATGTACTACTGCACCCAACTTCTGACATGGATTCTGGAAAACCTTTCTACAAAAAGTACAGTGGAAGAGCCATCAACTCCCCTTGGCATGGTTAAAAAAAATCAATTTTAACCTCCATCAGGATGAGAACACAGAGTTAAGATAACCCTACCTCCCAGTGCAATAGTGTTCCTTTCCAATTAATTTAACAAGCAACTTGCCTAAATTTAAAGCTGCAGGAGCCAAGACTTCTGACCACAGCAAGTCAATTTGTCTGCCTCTTTTCTCATTTCAATTGTGCTGCCCTTTTTGACCTTTGTTCTGAAGAAACCTTAGCGAGCTTGTTCAGCTTCTGTCATATCATAATCACTGAGATTATCAATAAGGAGATGCAGTAGATAGATGTAACACATTAGCTGATGAGAACAATGTTTTATATTAAATATTGAAAGAAGACTTCCTATATCATGTCCTTAGTAGCAGATGAATGTTTAATTATTTATGATAGAATCTCTTTCAACTTTTCCATTTCTTTTTATTATGCCTATCTTTTTTGTTTTTGTTTTTCAAGGAAATTTACTATATCTTGCAAATTGCGACAATTTTCTGAAACAAAGTGCCTCACAGTATTTCCTTTCAATGGTTTGGTGTCACCTACTGCTTCATAAACACAAACTAAACACTTAAGACAAATAGGTGAAACTTCACTAATGTTCCCTAGGTCAAAAACTTGAGTACAATTGACAGCAGACACTTCTCTTATTTGTTCTGTTCCATACTTCTAGTTGTCTCTGTCAGCATGAAAGACCTAAAGATACAAGCACTTGGAGAAGGGATGACAGGAGAGTCTCAGTGCAGTATGCCTCTGAATCCATAGTGATGCCCAACGTGTTCATTTGTTGTCCACTCTTTGATAGCAGGTAGCCAGGACATGCTGGGTTTCTCTGGGACGGAGCGGGATGGTGAATGTCGGCGACCCGAGAAGAACCACACCAGGCTTGGAGTCTTTTCCGGCACAGGAACTCGCTTTAATGTGGCAGCAATTTGCTTATATAGACAGGGCAAGGAGGTGTGGATAGAAGTATGGGGAGAGATGACATATAGGGTGGTGTGAGATGACAAAGGATGTGTGGTGATCTCACGGGCCTATAAGAAATTGATGCATCAGTGGTAGCTAGGCAGAGGCAATCTCATTCAGGTGGAGTGGAGTCATTCTCAAGGAAGCAAATGACAGGTCTCAAAAATTGACCCAGGCTTGAGTTTGTCTCCAAGGCCAAGTAGGGTCCAACAATTCATGGCATTTGTAATGTGATCCCTCTGCTTTTCACCCTTTTCTTAAGTGCAGCTAAAGGTAATTTTAACTACTTGTATTTATAAATACCCATGTTTTAATTTTGTTAATGTGGTCTATGGCTCTCTATGCTTTTGTTAACGATTTCTGTTTGGTATTATTTTCTTCTATTGTTCTTATGCTCATTTTGTGTTTCATTAACTTCCAAACATAGAAATCTATATGACTGATTTATGCCATTCTGATTTTCTGATATACACATCTGAAGCTACAAACTCTTATTTAAGTACTATGTGGTCGGTGAGTTCAATGTTCTGTCATTCTATATCTTTGTGTTTATTCACATCAAAGTTCTCATTCTTCCCTTGTTCTCACTTAAGTCATGGGCACTATAAAAGTATGTTGCTTAATTGCCAAATAATTGAAGGTTGTGTAGAGGCCTTTCTATATAGCATATAAAATTATTTTACTATGTGCTTTCCAGTTTCATAGTTGTTTATATTTGGAGAGATAAAATGGTTAGAATCAAATGTTCTAAAACCACTATTGAATTGGCTTAACTAAATGAAACCAACCTGTATTGTCTAGTTTAATATTATATGTGCTCTGAATTATCAAGGAAATACTTCACCACTCTTTAGAAGCTGTTAAAATGAAAATGAAAAGTTGCCTTTGTGTTTACTCATCTTTGTTAGTCTCCATTACAGTCGTCATTTAGTCAGCAACGAGGCCAACAAGTGTAATAATTAACAGTATTATTTAAGACCACAAGCATTTTGGTGGAGACTCACTTTAATAAGACTTATTCCATGTTGTTAGCTGCTTAAATTGCTTAGTTTTTCTGCACTCATATTTCCCATATAAAGCATAGGCCATTCACAGTAAATACTCCAATAAATATTTTGAAATTTTCTGTTGATGTCATAAAGATGTCTATGAAGATATAAATGGTACCCAGTTATCAAATCCCATGCAGTCTCCTATCTGTGAATATCCTATGAAGATATAAATGGTACACAGTTATCAAATCCTATGCAGTCTCCTATCTGTGAATTTGTGACAGCTTCTTACAGATACCATAGATAGTGCTTTAAGGAGAATTTTTATTTCCTAATATATTTATATTCTTGACACTTTTTAGAATAATTTAATACATTGTCTTATATTTCTTTTGAATCTGAGACCCTCCCTCTTCTCTTCTTCTTATGTTCTCAATAGTTACATGTTATAACTCTTGGTCTTCTTTTCCAACAATTTTCCCTCTTCCTTGTACTTTTTATGTAAATTTTTATATTTATTTACTTTTCACAGGAAGCAAAATACATTACACATTGCCTCACTGCAGGTCTGAGGGAAAAATGAGGAAATTGGTTTTCTTGTACTACAGTGTTGGTCTCATGGAACTAAGGCTGTCAAGCTTAGTGGCAAGTGCCTTTACCTACTCTACAACCTCCCAAGCCTTGTGTACTCTTTCTCTAATATAGAGCTTGCCTTTTCTGATACATTTAGAAATTCCTTAAAGGCACTCACTTCTCTTTTCCATCTCTGGTGCTTTTAAATTATGCACCAGAAACTTGATTCCATCACATCAAATTTCTAGCTTCAAGGCCAGAGGATAGTGATGAGCAGTGTCTTGACTTCATTATCAACTTTCCATAAAATTGTAGTAAAAACAAAAAATTGAGAGAAAGTTGGTGTGAGTATACATATATGTTGCCAGCTCCTAGGAAGGCTAAAGAGATAAACACTTAAACCCCAGTATTTGGAATATTTTAGGTAACACAGAATAAAATGGTTTCTAAAATAATAAGCAAACAAAAGAAATGAATGGAATGAAGTTAGGAAGGAAAGAAGGAAGGAAGGGAGGGAGGGAGAAGGAGGGAGGGAGAGAGAGAGAGAATGAGAGAGAGAGAGAGAGAGAGAGAGAGAGAGAGAGAGAGAGAGAGAGAGAGAGAGGAAGTGTGAAAGAGGAAAAAAAGGAATAAAGAAGCACGAATGATAATAAATAATTAGGAAGCAAACTGACCTAGTCATATTTCTTGCTTCCTACATACTAATTTTATGATATATACTTTCTATATCTATTACTGGTCATGAAATAATGGTACACAGCAAATAACCATATGTCCTCACTGAGGTATAACCATAAGCTTTTATTGTTCACACTTGCTAGAGTTTCTTCCTTGCCCACTGAAGTACTCACAATGACTTGGCTCTGCTTTGCCTTCAAGTAGGCTCTCCTAGCCACATTCTCACAGCAGAAGCAAAGACCTGAAAAATGAGAACCCTAGATACTTGCAGACTATAGTTTCTATTTTCTGGTAGCATGTCTACAAAGAGCCCACTAATCAAAACAAATCACATGACTAAATCAAGATTAGAAGGACTTTGCATTCCAATTGGAAATACAATTTAAAGTCATAAAGACCTGAAAGCAGAGAACACCGAGAACAACAACAATTATTCCTGTCATTATACAATAGTCCCAAGAATCAAGCTCCAAGAAAGAGAGGTGAGAAAAATTTGAAATTGGCTTTTTAGAAAATTGTCTAAAGTTCTGTCAGCAAAAGGAAACACATGAAATTTAATTTTATGATGGGAAAAAGATAATTACTTGAACATATTGCCATAAATATTGAGATATTTGTACCCTTTGTCAATGGAGTACATAAATTAAGGATCCAGTGCAAGATCACTTAGTTTATTGTCTATGTGACACTGCCAATTTTATTTAACTCTTTTAAGTTGCGTTGGTTTATTTACAAACTTTGAATAATACACAGCTGCTTCTGTAGACCTCAATGTGTATACAAATTACTTCTGTGTATGTGACATCATTGCAAGCTGGGGTTTGGTAAAAGAACAAATTGTAAATACTTTAGGCACTGCCAGCCAACAAACACTGCAATAATATTTAATCCCTCTTTGGTAATGCAGAAACAGTCACAGACACTAAGGAAATAAATTGCTATGGGCCAGATTTAGTTCATAGGCCATAATTTGCCAATGTTCATTATAGTTTTAGTTATAGTTAACCAATGTTTACTACAGCTTTTGTATTTAACATCTCTATTTCCCTTTAAAATTTGCAGGGAGTAGATACCATATTCTTATTTTCTTTAGATCTATTTTCTGTCTTACACAAATGTGGCAGAAATTGGGTGCTTGATAATTGATATTACAAAATAACTACGTTTCAAACACTTACAGATATCAGAGTGTTAGTAGAATGACTATTGGCATTTTGAGGTCATGTTTGTATATCCTTTCTTTCTACCCAAGGAGTCAGAAGAAAATGCTAACTACAAGTTAGAAAGAAACCAACAACCTTTAGCATAGTCCATTCCAATAAACCATCATATGTTTTCTCCCACCACAGACCTCACTATGCTTCTTTTTCACCTTGTAGAAGTTCTTTGCCTTAATGTAAGCATCAACCCACTTTTTTTTTTTAAAGAAAATCTTCACTATCTCTCCACACTCTCTAGACAGGACATTACAAGTTTCCTTGTCTGATAATTTTACTTTGAACCTAATGGAAGGGTGTGTTCAGTTTATGATCCCCTAAGTGTTTGAGCTTGGACAATTTATGTGACTCACTGAACTACTGATGAGGAAAACCATGTATAATGTTTGATGAAGAGGATATCCTGCCCTACCCTATCCTCAACCCTGCCTTCACACACCCATCACGCAAGTCAGCTGCTTCAAGAAACACACCCTGATGGACTTTATCTTCCCAGGTTCAACCTCTGCCACAGAGCTCTGATCACTTCTACACTTGCAAGTTTCAGAGTGCCTGGGAGAAAGCCCTCACCCTCTCAACTTTCATTCTCTTTATTGACTGAATAAAATAATGAAAATGTCATAAAATATTCACTTTTCTCCAAGCTGAGAGAAAATGGAAATCAATAAAAAATACCAAATTAATTTTATCATTCTACAGACCAATAAGACAATGAGTTTTAATTTCGTTAATTATTTTGTACATGTTTCTTTTGAAAAAAAATAGAGAGGTAAATTATGAGCAAACAGTCCTAGTCTAACAGTGATCCTGTGCATGTTCGTGTGTGTGTGTGTGTGTGTGTGTGTGTGTGTGTGTGTGTGTGTGTGTGTCTGGGTGCGCGTGCGTGCGTGTGTGTCTGTCTATTGTTCATGGTGCATTAGGGAGTGGGGAGGATCTAATATAAACACATTTAAAAAGCACTGTATCTTAATTGAGGTCAGGTTAGCACCACTTAACTGATATGAGCCATGTGGTAAAAATAACTGCTCGACTTGTTTAAAAGCAGAGCTTCCGATGTTGGCTGCCAATGCAGATTCCAACTCTTGAAGCAATAACAGGGATCCAATAGCTGGGACATTAGGAATGGGTGTTGATGAAAAGATTTCCTTGTATTATTTTCATTAGGCTTCCTGTTTGCCTCATCAATGCTTGATGAGCTTAGGTGCCAGAAGGCCAGAGACTGCTTTGATGGAGCATCTTGTAGATTTATTTCCTCTCCAATCTGATGATGTTTCACCTCAGTGATATAGCAGACTGCAATTAAGAACAAAGAGGTTGGGATGTGCGTAATCGCAAATGCCCCAAGAGACATCGCTCAGAGGCAAGCTGAGATAAGCTCCGGTCCATCTGTGGTCATTGTCTTCCAAGTTCATGCACGATGCCACCCACCTCTGTAATGATATTCTATTATCAGTGTTCCTCAGATAGTTATCTTTGTTCCACTACGTGAACAGGACATTCCTTTTCTGCTCTACATGGGCAGCTCTGTCTTCACTTGGTTTTGGTTCAAGGTATACTATCCTGATTTGCCTTATCCTAAAATCTGAGCAGTGCCATTTGTTATATATACTTGGCTTCTGAATTGTAGTATTTTTTGATACTTTGGGTTGGATGCGTCTGTCCTGGATGAGGCTTGCACTGTTAATGTCCTGCAGCATCCTTGACCTCTGCCAAAAAGAGGTCGGCAAAACACACCCACCTCAGAGTTACAACAATTCTAGACATTTCACAGAAGCTCTCAGACTAGACTGGGAGCAGTACATCATCCTTGCTTGAGAACTTTTTGCCATATACCAGTTTGGATTTTTCTACCAGTTGTGTGCACAATCTTACCAACTCTTCAAATTCTACATTTATTGTGCCCATAAAGAAGCCTTTCATTCAATACATAATTTTATAGGAAATAAAATGGAGACTGAGAGTGGAAAATTTAGCATTTTTTTTTCAGACACCATTTCATATAGTCCAGGCTGACCTCAAACTCACTCTGTAGATGAGAAGAATGATATGGATTTATGATGCTTCTTCTGCCTCTCTGTCTGGAATGTTTGGATTGCCATTCCAGCAGCACACCTGGTTTGTGCTAATGACCAACCCTAGTGTCTCATGAATGCTAGGCAAGAACTCTTTCAATTTAGTTGTGTTGTCAGCTCTCCAGAGTTAAACATTTAATTAGACAAAATGACACAGCACAGCACACTGATGACAAAATTAGTGTCTTCCAAACCTTCTAGATGCTCTTCTCATCTGTACCTGCTCAAATTGCTACAATACAGATTGTAGGAGGGGGGGAAGTATTTCTGTTCACTGAAACATAGGAAAAACCACTCCCCCCCCTGCAAAAAATAAATTATTGAGTAATGAGTTGCTCTTACATTCACATGCACAACAATACTTTTTATTTTTTATGTTTTATTATACATGCATTGGTGTTTTGCCTGCATATTTATCTGTGTAAGGGTGTTGAATCTCCTGGAACTAGAGTTACAGACAGTTGTGAGCTGCCATCCAAATGCTGGAAGAACAGTCAATAAATGTTCTTTTTTTTTTTTTTTTTTTTTGGTGTTGATTTAATACAGTGGTTTTCAATATATTGTGATCCTCCTTCTTCCAAAGGGGACATGAGAATGTCTAGAGATACATTTTTTTTTATTTTTAATATTTTTATTACATATTTTCCTCAATTACATTTCCAATGCTATCCCAAAAGTCCCCCATAGCGCCCCCCACTTCCCTACCCACCCATTCCCATTCTTTTGGCCCTGGCATTCCCCTATATTGGGGCATATAAAGTTTGCAAGTCCAATGGGCCTCTCTTTCCATTGATGGCCGACTAGGCCATCTTTCGATACATATGCAGCTAGAGACAAGAGCTCCGGGGTTCTGGTTAGTACATCATGTTGTTCCAACAATAGGGTTGCAGATCCCTTTAGCTCCTTGGGTACTTTCTCTAGCTTCTCCATTGGGAGCCCTGTGATACATCCAATAGCTGACTGTGAACATCCACTCCTGTGTTTGCTAGGCCCCTGCATCGTCTCACAAGAGACAGCTATATTTGGGTCCTTTCAGCAAAATCTTGCTAGTGTATGCAATGGTGTCAGCGTTTAGAAGCTGATTATGGGATGGATCCCTGGATACAGCAGTCTCTAAATGGTCCATCCTTTCATCACAGCTACGAACTTTGTCTCTGTAACTCCTTCCCTGGGTGTTTTGTTCCCAATTCTAAGAAGGTGCACAGTGTCCACACTTTGGTCTTCATTCTTCTTGAGTTTCATGCGTTTATCAAATTGTATCTTATATCTTGGGTATCCTAAGTTTTGGGCTAATATCCACTTATCAGTGAATACATATTGTGTGAGTTCTTTTGTGATTGTGTTATTTCACTCAAGATGATGCCCTCCAGGTCCATCCATTTGGCTAGGAATTTCATAAATTCATTCTTTTTAATAGCTGAGTAGTACTCCATTGTGTAAATGTACCATAATTTCTGTATCCATTCCTCTGTTGAGGGACATCTGGGTTCTTTCCAGCTTCTGGCTATTGTAAATAGGGCTGCTATGAACATAGTGGAGCATGTGTCCTTTTTACCGGTTGGGACATCTTCTGGATATATGCCCAGGAGAGGTATTGCTGGATCCTCCGGTAGTACTATGTCCAATTTTCTGAGGAACCGCCAGACTGATTTCCAGAGTGGTTGTACAAGCTTGCAATCCCACCAACAATGGAGGAGTGTTCCTCTTTCTCCACATCCTCGCCAGCATCTGCTGTCACCTGAATTTTTGATCTTAGCCATTCTGACTGGTGTGAGGTGGAATCTCAGGGTTGTTTTGATTTGCATTTCCCTGATGATTAAGGATGTTGAACATTTTTTCAGGTGTTTCTCTGCCATTCGGTATTCCTCAGGTGAGAATTCTTTGTTCAGTTCTGAGCCCCATTTTTTAATGGGGTTATTTGACTTTCTGGAGTCCACCTTCTTGAGTTCTTTATATATATTGGATATTAGTCCCTTATCTGATTTAGGATAGGTGAAGATCCTTTCCCAATCTGTTGGTGGTTTTTTTTGTCTTATTGATGGTGTCTTTAGCCTTGCAGAAGCTTTGTAGTTTCATGAGGTCCCACTTGTCAATCTCGATCTTACAGCACAAGCCATTACTGTTCTATTCAGGAATTTATCCCCTGTGCCCATATCTTCAAGGCTTTTCCCCACTTTCTCCTCTATAAGTTTCAGTGTCTCTGGTTTTATGTGAAGTTCCTTGATCCACTTAGACTTGACCTTAGTACAAGGAGATAGGAATGGATCGATTCGCATTCTTCTACATGTTAACAACCAGTTGTGCCAGCACCATTTGTTGAAAATGCTGTCTTTCTTCCACTGGATGTTTTTAGCTCCCTTGTCGAAGATCAAGTGACCATAGGTGTGTGGGTTCATTTCTGGGTCTTCAATTCTATTCCATTGGACTATTTGTCTGTCACTATACCAGTACCATGCAGTTTTTATCACAATTGCTCTGTAGTAGAGCTTTAGGTCCGGCATGGTGATTCCACCAGAGGTTCTTTTATCCTTGAGAAGAGTTTTTGCTATCCTAGGTTTTTTGTTATTCCAGATGAATTTGCAGATTGCACTTTCTAATTCGTTGAAGAATTGATTTGGAATTTTGATGGGGATTGCATTGAATCTGTAGATTGCTTTTGGCAAGATAGCCATTTTTACAATGTTGATCCTGCCAATCCATGAGCATGGGAGATCTTTCCATCTTCTGAGATCTTCTATAATTTCTTTCTTCAGAGACTTGAAGTTTTTATTATACAGATCTTTCACTTCCTTAGTTAGAGTCACGCCAAGATATTTTATATTATTTGTGACTATTGAGAAGGGTGTTGTTTCCCTAATTTCTTTCTCAGCCTGTTTATTCTTTGTGTAGAGAAAGGCCATTGATTTGTTTGAGTTAATTTTATATCCAGCTACTTCACCGAAGCTGTTTATCAGGCTTAGGAGTTCTCTGGTGGAATTTTTAGGGTCACTTATATATACTATCATATCATCTGCAAAAAGTGATATTTTGACTTCATCTTTTCCAATTTGTATCCCTTTGATCTCCTTTTGTTCTCGAATTGCTCTGGCTAGGACTTCAAGTACAATGTTGAATAGGTATGGAGAAAGTGGACAGCCTTGTCTACTCCCTGATTTTAGAGGGATTGCTTCAAGCTTCTGACCATTTACTTTGATGTTGGCTACTGGTTTGCTGTAGATTGCTTTTATCATGTTTAGGTATGGGCCTTGAATTCCTGATCTTTCCAAGACTTTTATCATGAATGGGTGTTGGATCTTGTCAAATGCTTTTTCCGCATCTAACGAGATGACCATGTGGTTTTTGTCTTTGAGTTTGTTTATATACTGGATTACGTTGATGGATTTCCGTATATTGAACCATCCCTGCATCCCTGGGATGAAACCTACTTGGTCAGGATGGATGATTGTTTTGATGTGTTCTTGGATTCGGTTAGCAAGAACTTTATTGAGGATTTTTGCATCAATATTCATAAGGGATATTGGTCTGAAGTTTTCTATCTTTGTTGGGTCTTTTTGTGGTTTACGTATCAGAGTAATTGTGGCTTCATAGAATGAGTTGGGTAGAGTACCTTCTGTTTCTATTTTGTGGAATAGTTTGTGAAGAACTGGGATTAGATCTTCTTTGAATGTCTGATAGAACTCTGCACTAAACCCATCTGGTCCTGGGCTTTTTTTAGTTGGGAGACTATTAATGACTGCTTCTATTTCTTTGGGGGATATAGGGCTGTTTAGATCATTAACCTGATCTTGATTCAACTTTGGTACCTGGTATCTGTCTAGGAACTTCTCCATTTCATCCAGGTTCTCCAGTTTTGTTGAGTATAGCCTTTGGTAGAAGGATCTGATGGTGTTTTGGATGTCTTCAGGATCTGTTGTTATGTCTCCTTTTTCATTTCTGATTTAGTTAATTAGGATGCTTTCCCTGTGCCCTCTAGTGAGTCTGGCTAAGGGTTTATCTATCTTGTTGATTTTCTCAAAGAACCAGCTCCTTGATTGGTTGATTCTTTGAATAGTTTTTCTTGTTTCCACTTGGTTGATTTCACCCCTGAGTTTGATTATTTCCTGCCGTCTACTCCTCTTGGGTGAATTTGCTTCCTTTTGTTCTAGTGCTTTTAGGTGTGTTGTCAAGCTGCTAATGTGTGCTCTCTCTAGTTTCCTTTTGGAGGCACTCAGAGCTATGAGTTTTCCTCTTAGAAATGCTTTCATTGCGTCCCATAAGTTTGGGTATGTTGTGGCTTCATTTTCATTGAACTCTAAAAAGTCCTTAATTTCTTTCTTTATTCCTTCCTTGACCAAGGTATCATTGAGAAGAGTGTTGTTCAGTTTCCACGTGAAGGTTGGCTTTCTATTATTTATTTTGTTATTGAAGATCAGCCTTAGTCCATGGTGATCTGATAGGATGCATGGGACAATTTCAATATTTTTGTATCTGTTGAGGCGTGTTTTGTGACCAATTATGTGGTCAATTTTGGAGAAGGTACCATGAGGTGCTGAGAAGAAGGTATATCCTTTTGTTTTAGGATAGAATGTTCTGTAGATATCTGCCAGATCCATTTGATTCATAATTTCTCTTAGTTTCTCTGTGTCCCTGTTTAGTTTCTGTTTCCATGATCTGTCCATTGGTGGAAGTGGTGTGTTGAAGTCTCCCACTATTATTGTATGAGGTGCAATGTGTGCTTTGAGATTTACTAAAGTTTCTTTAATGAATGTGGCTGCCTTTGTATTTGGAGCATAGATATTCAGGATTGATAGTTCCTCTTGGAGGATTTTACCTTCCATGAGTATGAAGTGTCCCTCCCTGTCTTTTTAATGACTTTGGGTTGGAAGTCAATCTTATCAGATATTAGAATGGCTACTCCAGCTTGTTTCTTCATGCCATTTGCTTGGAAAATTGTTTTCCAGCCTTTCATTCTGAGGTAGTGTCTATCCTTTTCTCTGAGATGAGTTTCCTGTAAGCAGCAAAATGTTGGGTCTTGTTTGTGTAGCCAGTTTGTTAGTCTATGTCTTTTTATCGGGGAGTTGAGTCCATTGATATTAAGAGATATTAAGGAAAAGTAATTGTTGTTTCCTGTTATTTTTGTTGTTAAAGTTGGCATTTTGTTCTTGTGGCTGTCTTCTTTTAGGTTTGTTGAGGGATTACCTTCTTGTTGTTTCTAGGGCGTGGTTCCTGTCCTTGTATTGGTTTTTTTCTGTTATTATCCTTTGAAAGGCTGGATTCGTGGAGAGATAATGTGTGAATTTGGTTTTATCGTGGAATACTTTCGTTTCTCCATCTATGTTAATTGAGAGTTTGGCTGGGTATAGTAGCCTGGGCTGGAATTTGTGTTCTTTTAGTGTCTGTATAACATCCGTCCAGGATCTTCTGGCTTTCATAGTCTCTGGTGAAAAATCTGGTGTAATTCTGATAGGCTTGCCTTTATATGTTACTTGGCCTTTTTCTCTTACTGCTTTTAGTATTCTATCTTTATTTAGAGCATTTGTTGTTCTGATTATTATGTGTTGGGAGGTATTTCTTTTCTGGTCCAGTCTATTTGGAGTTCTGTAGGCTTCTTGTATGTTCATGGGCATCTCTTTCTTTAGATTTGGGAAGTTTTCTTCTATAATTTTGTTGAAGATGTTTGCTGGTCCTTTAAGTTGAAAATCTTCATTCTCATCCACTCCTATTATCCGTAGGTTTGGTCTTCTCATTGTGTCCTGTATTTCTTGGATGTTTTGAGTTAGGATCTTTTTGCATTTTACATTTTCCTTGATTGTTGTGCCGATGTTCTCTATGGAATCTTCTGCACCTGAGATTCTCTCTTCCATCTCTTGTATTCTATTGCTGATGCTCATATCTATGGTTCCAGATTTCTTTCCTAGGGTTTCTATCTCCAGTGTTGCCTCATTTTGGGTTTTCTTTATTGTGTCTACTTCCCTTTTTAGGTCTAGTATGGTTTTGTTCATTTCCATCATCTGTTTGGATGTGTTTTCCTGTTTTTCTGTAAGGACTTCTACCTGTTTGATTATGTTATCCTGTTTTTCTTTAAGGATTTGTAACTCTTTAGCAGTGTTCTCCTGCAATTCTTTAAGGGATTTTTGTGCTTCCTCTTTAGTGTCTTCTGCCTGTTTAGCAGTGTTCTCCTGTATTTCTTTAAGTGTGTTATTAAAGTCCTTCTTGAAGTCCTCTACCATCATCAGGAGATATGCTTTTAGATCCGTGTCTAGCTTTTCCGGTGTGTTGGGGTGCCCTGGACTGGGCGAAGTGGGGGTGCTGGGTTCTGATGATGGTGAGTGGTCTTGGTTTCTGTTAGTAAGATTATTACGTTTACCTTTCGCCATCTGGTAATATCTGGGGTTAGTTGTTATCGTTGTCACTGTTTAAAGATTGGAGCAGAAGCTGTGTTCCACTCACCAGCAGTCTCAAAATCCTGTGGCGGGGGTTGTGGGCAGCTGACGGTACCCTGGTGCTGGTCCAGCCGGAAGAGGCCTGTGGTCCTACTCAGGCCGGTTTTCTGCTTCCCTAACTAATGCAGTCTTTGGTCCCGCGTGCAATTGGATTGGAGCAGAAGCTGTGTTCCACTCACCAGAAGTCTTAAGATCAGGCAACCCTGTGCTACAGCTACCCCGGCGCTGATCCGGCAGGATGAGGCCTGTGGCCCTACTCAGGCCAGTTTCTGCTTCCCTAATAATGCAGTCTCAGGTCCCGCACGCAATTGGATTGGAGCAGAAGTTGTGTTCCACTCTCCAGAAGTCTTAAGATCCTGTGGCAGGTGTTGTGGGTAGCTGGCGAGTTTCAACCAACCCTGCGCCCCAGCTGCCCCAGTGCTTTTCTGACCAGAAGAGGCTTGTGGCCCTATGTAGGCCGGATTTCTCTCTCCCCAACCAGAGCAGTCTCAGGTCCCGCGTGATTGGGCTGGAGTAGAAGCTGTGTTCCACTCACCAGCAGTCCCAAAATCCTGCAGCGGGGGTCGTGGGTAGCTGGCGGGTGTCAGGCAACCCTGCGCTCCAGCTACCCCGGCGCTGATCCGGCCGGATGAGGCCTGTGGCCCTACTCAGGCCGGTTTCTGCTTCCCTAACTAATGCAGTCTCAGGTCCCGCGTGCAATTGGATTGGAGCAGAAGTTGTGTTCCACTCTCCAGAAGTCTTAAGATCCGGATGAGGCCTGTGGCCCTACTCCCAATAAATGTTCTTAACCATTAAGCTATCTCTTCAGTCCCACTCAGTAACTTATATTTTATAAGTTACTCCATAGCAAAAGGTGTTGTAGATTCACAAGATAAAAAAATGAACAGTCAGGTGGTAATCAGTCCTGGAGAGAACTGTAGTCTGCAAAAAAATATTAAATCATGAAGGGGCTATGGTATTGTGACAAGTTGTGAGTCAGTCAGTTATTATTGAGTGGCGAAATCAAAAGAAAATTCAGCTGAATAGTAGGAAGAAAATGTCTAAATTATGGCAAGAACAAATGCTAAGACCTTGAAATGAGGCTGCTCAGCAAATTTGAGAATAATCAAGGAAATTTGTAGAGTTGAGGAGACAAATTGTCCAGACAGGCAGGGATGAAAAAACAAATGTTTTCACTTCTAGAACAAACTAGATGTGGTCATATGGGTGGGTAGTAATGTTGGTTTATTCTAAGACAAAAAGATACCAAGCATTGAAAATATGGAGAAAAGGAGAAACCTAGAGGACAAGGTAGAGAGTGCAGTGAGTTAGTCTAACAACTAGATACATTATTTCTAATAAAGAGAAAAATCAAGTCAGAAGAAAACTTGAAATTTAAAGGGCTACCAATTTAAACTCTACTGAAATATATTATTAAAAGATTTAAGCAAGATAGAGGATCTATCTGTACCCATAAAAGCACATAGAGATTACAAATAGGAGTATTGCACTAACATATGTGATGGAAAAAATATAAAATATTCAGGGCAATAAGAGAAATAAAAGCATTTACCTTTAGAGAGGTAAGAGTTGAGAACTGACTGCACAAGCTGAAATAAACGCTAGAGGAGGCAAAGCTGAATTAAATGACAGTATCAAGTTTTATCAATGAATAGAACTTTCCAGAATAAGAACAAAATGTATATATACTTTTAAACAAATTTTTAAAACAACTTGTCACCGGCAGAAATAAATTAAAGAATTATTGAATGAAGACTGCCAATATGGCTCAGCAAGCAAAGATATTGAATACTACCTATGACTATCTGCTTTCAAACCATCGCTAGGGCTCTCATAGTCTATGGAGAGAATCATCTCAAGCTAGATGTCCCCGACCTCCACACAAGTGCACTGGTATACACATGACCCACACTGTACCCCCCTCGTAAACACAATTAAATATATTAATTGAATTTTAAAATATTAAAGTGAACTCATCAAAAAAGGTTAACATAAGCTAAAGGGGAATTTAAGAAGGAATACATACCAACACAAATATTAATTCCATGTTAGATAACTGATACTGGTTTACAAAGCAATAATTACATACACTTTTGAATATAGAGATATATATTTAAATATATACACACATATTTAAACATATCTCTCTATCATTGGATAGATAGATAGATAGATAGATAGATAGATAGATAGATAGATAGATAGATAGATAATTTTAAATATATACCATGGAATTACTTTTTTAAAAAGTAAAAAGTATAATACTGAGAAAAACTAAGCAAAATCAAAGATATCGGATGTCTTTGCTTTCTCTACAAAAGAGGTAAAAGCAAATAAGATTTCACTTTGATTAGTTAAAATGCATTTTTTAAAAAAAACTTCGTTACCTCAAAACCTATAAAGTACCGTTACACTATATTTAATCTAGTGTAAATACTGAAAATAATCACTATACCCATTACTTCCTCATCATTCCATGACTTCCCAATAAAAGCATTTCAAAGAAGACATGATTACTTCTTTCCCAAAAAAAAGTACACAATTGAGTTTGATAAATTCCAGGTCACTGACAAGAGCAATTTTAATAGCATGGGTAATAAATTCTTTGCTGGTACATGGTCCAGATAGGATAGGTGGAAGAAGAAAGCAAATACAGACAGCTTTTGAAAACATTATTTCTCAATACACTGAAGCACAAAGTACTTGTACTATAGAGCAAAACCAAGATAGTTCTGTGCATTGGTGTGTTATTTAATATGAGGAATAGTACATATCTGTAGGGAATGATACTGCAGGTAGAAAACTTAATTTAAGTCATTTGTGAGAGACTTTGGAACAATCACTTTAGTTGTGAATTAGGTGAAAGAACATAGTTTTCAAGATAGAGGGTTGGACTGGAATAGAAAAAACTAATGCAGCTCAAAACATGAGTGAAAGAGAAGACAAGATAGCCATAGATGGAGTCAAAAGAGTTGATAGCAGGGATGGGGTGGGATAAATTCTTCTTTCTGATCTGTTTATTATTGTTATTGTTGTTGTTTGTTGTTGCTGCTGCTGCTGCTATTGCAGTGAAATAGGAGTATGATGAAAAGACAAAGTCAGGCAGTGTGGAAGAATCATTAACATAACATTGTATGTTTTTTCTTCAGTAACCTGGATACAAGGGCAGAAAATTTGGTGGCTTAAATGGGGCTAGAATTGATGAAAGGAAGGAAGGAAGGAAGGAAGGAAGGAAGGAAGGAAGGAAGGAAGGAAGGAAGGGAGGGAGGGAGGGAGGGAGGGAGGGAGGGAGGGAGGGAGGGAGGGAAGGAGGGAAGGAGGGAAGGAGGGAAGGAGGGAAGGAGGGAAGGAGGGAAGGAGGGAAGGAGGGAAGGAGGGAAGGAGGGAAGGAGGGAAGGAGGGAAGGAGGGAAGGAGGGAAGGAGGGAAGGAGGGAAGGAGGGAAGGAGGGAAGGAGGGAAGGAAGGAAGGAAGGAAGGAAGGAAGGAAGGAAGGAAGGGAAGGAGGGAGGGAGGGAGGAAGAAGGAAAGAGAAAGAAAGAAAGAAAGAAAGAAAGAAAGAAAGAAAGAAAGAAAGAAAGAAAGAAAGAAAGAAAGAAAGAAAGAAAGAAAGAAGAGAGAGAAGGGGGGATAACATCATGAAATGCAGCAGACTGGGTGAGGAGAGAAAACACCAGTTCCATGATGAAAAGCTGTATGAACAGATGAAAGTGAGGAATCACGAGGTATTCAGGTATCTCGTGATCATTTAGAAACATGGAGAGATCCTGGAAGAAATAGAAATCTTCACCTAATACAAGTGAGGAAACATCCCTTACCAGAAAACCTTAGTGTGCTCAAGGTCAACAAAATCAACTACTTCATCTTAAATACATTAACATTGGATCCCACCCGTCATGAAACGAGACTAATACTCATTGAAGAGGCCTTTGAATCATTCTAAATGTCACACTTCATCATGCCCTTAGAGAAAATCCTGTAACGATTCTGGGGCTAGAATTGATGAAAGGAAGGAAGGAAGAGATTCTACTTTTTTCTGTCACTTACTAGTTTCCAGTGGGAGAATTCCAAGATGAGGGATTGGATTTCAAATCCTTTCATTACCCTGCTTCACACTCCATACTACAAGTGACCCCCACCTCACCTGTGTACCTGCCATAAACTTTGATTACAAATCCCTTAAAAATTCATCTAGCCTATTTTGTGTGGGTAAGTGTGTGTGTGACCTGGATACCATCACACCTTTGAATTCTGAGATTAAACACTAGGTCTATCGTGGCACTATGGTGTTTTAAATTAAATTAATTTATTCTTCATCCTCTTCTACTACTTTCATTTGAAGATGAACTAAGTTATTAAATGAACTGATAAATAGGTCTCCCCTCCGAGGTAGGAGCCAAGCTAAGGGCTTAGCCTTGAGACTAAACAGACATAGGTGTGGAGTGGCAGCAATTATTACAAGAAAATAGATTGTCAATGAAGGAGAGTTCTTAATAAAACATCAGCAATGCAAACTCAGCAAAATAAGGACAGATTTATGGATGTTGTCCAGAAAGTAATGTTTCCTTCTAGTTCAAGGGAAATGTAGCAGATTGTTCCAAAAGGAAGATTCTGTGCAAATGCCAGTAATCTCTGATACCTATATTAATAAGATCACCACTCAACGTTTTGCTAGCCTCTCATTTTAAAATAGTATTATTACAATCTCTGATGCTTTTATAGAAGAAGTCATTAAAATTTGGCAAGAAACTAGAAACAATGACTCTGGGTTGTACCTCTTAAGTTCGGTTAAGCACCTTTGGCTTTTATGTTCAGCTGTTTATTGGTGTTGAGGTAGTTATTTAATTACCTACTTGGTTTAATGAAGTCACTTATTACTGTCAAGGTAGCCATAATCAAGGGCATAATACATATAAAGTATGAAAACAATGAAAATTAATTCATCAGCCAATATGAATGCTTATTACAAAAGAGACATTTAGTTGTTTGGGGTTTGGCATTGACATTAGCTTGTGATGACTTTCTGGCTTAGAGTCAATAATCTATTATCTCATTTTGAAATAAAATAAATCTAGTGAGAAAAAGTCATTGAACCATTTGTTTTGCAGGCAAAGTGAAGGGAGGGTGTATTTATTCACCCTTTAAAACACCTGGAAAAACAAATTACTGAGGCAAGACAGAATGTGCTGTATTGTTATTGCATGCATTAAGCTCCATTCTCCACTAAATTTCTGTTCTGCTGTAGATTTTTAAAGAGCAAGGTTTGGAGTTGTCTGATGGTGTTATTTAGCAGAGAAGTCATTTCCTTTATATTAGAATACATGGCAATAAAGCAGAAGGCTTAGAGAATGCTTACTTAAAAGTTTAAGGAGAAATGGGTTTACTTTTAGTGTTTCTTTGCCTATTTGTTTGTTTTCAAAAAAGAGAAAATGAAAAATCTAAACAAAAAATTCTTAAAATGATAGTTTCATAAAAAGTTTAAAACCATCAAATTTATATATTTATATATATATATATGGTCCTAAAGCAAAATTACCTACAATTTTTATCTATATGTACTTTTTATCATTATATTACTATTATTAGTGCTGTTATTATTGTTGTATTGTAATATATATCTGAACTTATTAATTGAACAGTCTGAGAGAAGTTCCCAAGCATGATTATATGTTTTTGTTGGAGTACAAATACACTTAACATAATAAAATAAACCTATTCCAAAAGGTTGTGGTATTTTAAAGGTTAAAAATAAGAGTTATATTAGATACTTTGGAATAATAATCCTTGGCTACAATAATTAATAAGAATAGCATCAGTCCCTGGCTGAATAGATGTTACTCTGTGACTAATCGGATGACCTTGTAGAATATTCTTACACATTTTGTGTAAGGACGCAGTGGTTTTATGTAAACTCATGACTCTCATAGCCTTTTATAACAATCACTACCAGGTATTCATAAAAGAAAAAACTCTATTTATAGCTTTGTTTCTTCTTCTTCATCATTTTTATCGTTGTCTTCTTTTTCTTCCTCCTCCTCCTCCTCCTCCTTCTTCTTCTTTCCCCACCCCCTCCTCCTCCTTCTCCTCCTTCTCTTGCCCCTCTCCTTCCTCCTCCTCTCCTTACCCCTCCTCCTCCTTCTCCTGCTCCTCTTGCTTCTAGCTTTCCTCCTTGGTTTTACGCTTGACGCAGGTGACTCCATTTTGATTCTCATCACTTCTACATTTCTTTCACATGTATTAATAATTATCCACGAAGTAACTGCAGTAAGTCCTGTGATTACATCGATATAAGGTGAGGAAAACAAGGCCTAGAGAAAAGAAGAAAAGGGGACCAACAAAATGTCTAAGCTGGTAAAGGTGTTTTTGCTGACTCTAAATACCTAAACCCAGAATCCACATTGTCAAAGAAAATAACTAACTCCTGCAATTTGTCATCTAACCCACACACACACACACACACACACACACACACACACCCTGGCAAGCATGCACACACTCACATGCATGTGCACAAGCACACAAATCAAATAAATATAATTTAGATGTGTTTCTTATTTCCATCCAATGTGTGTTAATCATGTTTCCCCTCCTCAATTCCCCTAGATCTGCCCCACCTACCTCTTTACTGAACTTCGTATTTTTCCTTTCACCTTCTCTCTCAGATCACCACTAAAAGACAGAAAAAATGAAAATCAAGGTGAAAAAGCAAAAGGAAGAAAAGAGAAAAAAAAAAGAAAAGAAATATAAAAGGCCCAAATGAAACAAAATGGCCTGACAAAAACATCAATAACAACAATAAAACCCGTTCCAGGTAGGCATAGGGCCTACCCTGGAGTGTGGCTGATATGCCCAGTGACATGCCCTTAGAAGAAAAATGATTTTCACTTTGCCAGCAGGTATGAATTGCAGATAGTTTCTTTTTGTTTTTCATTAATGTGTTTATTCACTTTACATCTGATCACTGCCCCCTCCCTCCTCTCCTCCCAGTCTCATCCTCAACTACTCCTCCTCTTCAGAGAACAGAAAGCCCCCTATGGGTACCAACCTGCCCTGGCACATCAATTCACAGAAGGACTAAGTGCATCTTCTCCCAGTCAGGCCAGACAAAGCATTCCAGCTAGCAGAAGGGGATCTAACTTCAGGAAACAGAGTCAGAGATAGCCCCTGTTCCATTTGTAATGGGGGCCCGCATGAAGACCAAGCTGCACATCTGCTACAAATATGTAGGGAGCCTAGTTTCAGCCTCTGCATCCTCTTTGGTCTCTGTGAGCCTCCATGGCCCAGAATAGTTGACTCTATAGGTCTCCTTGTACAGTTCTTGACCTCTCTGGCTCAATTCTTGCCCACACTTTTCCACAAGATTCCCTGAACCCCTCCTGATACTTAGCTATAGATCTCTGCATCTGTTTCCATCAGTTGCTGAATGAAGCCTCAAAGAAGATGGTAATGCTTAGCTGCATTCTGCAAGCATAGCATATTATGAGTAATAATGTCAGGGGTCTCTCTCCCATTGGGCGGTTCTCAAGTTGGGCCAGTTATTGATTGGCCATTCCCTCTATCTCTGCTCCATCTTTATCCAGCACATATTGTAGGCATGACAAATTATGGGTTTAAGGTTTTGTAGGTGGATTGGTGTCCCCCTCCTTCCACTGGAAGTTCTACCTGACTACAGGAGGGGGCCTCTTCAGGTTTCATATCTCCAGCTGCTAGGAGATAGGGTCACCCCCATCGACTTCCAAGATTAGCCACATTCCCTTGTTCAATAGACATCCATCTCTGAGGCAAAGTGTTGAACATGCAAATTAAAGAGAAAAAAAAACAGGTTCCAACAAAATGAATGGGTTAAATTTACCTGTCACAATGCTTGACAAAGAATGTACTTCTTTTTTTTTTTAAGCTCAAAAAAACACTGAAATAATGTAGATTACAGAGAATTGATGAGATTTTGATCCCTGGCATTTGAGTAGTAACCATTAAATAATCCTCTGCCTTTGAGGTTGTCCAGTCCGGTAGTCATACAATAAAGAAGTCTTCTTTTGCATCACATTTGTTACTTAGCTCCGTAATTTTAAAATCCAGTTTTAAAAGTAAACTTCTCCAAAGTTTTGAGTAAGAAATTCTGATATTTTGATGAACTGTACTTTCAATACAGTATTTATCATGGATGGCAAAATGAATTAGGTGTAGGTAGGCCAACCTAGTAAAGGCCATGGTCCAAGTAAGATAGAGTCGGTGCGTCCTTCTCCAACAGGAGCTATATATGGTACTTTAGGTTTATACCCACAGGCTTTAGGCTCAAGTGATTGGTTATTGTCTAGATGGCTGGGTACTCAGGGGACAGGATAATACAGTACAGGCAATAGTGAGACCCTGAAATTACTACTGAGAGCACAGTCAGAATGACTAGTATGGGTCATGGCATTTATATGAAGAACAATTCATTTAAAATGTCAAAGCAGAGGGTACTGTAAGGTCACAGGATGGAAAGTTGCTGGTCAAACCCAGGTATGTGAAATCATGACAGACATGTGGTTTGCATTTTGACGATGTAAGACAGTCTGCATCTTTTAATGTTTTCCCCTTAGATATTTTCCCTATCAAATGTGGCATTTGACACAGCAGGGCAGTTTGAGCAGGCAAGGCACCAGCAGAACTCAATTGCTTGCAGTTAGCTTTGACAAAGCACACATCTCTCTTTAAGACCTCCTACTTAGTTCCTCGAAATTTCAGGTCTGGAAAAAGATAGAGAACCATGAAGCTACCTGTCACCTTAATTAATTGAGTGCACATTTAAGAGAGAGAGAGAGAGAGAAATGCCTTTCATATTCAAGTAGCAAATATGACATCAACAGTGACTCACAGATATTTACATTCATTATAATAAAGGAGACTGATATAAACTAATGAAAAGTCATAAAAATTAGATCCAAAAATCAATGAAAATGCAGGTACAAGGCAATGTGGAAATATAAAAATAGTATGCTAATTTCCAACTGAGGAAATCATAGAGAGGGAAGTTATTAAGCTTTTTCTTTCTTTTTTAGTTATTAAACTTTTAAAGAGTGAGCAAACTTAAGTAGATTTAACTTATTGATTTACTCCACAATCAACTTAATCAATGACTATTTTGAATTTTCATGCTATACAAATTATATTATAGGTGCTATGCTACACTAATGGAATATGCAATTATGTGATAGAGTCAGACTTACAATAATAAATAACATATTAATATGAATTGATACATGCTATAAAACAAAAGCAAATGGCTTTATAGAATGTATGATAAAAACTAATTGTAAACTACTGTATCAGAGAATCAAATGTTTTCACATTGAATATCTACCATTTATGCCTAAACTGTGACTAGATGACCGGGGAGGAATAAGGATGGCTGAGGTGTCCACATCTGGAAAATGTCAAGAAGAGTCAAGCCCAGCTTCCCCAGCTATTTGTAGAAAATGGAGCAGAATCCATATATGAGAGATTTCCAGATCTATAAGATGTGCCTGTAGTATAATGATCGTTTTATTTTTTGAGGTGGGTGCAGCGAACTTTATTGATGGTATTCAAGAGAGTAGGGAGGGCTCCCTAGGCCCCTCCTGTTATTATGGGGGTCTGGGATGGAAATTGTGAGGGAGATGCTCAGTGTTGGGATAGGTATACCTCAGCAACCGAGGGCCTCTCTTTTGTTCTCAGTGTCCTTGCTGGGGTGGGTGGTCCAGGGTTTCTTACTCCTTGGAGGCCATGTAGGCCATGAGGTCCACCACCCTGTTGCTGTAGCCGTATTCATTGTCATACCAGGAAATGAGCTTGACAAAGTTATCATTGAGATCAATGCCAGCGCCGGCATCAAAGGTAGAAGAGTGGGAGTTGCTGTTGAAGTCGCAGGAGACAACCTGGTCCTCAGTGTAGCCCAAAATGCCCTTCAGTGGGCCCTCAGATGCCTGCTTCACCACCACCTTCTTGATGTTATCATACTTGGCAGGTTTCTCCAGGTGGCACGTCAGATCCACAACGAACACATTGGGGGTAGGAACACGGTAGGCCATGCTAGTGAGCTTCCCGTTCAGCTCTGGGATGATCTTGCCCACAGCCTTGGCAACATCAGTGGATGCAGGGATGATGTTCTGGGCAGCCCCACGACCATCACGCCACAGCTTTCCAGAGGGGCCATCCACAGTCTCCTGGGTGGCAGTGATGACATGGACCGTGGTCATGAGCCCTTCCACAATGTCAAAGTTGTCATGGATGACCTTGGCCAGGGGGGCTAAGCAGTTGGTGGTGCAGGATGCATTGCTGACAATCTTGAGTGAGTTGTCATATTCCTCGTGGTTCACACCCATCACAAACATGGGGGCATCGGCAGAAGGGGCGAAGATGATGACCCTTTTGGCTCCACCCTTCAAGTGGGCCCCAGCCTTCTCCATGGTGGTGAAGACACCAGTAGACTCCACGACATACTCAGCACTGGCCTCACCCCATTTGATGTTAGCGGGGTCTCACTTCCGGAAGATGGTGATGGGTTTCCCATTGATGACAAGCTTTCCATTCTCGGCCTTGACTGTGTCGTTGAATTTGCCGTGGGTGGAGTCATACTGAAACATGTAGACCATGTAGTTGAGGTCAATGAAGGGGTCGTTGATGGCAACAATCTCCACTTTGCCATGTGGAGAGCAGATGGCAGCCCTGGTGATCAGGCGCCCAATATGGCCAAATCCGTTCACACCTACCTTCACCATTTTGTCTACGGGAAGAGGCTGACACTGCACAAGAAGATGCGGCTGTCTCTGGAACAGGGGGGAGCAGAAAGCCATAATGTTCTTTAATAGTCTCTAGAGTTAGACACTGGATTCAACCGAATCACAAATAGCAAGTATATCTCTGTTGTTTGTAAGAAAAGTCCAGGGTGATGTAGAATGGAGACACTGAAAGTCAAAGTTAATGTGCAATTGGGAAAGGGAATTTGCAACATAGCTGAGACTATAATCTGAGACTGTTAGTTTTTTCTGCTCTTACCATGTGCTGAGTTACAGAGTCCTTCTGGTATATTTGGAAATAGTTCTGTGTTTCAAATTTAAAACGACCATAGCTTAGAACAGAATTCAGGTAAACAACCATCACTACCGAATAGGTGATAATTCAAGACTTGTTTTCTTTGTGATGTGACATATGAGATACTAAATGTTTTTATTTTAAATATTAGAGCATATGGTCTAATAGTTACAGAAAGCCTCTTTCAATGTGGTTCATAATATATCACTCTTTACCTTGGTTCAGCTAGGGACAACAGTGGAAAAACTTATTCCTGGTTTGTACTTCAAGTTGTTAGTCATTCACAACAGTGTATTAGAGTCACAGGATTAAGAAAAGTATATAATGTTATTATAACAAATGAGAAATAACCAAATATAAGAGCCCTGTTTTCATAATTAATAGTATTCAAAAATCCAAACTGCATTATATCTCCTTATTTTCCTATGAGAACTGGTGAAGATTGTTGACTATATTATGATATGATTTACATGTATTCAGGGACATAAACAGATTTCCTCCTAAAAAAAGACATTAATTAAACATAGTGGAGATATCTTAAATATTACAAACTGATTTATGATAAGTATTTTATGAGCCATTACAGAGACTATTGGCTTGTAAACAAAGGAAGTGGAAATTCATTAATTCCTATTTTATCGGCCAATCAAAATATTTTGGTCATTAAGAAATAAATTATAAATTCATAGGTGAAATATTAAAACCAATTTACATAAACATTGAATGAAGTAGTACATGGGACTATTTAAAATTTTGCTTTTGAACTTTTAATTTCATATATGTACATAAATGTCTATAACTTATTTCTCATATTAGTTTAGACATAGTTAATCCCAAATGATATATATTATTAAAATCAAATCATTTGGGAACAATCAACTGTCTAAAGTTTAGTGACTACTGAATTCTGGAGCTTTCTTGTATAGTTTTTTAAAATGACAAACAATGTATCAAATACATTATATTGTCTCCCATTCCATGGGTTGATTGATTTTTTCACTGTCCACACTGTTTTTAGATTGATGTAATCCCAATTGGTTATCTTTCCTACAGCAAACTGTGTTTGTTGTTACATTCAAAATTCATCTCACAAGCAACTTTTTTAGTAGTTTAAGTTTCATGTTTTACATTTGAATTTTAATTCTCCAAACGTTGATATGTATAGGTGGTAAAGAAACTGAATATTCTTGAATTCAGCTTGGATATTATTCGGCCCCATGAAAGGAAATTCCCCAATTTTTAGCAACATGAATGAAATTGAAGGTGATTGCATGATCTGAAATGTCAGTCATAGAAGGGGAAACACTGTGTGATCCCATTTACATGAGAACTCAGTAATTGCCAGATTTACAGGAGCAGAGACAAGAATAATGGTTTCCAGGGTAGAGAAAATGAAACGCTGCTGTTCATTTCAGTTTTCCTAGATAAGTAAAGTATAGAGACTTGTTCAACCCAGTGCATACAGTTTATCGTCCCGCATTGTGTACCTGAGAGCCCTTTAAACAATCCGGCACTTTATTATGCTCCTATCATACAGATAGACACAAAGGAAACCAGGGAGTGTTGCCGAGACCCTTGCTTCAGCTGTGGGGACAATGGCACTGATTCTGAATGTGTTCCAACTCAACATGAACTGTGCACCTGACAAAGGCAAAGCTCAGTGTATTTGAAGTCTACTTCAATAAAACTATTGTTAAAAGGAGATTGTTGGTAGAGCCAACTGCCTCATGGAAATCGTATCATCAGGCTTACATTGTTCGGTGTTTTAGAACTCCAATGAACTGGCTAAAATAGTCTAATGTTGCTGGCAGAGAGGATAAATAATGTTTATGTACTTATTTTATTTTTATACACTTTAACTAAAAATATAATTAACCTTTTCCCCTTCCATTTCTCTCTAGCCTGTCAAGGCCCCTCCCTCTAACTCCTCCAACCCTCCCCACCGACTCTCGCAGTAATAGCCTCTTTTTTTTATTATTGCTACATATAGAGAGATATGGATGTGTAAATATATGCATAGATATGGATGCATAAATATATAAATACAACCTGGTGACCCTGTTTTTCTTTTCTCATGTGTATACAGTTTCAGGACTTACATGTTTGTAATGGATAACCAGCTCAAGGACTCAACCTGGACAAAGGCTAATCTCCTTTTCCATGAAGACAGTGGTCTGTAAGTTTTTTTGGTTTTGGTTTTGTTTGTTTTTGCTTTTTTGGCTTGATTTTGTTTGTTTGTTTATTTTGTTTGTTTTAGGTGTGGGATCCTGTGAGATTTTTCTCCTCACACATTAGGGTATCTATTGATACTGCCATTATTTGGGTCTCCTTCATGCAGCCATGAGAGGTTGTGTCACAGCATACATGCTGGCATTCTGGGGCCCTCTTTTGTGATGTTTTCTGAGCCACAGAGGCCATTGTTATCACATACAGATTTCATTGGTATTTTTCTCCCCACTGTCTGTGGATCCCTGTATCATGTCCAGTTGTGGTTTTCCCTAATGGACTTCATTTGATGGAAATAAAAGATTCCTTGACAAAGGTAGTAGTTACACTTTTCTGTGGGAATACAGATAGGATTTAGAATGCAGCTGCTCTAAAAAGTGGCAGTAGAGATTTCCCTACTGTTGATTGCGCCTTAAGTCCAATTAGACAGCTATTGTTTGCCACAAGCATGTGAGTGCTACTAATTTATCTTTATGAATAGATCACCATGCTGGACATTGCTGTGGTTTGTGGCTGACATAGCTGGGATGGAGTGTTGATTTCTTCTCTCCCTTGACAGCTTGCAGAGTATTTTCTAGTACCATGAAATCTAGACTCCATGAAAGCAGCTTTCCAGTTAGATTCAGCTTGAATAATCTAAGTCCTATGTCCTAAATGTGCAGTGTCTCCAGCAATGAGAGCTTATCTTCAACCTCTGAGAGGCAGTCAGGGGCCAGATTTTATTCCCTTTGCAGTCTGCCCTCCAGCTGTTCCACATCCCATACCTCCTCCCAGTCCCCTGGTCTCCTCAAAGATGTATCCACCCCACCACGAACACCACCACCAGACCTCTAAACTCCCTGGGAATGCCAGTCTCTTGAGAGAGGTGCATCTTCTCTGACTGAACCCAGACCCAGCAGTCCTCTGTTGTATATGTGTTGGGGGCCTCCTATCAGCTGGTGTATGCTGCCTGGTTGGTGATCCAGTATCTGAGAGATCTTGGGGGCTCAGGTTAATTGAGACTGCTGCTTTTAAGTTACATTGGTTTTATCTACAGAATTGGACTTCTATTAATAATATACACAAATATATCAAAATTATATTGCAATCTAAACATCTCTCTGTTGCTATTTTCCAATTGAGAAAATGAAACTTCATTAAACTATCTCTGGACAGCATTTGTTTTGGGTAATGTTCACAGAAGAAATATTTGTGTTGTTCAGTAGTAGAGAATTAATATATAGTCCTTCCCACAGAGGAAGACACCTCCTGTTTTTAAATTAAAATAATGAAGCAGAAAGTTACTTGTAGATTCTAAAATCTTTAAAGTTTATATATGTTAAACTGACACAGTGGTAAGTTGAGATAAATATTTAAATAGCAATGGCATTGAAGAAGAAATAACTTATGGGCAGCAATTAAGAAGTAAATGAGATTGGAATAACAAAAAACTAGAATAGCAAAAACTATGCTCAACAATAAAAGAACTTCTGATGGAATCACCAACCCTGACCTCAAGCTGTACTACAGAGCAATTGTGAAAAAAAACTGCATGCTATTGGTAGAGTGACAGGCAGGTAGATCAATGGAATAGAATTGAAGACCCAGAAATGAACCGACACACCTATGGTCACTTGATCTTTGACAAGGGAGCAAAAACCATCCAGTGGAAAAGAACAGCATTTTCCACAAATGGTGCTGGCTCAACTGGCGGTTAACATGTAGAAGAATTCGAATTGATCCATTCTTATCTCCTTGTACAAAACTCAAGTCCAAGTGGATCAAGGACCTTCACATAAAACTAGATACACTGAAACTTATAGAGGAGAAAGTGGGGAAGAGCCCGGAAGATATGGGCACAGTGGAAAACTTCCTGAACAGAACAGCAATGACTTGTACTATAAAATCCAGAATCGACAAATGGGACCTCATAAAATTGTAAAGCTTCTGTAAGGCAAAGGACACTGTCAATAATGCAAAAAGGCAACCAACAGATTGGGAAAAGATATTTACCAATCCTAAATGCTATAGAGGGCTAATATCCAATACATACAAAGAACCCAAGAAGTTAGACTCCAGAGAACCAAATAATCCTATTAAAAACTGGGGTACAGAGTTAAACAAAGAACTCTCAACTGAGAAATACTGAATGGCTGAGAAGCACCTAAAAATATTCAATATCCTTAGTCATCAGGGAAATGCAAATCAAAACAACCCTAGACCACCTCACACCAGTCAGAATGGCTAAAGTCAAAACGTCAGGTGACAGCAGATGCTGGCGAGGATGTGGAGAAAGAGGAACACTCCTCCATTGCTGGTGGAATTGCAAGTTGATACAACCACTTTGGAAATCAGTTTGGCAGTTCCTCAGAAGATTGGACGTAGTACTACTTAAGGACTCAGCAATACCTCTCCTGGGCATATACCCAGAAGATGCTCCAACAGGTAAGAAGGACACATGCTTCCCTATGTTCATAGCAGCCTTATTTATAATACCCAGAAGCTGGAAACAGCCCATATGTCCCTCAATAAAGGAATGGATACAGAAAATATTACATTTACACAATGGAGTACTACTCAGCTATTAAAAAAACAATAAATTTATGAAATTCTGAGGCAAATGGATGGATCTGGAGGATAACATCCTGAGTGAGGTAACCCAATCTCAAAAGAAGGCACATGATATGCATTCACTGATAAGTGGATATTAACCCAGAAGCTCGGAATACCCATGATACAATTCACAAAACACATGAAACTCAAGAAGAAGGAAGTGTGGATACTTCGATCCTTCTTAGAAGAGGGAACAAAATACCCATAGAAGGAGTTACAGAGACAAAGTGTAAATCAGAGACTGAAGTAATGACCAGCCAGAGACTGCTCTACCTGGGCATCTATCTCATATACAGTCACCAAACCAAGACAGTATTGTAGATGCCAACAAGTGCTTGCTGGCAGGAGCCTGATATTGCTGTCCCCTGAGAGGCTCTGCCAGTACCTGACAAATACAGAAGTGGATGCTCACAGCCATCCATTGGTCTGAGCAGAGGGTCCCCAATAAAGGAGTTAGAGAAAGGACCCAAGGAGTTGACGGGGTTTACAGCTCCATAGGAAAACAACAATATAACTAATCAGTACCCCCCAGAGCTCAAAGGGACTAAACCACTAACCAAAGAGTGGGACACATGGTGGGACTCATGGCTCCAGCTACATATCCAGCAGAGGATGGCCTAGCCATTCATCCATGGGAAGAGAGGCCCTTGGTCTATGCCCCAGTGTAGGATAATGTCTGGGCCAGGAATTGGGAATGAGTGGGTTGGTGAGCAGGGGGAGGGGTGAGGGATTAAGGGGAGGGGGGTCCTCAGAGGGAGACCTGGAAAGGGGATAACATTTGAAATGTAAATTAAAAAAATCTAATAAAATTTAAAAAATAAAAAAAGAAGTAAATGAGATTGCATATGTCTCATAGAAAAGTATCTGCTACATAAAGAAATGAAAATGATCACAATAATTTTGACTATTTTGTTTTAATTTCTAATCTTTTATGATAAGTATTTTTGATTTAGTGGGTAGAAGGAAGGTAAACATGAGGTAGACCTTGAGAGAAAGAAAAGGAAGATTTTTTACTTGCTTTTATAAATAGACTTTTTGTCTACCTCATTGTACTTGAAAAATCATAAACATATATAATTTATACCAAGACATGCAAAAATGAAAAAAAAGATCAACTCAGAAAAGTTAAAGTAACACATAACCAGAATAACCAGAGTTTATGTTCAGAAAAACATCTTTTATGGTGTTTTCCATGTTTTAAAGCATGTATCCAAATATATATCATTCAATGTCCTTATGAAAAATCTTCATGAGATCAGTGAGCCTGTCTCCACTCAAAGGTACCATAAAAGAGTTGTGGGTGGCATTTGGATTCCCCTAAGCCTTTCCTATATTAAGGAAATTAGAACTCTAATTTTCCCATCTCTGGAGTCTCCATTAATATTATGATTTTTTTTACCGAATTACATAAATGATACTAGCAAATAACAAGAAAGAAAAACAAAACAATGTGGGCACTTACTAATTAAGCTGGAGAACTCATTGTCTTCACCACGTTTGATAACTGGGGATTCTGAGAAGTGTTATGCATTGTTAACACATGTGACGTTCCTATCTCGTGGCAGAAAAGAATGAGCAAATAAATCTATATGAAAATGTAAAGACAGAAACTTAGCAATTTGGGAAAACCCCTTTAATGACTATGGTCTACTTCCTGTCTACTTAGTGTTTCTCCTTTTCCCCTTTATACTCAGGAAGTGTAGGAGAAAAAGAGAAGATTTAATGATAAAGAGAAAAGAGATTAACTATATGGAGGACATTTTTCATGGCCTTTTTTCTTTACAAATAGAGAGGAGGATGCCATCTGTTTTCACTATCTGAGCACAAGCTACTGAAAGTGGGTATGTGAATCATGTCATTGACATAAAACCTAGCGACCAATACACTTTGCCCCTTCTTAGAATTGGGAACAAAACACCCATGGAAGGAGTTACAAAGTATGGAGCTGAGACGAAAGGATGGACCATCTAGAGACTTCCGCACCCGGGGATCCATCCCATAATCAGCCTCCAAACGCAGACACCATTGCATACGTCAGCAAGATTTTGCTGAAAAGACCCTAATATAGCTGTCTCTTGTGAGGCTACGCCGGTGCCTGGCAAACACAGAAGTGGATGCCCACAGTCAGCTATTGGATGGATCACAGGGCCCCCCAGTGGAGGAGCTGGAGAAAGTACCCAAGGAGCTGAAGAGGTCTGCAACCCTATAGGTGGGACAACAATATGAACTAACCAGTACCCCCAGAGCTCATGTCTCTAGCTGCATATATAGTAGAAGATGGCCTAGTCGGCCATCATGGGGAAGAGAGGCCCCTTGTTCTTGCAAACTTTATATGCCCCAGTACAGGGGAACACCAGGGCCAAGAAGTGGGAGTGGATGGGTAGGAGAGCAGAGGGGGAGGGGGTGGGAGGGAAGGTATGGGGGACTTTTGGGATAGCATTTGAAATGTAAATGAAGAAAATACCTAATAAAAAATTGGAAAATAAAATAAAATGTAAATAAAGAAAATATCCAATAAAAAATACAGAAAAAAATCACTATTTATAAATATACCAATAATTAATATCTGCCTATAATCCATTCAGGGGAAAAATAGTCCTTAGTATGACTCTTAGGTGTGATATCTTTGGCATAAGGCTCACTCACTGGAGAAATTGCTTCCCTTGTATCACAGTGTCTTTGACCTATGAATCCAATGTCTTACAGAAACACATGCTACTTATGAAACATGCAACACCTGCATATTCTTTTTGCCTTTCAGGTCTGGAGAAAGACAAATGATTCCAAATGCTTTGAGTTTGTGAAGGAAAAAAAATAAAATGTCAGTAAATTCAGAGTCTAGAGAAAGCAATTAGTCACAATTTGTAACTCTGCAATGGGGCATATGAAACTGGCAACAGCTTATATAAACACTCCGTGAGCATATTGCTGACAGCCCGTCAGGCTTTGCTGGTCACATTACTATTTAAAATAAATCTGCAACCAATGTTGACTCAGAGCTTTTCTTGAAAAAAAAAAAAAGACAATTCCTTATGACATCAAATCATCCATATTTTTAAACAAAATTTACTATTGTAATTTCTCCTTAAGCAATGGGAGCAGAGATAACATTAGGAATCTCATACAAAGAAATGAGATTTCCGCTTATTGTGATGAAAAAAAGTAAAAACACTCTGCCTCTTAGTCATAGTGAGCAGGGGAAAATATCAATCACTTGATTGTTTCTTCGTTTTAGGTGTGTCTTCTGAATTGGAGGACATTCGCAGACACTCAGGATGTAAGACAAGGGCTTTCTGTATACACTCCCCAAACAGTAAAATAATATAGACCTCAGAAGATGCAGCCTTTCTTGATTAAATGATGTGTGCTGGGAAAGGGAACAATATTTAAAATGACTCTTGACGGCTTGTTAATAAACTTATCCCAAAGAACTAACTGAACATTACTTTTGTAAGCTAGAGTATTGTCACTAAATGTGCATTTGCATTTTAAAATAACATGAAAGCCATCTTAGCAGGAGAAAGAAATTTTGTCTCATAATGGCAAGTACTAAAGCAACGACAGTAATGAAGTATCTTGGTTTTAAATAACAAATGGCACAAGAATTACTTCCTGAGCAGAAAACTCTAGTTTTTATAAAACATCCCCTGCATGTGTCTAGATAGTTTGTTCATTTGATGAGGGTTAAATGAAATAATAAGGGAGGGTAAATTTGCTTCAAGTATTATATGTGTTCATGTAGATATATTACATACAAATTATATATTATATATATATACATATGTATATATGTGTGTATGTATGTATATAATATGCATGCATTTAATGTAAATGACCATATATAATTTATATATTTGCAAATATGATTTTATATATGACCTATATGAATATACATATATATGTGTGTGTGTATATATATACACACATGTGTATGTGTGTATGTGTGTTTGTATGTGGTTAAGTTAGGATGTTAAAGCCTCTCTAACTTAATTTTTTGAAACCAGGTTTTTCATCTGAAATTCACGGTTTTAATTAGGGTGGTTTTCCAGCAAACACCCAAGAACTACTTGTCCTGGCTCCCTATCCCAGTCTCAGTGATAGGTTGCAGACATTTGCCCCTGGATAAATTTTGATGTGGATGCTGGGGATGTACAGACAGATCCTCTTGTTTGTACCTCAAGCATTTTATGCAATAAGTTACCTTCTAGCCCTCAAAATAATCTTCCTTTTGAAGCCAATCTAGGGCCAGTGGCTGAACGGAATTTTAAGTCAGAAGATGGCATCTTGATTACTAACTGTGTGACTGCAGCCATCTCAGTTATGATTGTATTCTACTAATGTAGTGCCCATTGCCACAAGTCTAACTGCATATGCCTAACACAGATTCATCCTGAGAAATAAATCAAATTCATATGGAAAACACTTGAGTCTTCTCTAGTTTCCCAGGTTCATGGCAAGTCAAGGACGGATGAAAATACTAACTTGGATCTGTCTAAGGTTACTTTTTGTAATCTGCATTGAAGCCGAGAATTGATAGATGTAAATGGGAGATCAAGACGGCAGTGTTGACACACAGCAGGATGTGAGTTACCTCTGGGAAATGAGGAATTCAGCTAATCAGAGAATCACAAATGTGACTGATGAGCCACAAGGACTGCAGTGTGGTGTGCAGCAAATCCACACTCAAGGATTTGTCTCAACAACAAACTTGCAACTGTTCCCTTGTGAACATGCTAATCTATAGTCCTTCATTTCCTGCAGTACAGTTAAACCAACTTTATATTTCAGAATGTAGCACTGATGGACATTTCAAATTCTGTACAATATAATGTGATCACATGTCTATTCTAGTTAAATCAGAAACAGCAGTTTCAAGATATTGTCAACTGGTTTAATGCCATCATTCAAGGAAATGTTTGCATTTATTTAGTAACCCGTGTGATTTTCAGCTTAAAATAACTGGACTTTTTCCTAACACTGCTAGTAGACACCATAAGTTATGATAATTCTGTTTTCTTACTTTTTAATATAACAATAATTCAACAAATTCCATTCATTCATTCAAAAAGAAAACATTATATATTTAGTATAATATAGTTAAAGCAAAATATTTGTATTTGTACCTGAATTTGTCCACAAAACATAAGGTTCTCATCCAATATCAGGCAAAAATACAAATCAGAATGAGATTGAGAAGAAATAAGTGTCCTGGTTTGCATCTAATTTAGTGGGAAAGATGTCTAATGGGAAATACCCAACTTGTCATATAACCATTGCTCAGGCATGAACAAGAACATTCTTTTTCTCTTCCCAGGACTTACAAAAAGCATGGATTTTCAAACCATTTGGAGTTTTTAAAAAGATTGTGGTTTTTGTCTCACACAGGTTATAGACTGCAGCTTTCTAGACAAGGAAGGCATGGGGAATAAATGTACCAGTCTTGGGGGTGCTACTGAATGTTCTTTTGGAGACAATCTCCCCCCAAAGCATGAAGTTGTTGGCACTTTCCTTGGACATATGGCAGCTGTCAGAGTAGGAGTCTACTGGAGGCACCAGCCTACAATTTTTAACTATTGTTCTCTAAAGAGGAGTCAGGGACATCCTTGGCTCTTCCTGGCTACACTGCTATCCAACAGAGCATCTCATAGGCACATAATATGAACATATGGAAGCATACCATAGCAGTTAGCTTATACAGCTGAATACAATCTTAAACAAAATGTGAGCAAAATGGTGTATTTAAGCTAAGTATAATATGAATTAAATATTTAGGAATTGTAATGGAAGATAGATAATTGGACAGCTGGAAATCATCAATGGGATTCATCACCCAATTAGCTAAATGAGAAGGGCTCTGCTTCCATTAGTTAGAAAAGGGCATTTGATAAATGCAACACATATTTTTGAAAAGCAGTTTTAACAAAGTAGATAAAGAAACTTTCTCTCCAGAATATAAACTATTGGAAAATAAATGATAAATTATCACAGAATTATTTTTCCTCTGGTTAGGATGAATTCAGAAATATTGATAATCACTACTGATACTTTACTGGATATCTCAAAGATTAAGTACTTGATACAAAAGTAGTTTCATTTAGATAATTGATAATAAAGGTGAAAACCATTACTTTATTGATGTCATTACCAAAGAAACCCCACAAAATTCCTGTGTGTTGAAAGTTTAAGGTACCAAGATGCCTCATTAGTATAGAGATGCATTCCAGAAATCTCAGGCACTAGCTGAACAGTTACTGATCTGGAGAAAGAAAATTGAACCTGTAATCTTAACCAAGGCTATGTGATACTTTTCAGGTAGAGATATGTGTGAGTTATGGTCAGAGAAGGGAAAATCCTGCTAGTAAAGGGGGTCCCTCCATTTTCCACTGAGCCCAGAGTCTATCTGGAAAATGGTATACTTTGACCTTAATTAGCATGGCAATATATATAATATATTTTATACTATAGATTCATATATACATACATGTATGATGTTTCTCTATTGCTTTTTCAAGCATCCTTAGTGTTATGTTTCTATTCTCTCTCAGTCTCCATCTGTATTGTCCTCTCTTCCCTCCAACATTTTTCTCATTTTGTCCATCACAGGTTGGATTACCTCAGTCAATATAATCTTCTCTAGTGTCAATCATTGATCTACAAATTTGAGACTTTCTGGATGTTTCATTTTTGTTTTACAGTGCAAAAGAATTTCATTGTGTATATGTACCATATTTTCATTATCCAACAATCAGTTGACAGACATTTACATGGTTTCCATTTCTTAGCTACTGTGAATAAAGCAACAGATATAGCCAAGTCCTTTGGGTAAAATCCAAGGATTTTATATAACTGGGTCATATGGTAGATTTACTTTTAGCTTTTCAAGAACTTGCCACATTCGTTTCTAGAGTATCTCAACCAGTTGTCAAGCCCAGCGATGGAGAATGAGAATTCTCTTCTCCCTATACCTTGTCAGCCTTTTTCTCTTTTGTTCTGCTCTTGATTTTTGTCATGATGACTGAGTAACGTGAAATTACAAAGTAGTTTTAATTTGCATCTGCAGCCCAACATGCTCTGATGAGTAAGTTTGGTGATGGAGTCACCAAGTTTTGCTTTTCTTCAAGCGAAGGCAATGCCTTCAGCAGACCACTCTGAGGAACCCCGAGCTAGCAAGGGTGATTCCAAGAGGAAGTATAGTGAACAGCCAACACTGCATATGCACTTTTGGTTTCCAAGCTCATAACCAAACTCTGAGACAGATTACATACTTCAGAGAATAAAACTATAAGGGCTTTGCTATCAGAAGTCCTTTCTGTAAAACAGAATAACAAAATATGTAAGCATGACTCCCATAGTGAGCTCTTGGTTTGCAAAGCCCCCCTTAGACTGTCCTTACATACCCTTAGCAGTTGATCTCTTGGATGTTTCTACTGATCCACTTGCTGGATATCGTCCAGAAGTGTCTAATAAGACATCAATACTTTCCCCAACGTTTTCATGGTAGATTAGAAGTGTATTATTTGTTAAGTTCACATTAAAGTCAACATTTCCCCCAAATCCCAAGGCAGTTGTCTCTTACTATGCCCTATCCTAAATCATATATGGCTACATTTTCCAAAGAGAAAGGATGATAGTTAGTCTAGTTTGACTGGAGATTTGGAGATTACAGAATGTCGAGCATTAAGACAGACAGTGCAGGAAAATACAGGACAAGGTGGTCATCTGCAGTGCCAAGAGATGACAAAAGAAACATGAAGAGGTCTCAACTGTTAATATGAACAGTTTAATTTTCATTTCAAGAAAGAAATTTACTTAAAAATAGGAAATTACTTCTTAAAATATATTCGTCTATATAAAGTCATGATATCAAAATTAAAATTAAGTTCAGATTTCTTTATTTTTCCATTGTTCTTGCTTATTTCACAAAAGCATATGCTGTGTTTTGTTCAACTCTATCATTTAGACCCTTCTCTCTGTGCTTCTCCTATGCCTCTGGTGCTGTACCTTCTTTATTTAAACAAACAAACAATGATTTATTTTGGTATTACCCATATGTACACAGGTGTAATGCCATCTACTGGAAGAAGAGAACAACCCTCTCAGGGACCATTTTCTTGAAGAAACTGACTCTTCCTCTCTCAGAAACCATCAGTTTCCCTCATCCAAACCCAGATTTTATCTGGCTTGATCCTTCATTTCATCCCGTGTGAGAGGAGCCTTGCTTTCTTCATGCCACAGAGCCTGGAAAGCCCCTCACTGGAATGAATCATATTTCCCCAGAGATTCAGAACTTGTATTTGTTGAGTTCTAAAGCTGTTCTGAGACCCTGCAGGAAGAATCTAGGGATTCACATGATTACCCATAGGATGGATAATGGAACAGAGCCATGAATCACACTCATACAATTTAGCAAACAAGATAAGCTTCAGACTCAAAAACAATTATCTAAAGAGAAACCATGTTCCCAGAACCCAGGAAGTTTGTTGATAAGAATCATAGCAGCATATCTCTCACTTGGTGTAGGCAAGAAATGTGGCCAAGTCCTCTTGCTGACATTTTCCTAAAGGAGGGTACATGGAGCGACCCTCAGTGCTACTTTATCTAAGGGAAAACCCAAGCCTTCTGAAAAACTCCTGAGAATCCTTGATCTGTGGACTTGACTTTCACTTGGTGCAATCACTGAGCCAGAGGCAATTTTTGGCAGATAAGCACTTACAAAGTAAAAATCCACAGAGGTTACCAATTTCCCTCTTCTAGAGAAGGAAGACATTACTGTTGTATAGGTTGGGGGAAAAAAAGAAAAAGAAGAAAGAAATTTGCAAAGGAACAGTCCAGCTTTGTTTCATTTGAAGTATTTTTTTTTCTATCCATTACGTTAGAAATTGCTTAATTTCCTTTTTCTTCTGAGTCCAAGGCTCTTGGCATCCCTATAGTGTTAGCATGCTCACTCTTGCTGCAATGTGTTTCCAGCTCTTTACTTCAATGGCTGTTTCCATCTTCCCATGCTGTTCTAGCCTAGCTCTAACACAGCTGTCTGAGGGATGATTACTCTACTCAAGTGCAATTCACCATCTATATTTAATTTGAGAACACACAGCGGGGCCTGACTTGAGAGTTGCCACACAGATGCAAAGCTAACGTTTTCCCCTTCATGGCTCCTTCCTAGAACCAGCAGGCAAAATAGTTTCCATTACAACTGATGTGTCACTACTAACCTAGGCCTGGCAGTAGTTACTTAAAACTTAATCCTCATGGAGCTCTAGTCCAGGAAGGTTTGCCTTCCACATTCTTGGCTATGACAGCAGCTGTTCTCCTACAGAGAAGGCTGTGATCAGAGTCAGTAGCCAAAATCAAAACACTACATGGCTTTGGAATTAAAACCACCTACTCGAGCTTTTGTACAGGAGAAGCCAACTGTACAACTATGGTTGAGCTTCAGTGAAATGTCCTCAGGAACCCTGAAGGTAAAACCTAGACCTACTCTTAGTCCAGAATAGTGCCACTGGCCACAGTGATATCTTGTTTCCTGCCAGCTACACCACAAGGTTTCCTGCCCCAGATGTGAGAAATCCAGTCAGTTTCCTGAGCTGAGTATTCCCCTCAAAAGACTTGCATGCTCACACAGGGTCTATCACTGTCAAGTTTACCATTTACAAGAAGCAGACCAGAACCCAGATAGAAAAGATATGAAACATTTTAATCATCTCAAGCAAAACTAACCCACACTGTCGCTTGAGAGGACTGAGAGGACAATTTCAGGTTGGAGGAATGAATGTATCACGTGCCCTCAATTGTTATTACAATATAGCTTAAAATTGAAAACCATGTACACTTCCGGCCCTGGTGGTTACAAGATGTAGCAAGTATACACATAATCACAACACATAATCATAAGGCTGAGGTGAGAAGATCCTGAGTTTGGTACAGATCCAAGGTAATTGAGAAAGCCTATAGAAAAAAAATTGTAAATATTCAAGGTATTCGTGATGATGCTTTAGTATTTCTACATGCTGTCAGATTATCACCACAGACAAGCTAATTAGCAAAGGAAACACCTTATACTTTATCAAATGCAGAGAGGGTGGGGGGAAGATTTAAGATCTACTCAGTAGATCTTAGAATTATTAACTGGTCACTTTGTTCCCATAAGCTCTCCAGAGCTCCAAAGCCTATGTATCTCACACATCTGAACTATGTACCCTTTAGTGAATATTTCCAAATGCCTCACCCCAGGTCTGATAGCTACCATTTTATACTCTGCATCTATGAACTTGACACTTCTAGCTTTCATACATGCATGAGATCACACAGTATTTGTCTTTCTAGATATGTATTGTTTCACTTGGCTTAATGCCATCTATGTTACTTCAAATAAGATTTTCTTCCTGTGATTTAACATTATAGCATTTGATATACATATATATCTATATGTACATACATGTATAACAATTTCTTTATATATTCACCTAATAACAAATATTTAGGTTCTTCTTCCATATGTGTGTATGTGCACAAGTGCACATGTGCATATATTCACACACACATATACTGTGATTGCAGACATGCATTGCCATAATCCCATCATTATAAATAGTGTTGAAATAAAGATTAGAATGCAAATATCTTTTTTGAGACACTTAATTTCCTTGGATAGACACAAATAAACAAAAGAAAGATTTCTGGAATATATATATAGTTCTAATTTTTCAGTTCTATGTTGGGGAAATAGCTTTTAGTTTATATTGCTTCCTATAGTGCTATAGCAATATACACACCCACCAGCAGTAGTGTAAGGCTAACACCACCAATCTATTTCTCACATTCTCTATACTTGCTACATCTTGTCTTCCTAATAATAACCATCCAAGCAGATATGAAGTCATAATTCCCTGTGATATCAACTCACATTCCCCTTGTATCCAAGCTTGCTTTTCTGTTGCTATGATAAAACAAGCCAAAAGCAATGTAGGGAGGAAATGCTTTATTTGGCTTAAACTTCCAGGTTACAATTTATCACTGAAGGAAGTAAGGGCAAGAACTCAATGCAGGAGCTTGAGGTAGAAACCATAGAGTAGCAGTACAGATGGATGGGCTCCCAAGCTTGTGGTCAGCTACCTTCCTTATACAGGCCTGGCCAAAGCAAACTCTTTCTTCCTTAAGCTGCTTTTGGGCATGTAGTTTATTAGAGCAACAGAAAAGTAACTAACGCAGCCTCTTCTTAGATAAGTATGTTGTAAGATCTATAACCCATTCCATCCTTGCATTTCATTCTCTGGGTTCCATTGCTATACAGTTCTATTATTCTACTTTTGCTTTGTTACCATATATGAAAACATTGTCTTTTTCCACGGAAATGATAATAAATGTCAACTGAATATGATAATAAATGTCAACTGAATACGATAATAAATGTCAACTGAATATGATAAAAAAAAGTCAACTTGTTATAGGTGGTCTTTATTATATTTAGGTAGGTTCCTTCTATATCAATTTCATTGATGGTTTTAGTAATGTATGGATGTCAAATTTTGTCAAATGGTTGTCTCTATTAAGAAGTACATTTGTTTTTCTGATTTTGAAAATGGTAAAGTGGGCTGGGGTTTTATAGCCATGAAGAATTCTTGTCCCAAAGTGTCTAGGAAAAAGAGAGAAGGACATACACACAGAGAAGGGGGGAGGGGGAGGAAGGAAAGAGAGGGGGAGGGAGGGAAGGAGAGAGAGAGCTAAAATATTCTAATTTTAATGACCGTTTTCAGTGTTGCACAGTACTTGAACTAAAAGTAACAAATCCCCTAGATTGGTTTTTCAAAGGAGTATATTTGCACCAGTTTGTCTTTTATGTTTTTATATGTCTTAACAATTAGAAAAGATAAAAATAAACTTTCTAGCAGTGAGACCATTGAAAGGAAGGATATGGGACATAGACAAGAAATAGAGTCCCAAAGTCTCCTAAAAAGCAAGGATCTTAAAAATTTTGTAAATGAAGTATAATATACTTCTCTTCATCTTTATAGATAAACTATAGCAGGAAGAGGAAGTGTAGACAAGTGAGTTTAATCTGTTTTTCTCATGACAAATTATAAAAGCTAATTGTTTTTTAATAAATATTTATAATCACTTCTTACTGGAATTTAAAAATCCTCAAATGTATAATTCTGTGAACTAATCATGAATGTAAAATGTAAAACAACATTTTCTGTTGGAGACCATACCTTGGGAAAGTAGACCTTTCACAGCTTCCCACCCTAACAAGCCAAATGGCCTTGTGCTAACAAGCTGGTCACCTCCCCCTCCTCCCTATTCCCTTCCTGGCACCAGAGACCCTAAAAGCTGAATTAGAGTCCCCTCTTCCTTATCTCTTCCTGACTCCCAAGACTTCTAAGGGCATGAGTTGCATGCTGAGCCCAGCCTGACACCCAAGGCTGTTAAGGAGGGATCTACATTCTGGAGATAGGTCTCGGAGTGCCTCCCGCCTGCAGTCTGAATTAGGTCTTCATGTCCCCAGATGCCCACTTCTTTGTTCTTTGTTAATTCCCCCTCAACCCCTCCCTATTTTCCCTTTGCTGTGTGCTTAAAACCTGGCATTTCAGCCTAGTAAACTGAGACCTTGACAGGAATTCCCTCCTTGGTCTCCGCTTCTCTTTTCCTTCCTCTCATTTCTCTTCAGGTTTGCGGTCCCCCTCGCACCCTCGAATAACTGGGTCCTACTGAGTGGGACAATTTTCTAGGTAAGTAAATTTTACTTTATAGTTTTTAATACTCAACCTAATGAATATTTATTCTAATTTATCCAGAGTCTCATTAAGGGCTCCTTTATTTTTGAAGATAAAGTAGATACACCATAAATGAAAACTAGAACATTTCTAGACCACATGTTCAGTGATCATGCAAGCATCTATAATCTGTCTAAATCACTTTGGTTACACCTTGGTTTGCTTTCTAAGTAAGTTTTTGCTAAGTTTATTTTTCATGATTATCCATAAAAGGTGCTATTGTACTCACTCTCTAAACACAGATAACCTGCTGTGAGTTACCTCCCCATACAACATGAGTGTCTGACATAGTTAATAGCCATGCATGTTCAATAATAAATACTATAGTCAGGTACAAAAATGGTTGATACCAGTTCACACACAATTTTATATTTAACCCTACAAGAATTAGGATATTTTTCTTCTTCTGGTTCAAAATTCTGGGAATTGTTTGACAGATACATATTCTGATACATGAATTTTGAATATCTTAAATATTGAAAATTCAATATTAATCAAGCTTTATAAATTTTCCTAGAAATTCAGTGAATACAAAAGATGAAACACAGAGATGAACAAATGGAAAATTGACTCTCATTGACTGCCTAGTTGTATGATACTGTTCTGACATTCTGCAGCTTTCAGAAAATCAATGTAAAACAGCTCTACTGGACCACAGTAGTCTCTTTGTCAATGACATTCTGTCTTGAAGGTGAATCCCAGAATATCATAAATATTTCAGGCAAGAAGAATGGGATACATGACCCCCAACAAATCCAAATATTGTTAAAATATTGACTGATATCACACACACACAAAGAGAGAGAGAGAGAGAGAGAGAGCAAACTTGTTCTTGCCAATCCTCCTAAAATAAAACTCTACCATGACCACATCCAAAATATAGAGTAACTCAAAACTCAGGGGATTTGTATACAAAAAAAAAAAAAAAAAATCCCACATGTACAAACAGCACTGAAGAATGAGTTCCCAGGCAGGTTATCATCCAGTGTGCTGCAGACTATGGACAGTCAAGGAAGGCTTCAGTCAGCATGAATCACCCTGGCAAGTTATTGGCTTTGAACATGTCTGCTGCACAGACTGGGCTGTACCAGAATTTCCAAACTACTGGGTTTTTAATTATGGCAAGGTATAGCTAAAACATAAGTGTTGTGTATATACATTGTTGATTTCTCTGTGAGAATTTGATATAGGTGTCCACGGCACCATGATTACCATAATTATATTAATTATATTCACCACTATACATAGTCACTATGTATGGTAAGCAAATAACACAATATTTGCTTTCATTATTTTTTGATAAAAAGTGCATCATAGTAACTAGACTCATGATAGTGCAGATTAAAGATGCAGAATTTGCCCATCAGAAAACTCAACGTAAAACTATTTTTGAATTTCTGACAAGTTATTTCCACCACGGGGTGCAATTAATTAATAACACTGCCAGTTGCCTTTGCTCACTAAACGCTATTATACGACATATCATAGCCAATAGGGTTTTCACATTGACTTTTCCTGTCTTCCACTTGATGTACTTGGAAAAAACCATCTGCTTAACAAATATGTATTTGCAAGTAAGATGAACTGCAGATTCAGTTTAAAACCAAAGAAATTATCTTTCTCAAAGTGTACAGAATATTCAATAATGTTAGTCACAACTATTGGCAATGATCTGAACTTGGTCTCTGGCATCAAATATGGCTTTGAGTTGCAAAAGTATTATTTGAGGCTTTTCTATGCCTCCTCAGTTCCCAAATAATGACATGAAACTCTTATTATATTTACTAAAAGGCTTCTAGCACTATAGCTGGGCAGATCCTCATCTATTCTGTCCTGACTATGTTGCCTACTTCCAAGCCATGTGCCCTGTGCCCTGATTCCTGCTATTTTTGTCTTGCCCAACCTGCTTCTGCTCCATTCATGTCCTCCTGGTAATTTCCTCGTGGCATCCCTTTTCTACCTGCACCATCCCCCTCGAAGCATTGAAACTTCCACCTTAACTCTCTTGCCCAGCTAAAGGCTGATCATCTCTATTAACCAATCAGGGGTAATGGAGAACAAGAGATAGGAGATGCTTCAGTAATAATGACAATGCTAAGTCCAGACTGCAACCAGACCTCTGAGGTAGGGTAATCAGCATCTGAATTATACACTACACAAAACCATCACTCAGAATTGAGTCTTCTTAGCTCTTAGTGGTTTGATTTCTTCATCTAAAAAACAGTGCTAGTGATATAAGGATAGTGTCAAAATTGCTATGAAATTAAAATTAGCAAAGCTTGAATTGAGTTCCTATGAAAAATAATATATTAAAATCATTTAACTTTACACATACATTTATAAATACAATCGATACATCAGTTTGCTAGTTACAGCCCCCTTGTCTTTTAATAAATACTCAAGTGATCTTTTCTACTAATCATTAATTTTTGAAGGATCTTAGTCATAATTTAATGTTATCATCAAATATACTTGTAAGCAAATTTGCAAATTATTTTGTAACAAAATTATTGGTTTTTAACGTGAGCTATGGGAATATTTTAATAAGAATTATACATGGATAATTGTAAATTCTGAATTAGGAGTAGATAAAAATGAAGGTTTGTTAGAATACAGATGAACAAAGGTAATGATAGAGTGGGTGGGATATATATGTGTGTGTGTGTGTGTGCATGTGTATATATATATATATATATATATATATATATATATACACACATATATATATATGTATGCATATATATATATATATGCAGAACTCCATAAGCAATGACCTGGGTACTAGGAGAAGAAGGGCTAATAGAAAGAGACTTCCTTACTTTGAGATGACAGCATGTAGATAGACAAGGATGCCATTACTATGAACAGAGAAGACTGGAATGGGGGAAATAGTTCTCTCTGAGTCTGAAGCTTGTGAAATACAGAGATCAAATGAGGAGTCAAATATGTTAATGAGCTGCTCAGAAGATACAACTGAAGTAAATGTGGATATCAACAGTTTGTACATGCAACAAGACTGAGCAAGCAAAAATGTCAAGAAAGACAAGGGCGAAGGGGGCCAATCAGTTAAAATCTAAGTAACTAAAGTTAAAGTGAGGCTGCTGTTAATGTGTCAGGAAGATTCTGAGGAGCCAGGGCAGCACCATGCTTCGGAAAGGAAGGGAAGGATAAAATTTCCACTGTTCACAAACTCAAGTAACATAAAACAAATTAAAGATTTGACAACATAATATTACTGCTTCCCTTAACACAGAGGCAATTTCAGCTAGGTAATGGGATTGAAGGAAAGACTGAGGAGGCTCAAAGAATAAATTGATTACAAAGAATGTGCAAACATCTGTAGGCAGTGGTTAAAAGCATAGATGTGAGGGAACTAGGAAAAGAGGAAGGTTCAGGCAACTATTCTAAGTCTGGAGACGTAAGCTTTGTTTGCTTTCGCTTTCTGTTTCCCTTGTTTCTAATTTTTGAAATTAAAATATGGTTATATCATTTTCCTCTCCCTTTTCTTCCCCTGTAATACTCTTGTATAGTCAGCCTCATTGTCTTTCAAATTTGTGGTTCCCTTTTTCATTAATTTGTATTGCATACATACATGAATACGCATATCCATATATATTCCTAAATACATAAATATAATGTGCTCAGTCTGTACAATGTTACTTATGTTGTGCGTTTTCAGTGACAACTACTATCACTACTCAGTCTACATCCCTGGAGAAAACTTTTTCTCCCACCCCTAGGATTCCACAGTTGCTCACAGCAATTTGTGTAGGGTTGAGGCATCCTGGGCTTTCTCTGTCCACATTACTCTGTCTGTTTTCTTTTAAGAACAGAGGCACAAACATACCTTGGGATGTAATGTTTGTAGGCAAACAATACTGAAATATTATAGTTTTAACATTTCCTGATAAGACAGGGAAGCCAAAACCACATTTCTCAGGTTCTTTTGCCATGCTTCAGCCTAAGATTTTAAACTCCACTAGGAGAGAAACTTTTGTTTTTTCCTTCCTTTCTACTTCTATCTTGATTTAGTAAGGTATTTTTCTCCCTAAAGTTCACTATCAAAGTTGCTGTTAGCAGAGGGTGAAGAAACAAGTTCCTTTGATTTAGGATACTCCAGCAAACAGCTTTCTTCTACCTCTCTTGGAACTGCAAAAATCCAAAAGTGATCTAAAAAAAGTCAAGTATTAAACTCATGGAAGATTGTTTGGAAGGGCGTTTCCAAATAGCACAAAAAGATACCTATGAATGGCAAGGCTCCAACTTGCCAAATTCCCATTTCTAATTTTCATTGGTCCTCTGGGATTTAAAAAAAAAAAAATACCAAGAACTCAAAAAAATTAATCATTACATTTATAAAGCATTTTGCCATTGAAGTTTTAATTTACTAAATCTATGTTCATAGAGTTTTCCTTACTTTTCATCTTTCTTTCTGTTCATTAAGCTATTCAATACAGCATATGCTTAAGTAACTCTTGCTTGTAACATGTTAGCCATTTCTTGTTTTTCAATGAAGCAGAGCTTTCTTGTAAAGATTTGACAGGTTTTTGGTTTTGTTCTTTGTTCTTTGTTTTTGATTCTTGTTTTTTGTTTTGTTTTTCCAGACAGGGTTTCTCTGTGTAGCCTTGGCTGTCCTGGGAATCACTCTGTAGACAAGGCTGGTCTCGAACTCAGAAATCTGCCTGCCTCTTCCTCCCAAGTCCTGGGATTAAAGGGGTGTGCCTCCACTGCCCAGCTTCTTTGACAGTTTTAAGGAATCTTGTAGATGACATTCATTCAAGATGTGTCTGATATTTTTGTTTTTGTTTTTGTTTTCTCCTCATGATTACAAGGGTAAGAACTTGGAATAAAATGCGCCAGGAAAAGCAAGATATCAATCATTCCATCACAACATACCAGACATACAGACTGTCAGTATGGCTTCCCAAAATCTGACTGAAGAGTCATGAGACTCCTGCCCTCCAAGGTTACTCGTTTCCCCAACCTACACTCTAGAATCTTTCCAAGAAAGGAACTCTGTGCAGCCTTGGTGGGAGGAGTGGTAAGATATGCTCCGCTTCATTGACACATGAGGATAAAATTATTTGGAATTTGGAAGAATACATCTTTGGCTGCTATTCACTGACATGCTTACCATTTATTTGCAATCATGTGGAGTTGCAGATATTTATGTGCTATGTTGGCTTATAGGTTCACACACTTCATTGCCTTTGTTTCTCAACTTTGTCTAATTTTGCCAGTAGGAGTTCCTGAATTTAGAAGTTCTGTCCTCCTGGCAGAGCTGCATAACTATGGAGATTGATTTCCTGTGTGAGCTTTATTTATTTAAGTGTGGTTTTATTTACTTTATTTCAGGTCCCATTCATGTTCTCTCTGTGTCTCTGTCTCTCTCTGTCTCTCTCTGTCTCTCTGTCTCTCTGTCTCTCTGTCTCTCCCTCTCCCAAAGAAAGGTATTAGAGCTAAGATATCAGGTATGGATGCTTATGGAGTTACTCTTTCTAGGCTGTGTGACTGGAAAAGGCCAAGAAATATATGTATGTACAATAACTTATCTTTGGATGCATTTCTAAATAATATGTCTGCCTGTAAATGACTGTATCTATGCTAACCCAAAAATAAGTTTGTACTGATTTTGCTAACGCTAATCCATTACACATAGATCAGTCATTCTGCTCTTCATGATTATCAAATATCCAAAAATCCAATATTTGTCTTTAACCATTCTCCATCACTTCATTTAATTTGTAATTTCTGTCTAATATTCTCAGCAATGTCTTTCTTATCCCATGGGAAATGGCGTTATGGTGAATGTACTGTGTCATATTGTTCCCGTGAGTGCTGCCGAGCCATTTCCAAAGTTACTTGGGTAGTACTCTTGGTTCCCTCACTTCAATACATTTCACACATTTGAAATGTAGTTAAATTGGTTTGGTCATATTCTATCTAATTTCATCCCAGATTTATCCAAATTTCTGAAACTTTTCATTAAAATTCATGTACATTAAGGTTCACTTTATGTACAACAAACAACTTAAGAGTTCTGACAAATGCATTACCATATCCCTCCTTAAGTTTTCATAGAGAATTAGTTAATAACATTTAAAAATGCAAATATGTACTGGAACTTTTCAACTTCTATCTTCTTTCCATTAATCGCTAACAACAGTAGATTTTTTTTAACTGTCTCAATAATTTTGCCCTTTAAAAAATGCCCCACAATCAGAGTTATATTAGATAGCTTTTCAGATTGGCTTCTTTTACTGACACTATGAATTTAAGACTTAGCCCTGTCTTTCCATAGCTTAACAGCTTCAAAACATAGTCAGTTTTCTTTGTTAGTGTGTCTGTGTAATAGTTTGTTTGGTTTTAGACAGAATTTTACTAGGTGCCAAAGTCTGTCTTTAAACTCACTATGCATCTCAGGCTGGCCTAGAACTTACTATGACCTCTCAGATCCTGGCATTACATAGGCAGCCACCCTTGCCCAGCCTTTCCATTTGCCTCACAATGAATATTTTGAATCTTCCAGTTTTAACAACTATGAATTAAGCTATGTACAACTGTGTTCATACAAACTTTTGTGAAAACACACATTTTGACATCTGTTGGCCAAGCACCAAGGAATGATTTCTGGATACATGATAAAACTATGTTTAGCTTTGTAGAACATAACATTTGATCTTCACAGAGTTTGGTACCACTTTGCCTTGCTACCAGCAATGAACAGAAGTGGATGCAGTTTCCTGGAGACAGGCATGTGGTGTCGTTTCCCTGTTTGTCTCCATCTGCACCTCTTTGATTGAGATTGGATTCTTAGCATCTTTTCCCCTGTTTATTTTCCATCTCTATTTTCATAAGGTGTCTGTTCAGATGATTTGCCCATTTTTTAATTGAGTGTTTGTTTTCTTTTTAGTTCAGATTTTAAGAGTTCTTTGTTTACTTTGGAGGAGAGTCTTTAATCAGATATTTCACAAATATTTTCTCCCAATCTCTGGCTTGCTTTTCTTTGTTTTAGTAATTTTCTCCCACAGAGAAATAACTTTTTTCTCTTTTTCCTTTTCATCTTAACAAAATCCAACAGAAGTCACTTGTTTCTCTCATGGTTGATGACTTTGTGGTCAATTTAACAACCACTAACCCAGGGTCCTATGTGTCCTATATGTGACTGCAGAAATGGGACGGTCTTCTTTTAAACTATGGTCTACAGTGTGTTTTTGCTTTTTGTAGAATGTGCCTGGCCTGTGTTGGCTGCATTTCTTTTATCTGTTATATATTCACTTTTGCCTAACACCATCTTGCAAAGTATATATTATTCATTACATTGTCAAAGATTACATGATTCCATTTACACTGATAAGGGTCAATTATTTCACTGGTGTTATACTCTCTTGCTTTCCAGTGCTTCATATCATGGAATAAAATTGACTAATGTGAGTATTTTGACTTTTTCCTTTGGATTGGTGGTGGGTACTGCAGAAATGTTCAGCCTTCACGTAATCTTTGAAATCACTCTGCTTGTTTCTCAGCATCTGTGAAGTTCCTTGTGATTGTGTTTAGCCTGTACTGATCTTATTCATTTGTTTCAAATGAAGTCACAGCTTAACAACTGGACTTTCTCAAGCTGTGTGCAGGGACTTTTAGCAAGTTATTAACAACCTTTACTTTCCATCATCAGAGTTCTGTACCTTTCTCCATGGAGAAATGCAGATTGGCAGATGTACCTCCCAGCACTTCAGTTTGACTCATGCTATAGTAAACTCTAAGGTAGTTTTCAAATGCTACATTCCAGTCATTTATTGCTAGCATATGGGAAAAGGTATTTGGTGTTTACTTGTATCCCATGTCATTATTATACCTGGTAGTTGAAAGAAAAATTTTACTTGTCAGTGCTTTTGTATTTTCTGTGAAGATAACCATGCCATCTGTGAATTAAAGTAGGTTTCTTTGCTTAACCAAAACAAAAGGTAACTGGAAACCATGTCTGGAAACCTACGGTCATCCAGCCAATAAAAAAGACTCATTTAGAGGGGACAGGAGAAGAGTGGTAACATGAAAGGAGAGGAAGGGATACACTTGAGCTGTTAACAGCTGATGGATGCCTACTGTAGGAGAGTCATTGTCTGGGGTTATGGTTGTTGGCGCGAAGTAGCCTCACATCCATGTGTATTCCTTGGTGTTTAAATGTAATATTGTGTAGATTTCTGTTGGGTCCATTTGATCTATGGTGTATTTTAATTCCTGTTTCGGTTTTTAATCAAGTGGCCTATTGGACAAAGGTGAGTATTGAATACCTATTATTGTGTTAGGTTAACCTCTGTCTTGAATTGTAATGCTAGGCTTTTTGTAAAACTTCTGTGCCAGTTTAGTGTGTAAATGTCTAGTGTGTATCTTCCTGGTTAATCTTTCCATTGTTAGAATGAAACATACTTCTTGACTAATTTTAATTGAAAGCTTATGATCAAATATTAGATAATAATGTTTGCTTGATTCCTGATTCTATTTGCTTGGAATACTCTCACTCTAAGTTAGTATCTATCCATGAAGATGAGATTCTTGTAGACAACAGAAAGATAGTTTTTTTTTTTTCTTAGTACACTCTAAACTGTGTATTTTGCTTGAAGAATTAAGGTTATTGATACTCAAAGACATTATTGAAAGATGTAGGTTGGATAAATGCAGATTGGCAGATTTACTTCCCAGCACTTTAGTTTGACTCATGCTATATTAAACTCTAAGGTAGTTTTCAAATTTTACATCTCAGTCGCTTATTGCTAGCATATGGGAAAAGGTATTTGGTGTTTACTTGTATCCCATGTCATTATTATACCTGGTAGTTGAAAGAAAAATTTTAGTCCTTGTGTACTTGGCTGTACCTGTTTTTGTTGTTGATGTTTTATTTTGTTTTTCATTTCTTTTGTTTCCTTTCCACAGTCTCTTGCTTTCAGGACTTTCTCTAGGGCTGTCTTGTTGGACATGGATTCTTTTAGACTAGACATTATGTCATGGGCATTGTTTTCTTTCTTCAGCTATTGTACATAGTTTATCTGGGTAAAGAAGTCTAGTTTAGCACCTATGGTCTTTCAAAACTTAAAGCATGTTGCTGCAGACTCTTCTGGCTTTTAACATTTCTTTGAGAAGTTATCTGATAATCTGATAGGTTTTCTTTTATATGTGGCATGTGCTTTGTTTCTTGTGGATTTCCATATCATCTTTTTGTTCTACGTATTTAGTGTGTTTAAACTATAATATGTCACAGAGAGTTTCTTTCTGGTCATTCCTATCTGATGCTATATGTGCCTCTTATATTTTTATGGGTATGCCGTCTCTTAATCTGGGAAAGTTTTTTCTATGATCCTTTTGAAGATCCGATCTATGCTATTGACCTGACAGTCTTCTCTGGTTTAAAGATTTTTGTCTTTTCATTGTGTCTCAAAGTTCATGCATATTTCTTTCATGTGGTTAATTTTTAAAAATTTGTCCTCAAATGATCTAGCTCTTTTACTTCATCCATCACAATATTCAAGCTTTTACTTGATTTATTCTTTTAGTAAGGCTTTCCCTACGTTTTTAAATTGAGTTGTTGAGTTTTCCATTCCATTTTCATTTTCAGGTTGAGTTTCTTCAGTTTTTCTCTTTCTTTATTGAATTCACCTTTCATATCCTAAATTGTCTTTATCATTTCTTTCAGCTCTACAGTGTTTTCTTCAACTTTACTCAGAAGTGTATCTATTCTAAGTTTCTCAAGATTCTTGTTCCTGTCTTTGGTAAACTCCTTAAATTATTTGATCATGTTTATAATTGTTGTTTTTTATTCTGTTTCTTAGGGTACACTTAATTAGTTCTCATTTGAGAACATCCCTGTGGGAATAGTGGCGGTTTTAGTGGGGAGAGATGGTGAGTAGTACCTTGATCTTTCATGTTGCTTTGTGTGACTTGACCTGGACATGTGGGTTTCCTTTCGTTGTTGGTTGTGTCTAGTTTGAGGTTTTAGCTTGAGAAAGCTGAGAGTAATTTTGGTCTTCTGTTGATATCCAAGTTCAGTTGATTTCCAATCAGATGTGGCAAGTTGGTCAGTCAATCCCTCAGGTAGTTGGGATTTTTTTTTAATTTTTCTGTTTCACTGGAAAGACAGTGATGATTCCAATTCAATAATAACCAAGAAAATATGAGGATTATGCTGCTTTGAATATGTTTGGCCCAGGGAGTGGCACTATATATAGGTGTGACAGCCTTGTTGGATTAGGTGTGTTGCTGTGGGTGTGGGCTTTAAGACCCTTGTCCTAGCTGCCTGGAAGCCAGTCTCCTCAAAGTTGCCTTCAGATGAAGGCACAGAACTCTCACCTCTGCCTGAACCATGCGTGCCTGGATTCAGTCAGGTACTTAACTTGATGATACTGGACTGAACCTCTGAACCTGTAAGCCAGCCCCAATTAAATGTTTTTATGAGTTGCTTTGGTAATGGTGTCTGTTCACAGCAGTGAAACGTTAACTAAGACAAAGATGTGACTCAAGTCTGGGTCTGTGAGAGCTGGTATGCATGCTTAGGTACCTGAACTGGGCCTAGCATTATGAAGATGGTGCAAGCTCTTCCGGCCTGACCAGCACCGGGATAGCTAGAGCGCAGGGTTGGCTGACACCCGCCAGCTACCCACGACACCTGCCACAGGATTTTGAGACTTCAGGTGAGTGGAACACAGAGTCTGCTCCAATCTTTAAACAGTGACAACGATAACAACTAACCCCAGAGATTACCAGATGGCGAAAGGTAAACGTAATAATCTTACTAACAGAAACCAAGACCACTCATCATCATCAGAACCCAGCACTCCCACTTTGCCCAGTCCAGGGCACCCCAACACACCGGAAAAGCTAGACACGGATCTAAAAGCATATCTCATGATGATGGTAGAGGACATCAAGAAGGACTTTAATAACTCACTTAAAGAATTACAGGAGAACATGGCTAAAGAGTTACAAGTCCTTAAAGAAAGACATGAAAACACAATCAAACAGGTAGAAGTCCTTAAAGAAAACAGGAAAACACATCCAAACAGATGATGGAAATGAACAAAACCATACTAGACCTAAAAAGGGAAGTAGACACAATCAAGAAAACCCAAAATGAGGCAACACTGCAGATGGAAACCCTAGGAAAGAAATCTGGAACCATAGATACGAGCATCAGCAACAGAATACAAGAGATGGAAGAGAGAATCTCAGGTGCAGAAGATTCCATAGAGAACATCGGCACAACAATCAAGGAAAATGTAAAACGCAAAAAGATCCTAACTCAAAACATCCAAGAAATACAGGACACAATGAGAAGACCAAACCTACGGATAATAGGAGTGGATGAGAATGAAGATTTTCAACTCAAAGGACCAGCAAACATCTTCAACAAAATTATAGAAGAAAACTTCCCAAATCTAAAGAAAGAGATGCCCATGAACATACAAGAAGCCTACAGAACTCCAAATAGACTGGACCAGAAAAGAAATACCTCCCGACACATAATAATCAGAACAACAAATGCACTAAATAAAGATAGAATACTAAAAGCAGTAAGAGAAAAAGGCCAAGTAACATTTAAAGCCTATCAGAATTACACCAGATTTTTCACCAGAGACTATGAAAGCCAGAAGATCCTGGACAGATGTTATACAGACACTAAAAGAGCACAAATTCCAGCCCAGGCTACTATACCCAGCCAAACTCTCAATTAACATAGATGGAGAAACCAAAGTATTCCACGACAAAACCAAATTCACACATTATCTCTCTACGAATCCAGCCCTTCAAAGGATAATAACTGAAAAAAAACAATACAAGGACAGGAACCACGCCCTAGAAACAACAAGAAGGTAATCCCTCAACAAACCTAAAAGAAGACAGCCACAAGCTTTCACAACAAAAATAACAGGAAGCAACAATTACTTTTCCTTAATATCTCTTAATATCAATGGACTCAACTCCCCAATAAAAAGACATAGACTAACAAACTGGCTACACAAACAAGACCCAACATTTTGCTGCTTACAGGAAACTCATCTCAGAGAAAAAGATAGACACTACCTCAGAATGAAAGGCTGGAAAACAATTTTCCAAGCATAGGTATGAAGAAACAAGCTGGAGTAGCCATTCTAATATCTGATAAGATTGACTTCCAACCCAAAGTCATCAAAAAAGACAGGGAGGGATACTTCATATTCATCAAAGGTAAAATCCTCCAAGAGGAACTATCAATCCTGAATATCTATGCTCCAAATACAAAGGCAGCCACATTCATTAAAGAAACTTTGGTAAATCTCAAAGCACACATTGCACCTCATACAATAATAGTGGGAGACTGCAACACACCACTTTCACCAATGGACAGATCATGGAAACAGAAACTAAACAGGGACACAGTGAAACTAACAGAAGTTATGAATCAAATGGATCTGTCAGATATCTACAGAACATTCTATCCTAAAACAAAAGGATATACCTTCTTCTCAGCACCTCATGGTACCTTCTCCAAAATTGACCACATAATTGGTCACAAAACAGGCCTCAACAGATACAACAATATTGAAATTGTCCCATGCATCCTATCAGATCACCATGGACTAAGGCTGATCCTCAATAACAAAATAAATAGTAGAAAGCCAACATTCACGTGGAAACTGAACAACACTCTTCTCAATGATACCTTGGTCAAGGAAGGAATAAAGAAAGAAATTAAGGACTTTTTAGAGTTCAATGAAAATGAAGCCACGAGAAAAGCACTGGGGTATCTAGGGCACAGGGTCGGCTGACACTCGCCAGCTACCCACAACACCTGCCACAGGATCTTAAGAATTCTGATGAGTGGAACACAGCTTCTGCTCCAATCCAATTGCGCGCGGGACCTGAGACTGCATTAGTTAGGGAAGCAGAAACCTGCCTGAGTAGGGCCACAGGCCTCATCCGGCCGGATCAGCACCCGGGGTAGCTAGAGCGCAGGGTCAGCTGACACCCGCCAGCTACCCACGACCCCCGCCACAGGATTTTGAGACTGCTGGTGAGTGGAACACAGCTTCTGCTCCAGTCCAATCACGCGGGACCTGAGACTGCTTTGGTTGGGGAGGCAGAAATCCGGCCTACGTAGGGCCACAAGCCTCTTCCGGTCAGAAAAGCACCGGGGTAGCTAGGGCGCAGGGTGGACTGACACTCGCCAGCTACCCACAACACCAGCCACAGGATCATAAGACTTCTGGAGAGTGGAACACAGCTTCTGCTCCAATCCAATTGTGCGCGGGACCTGAGACTGCATTAGTTAGGGAAGCAGAAAACCGGCCTGAGTAGGACCACAGGCCTCTTCCGGCTGGACCAGCACCGGGTTACCACCAGCTACCCACGACCCCCGCCACAGGAATTAGAAAGTGCAATCTGCAAATTCATCTGGAATAAGAAAAAACCTAGGATAGCAAAAACTCTTCTCAAGGATAAAAGAACCTCTGGTGGAATCACCATGCCGGACCTAAAGCTCTACTACAGAGCAATTGTGATAAAAACTGCATGGTACTGGTATAGTGATAGACAAATAGACCAATGGAATAGAATTGAAGACCCAGAAATGAACCCACACACCTACGGTCACTTGATCTTCGACAAGGGAGCTAAAAACATCCAGTGGAAGAAAGACAGCATTTTCAACAATGGTGCTGGCACAACTGGTTGTTAACATGTGGAAGAATGCGAATCGATCCATTCTTATCTCCTTGTACTAAGGTCAAGTCTAAGTAGATCAAGGAACTTCACATAAAACCAGAGACACTGAAACTTATAGAGGAGAAAGTGGGGAAAAGTCTTGAAGATATGGGCACAGGGGAAAAATTCCTGAATAGGACAGTAATGGCTTGTGCTGTAAGATCAAGAATTGACAAGTGGGACCTCATGAAACTACAAAGCTTCTGCAAGGCTAAAGACACCATCAATAAGACAAAAAAACCACCAACAGATTGGGAAAGGATATTCACCTATCCTAAATCAGATAAGGGACTAATATCCAATATATATAAAGAACTCAAGAAGGTGGACTCCAGAAAGTTAAACAACCCCATTAAAAAATGGGGCTCAGAACTGAACAAAGAATTCTCACCTGAGGAATACCGAATGGCAGAGAAGCACCTGAAAAAATGTTCAACATCCTAAATCATCAGGGAAATGCAAATCAAAACAACCCTGAGATTCCACCTCACACCAGTCAGAATGGCTAAGATCAAAAATTCAGGTGACAGCAGATGCTGGCAAGGATGTGGAGAAAGAGGAACACTCCTCCATTGTTGGTGGGATTGCAAGCTTGTACAACCACTCTGGAAATCAGTCTGGCGGTTCCTCAGAAAATTGGACATAGTACTACCGGAGGATCCAGCAATACCTCTCCTGGGCATATATCCAGAAGATGTCCCAACCGGTAAGAAGGACACATGATCCACTATGTTCATAGCAGCCCTATTTATAATAGCCAGAAGCTGGAAAGAACACACATGTCCCTCAACAGAGGAATGGATACAGAAATTATGGTACATTTACACAATGGAGTACTACTCAGCTATTAAAAATAATGAATTTATGAAATTCCTAGCCAAATGGATGGACCTGGAGGGCATCATCTTGAGTGAGGTAACACAATCACAAAGGAATTCACACAATATGTATTCACTGATAAGTGGATATTAGCCCAAAACTTAGGATACCCAAGATATAAGATACAATTTGCTAAACGCATGAAACTCAAGAAGTATGAAGACCAAAGTGTGGACACTGTGCCCCTTCTTAGAATTGGGAACAAAACACCCATGGAAGGAGTTACAGAGACAAAGTTTGGAGCTGTGATGAAAGGATGGACCATCTAGAGACTGCCGTATCCAGGGATCCATCCCATAATCAGCTTCTAAACGCTGACACCATTGCATACACTAGCAAGATTTTGCTGAAAGGACCCAAATATAGCTGTCTCTTGTGAGATGATGCCGGGGCCTAGCAAACACAGGAGTGGATCCTCACAGTCAGCTATTGGATGTATCACAGGCCTCCCAATGGGGAAGCTAGAGAAAGTACCCAAGGAGCTAAAGGGTTCTGCAACCCTATAGTTGGAACAACATGATGAACTAACCAGTACCCCGGAGCTCTTGTCTCTAGCTGCATATGTATCGAAAGATGGCCTAGTCGGCCATCACTGGAAAGAGAGGCCCATTGGACTTGCAAACTTTATATGCCCCAATATAGGGGAATGCCAGGGCCAAAAGAATGGGAATGGGTGGGTAGGGAAGTGGGGGGGGCGCTATGGGGAACATTTGGGATAGCATTGGACATGTAATTGAGGAAAATATGTAATAAAAAATATTAAAAATTAAAAAAAAAAGAAGATGGTGCAAATTGGTAGGAATCTGGGGCACTCCCCATTGTAGGCAGTTACACAAGCTGCAGTATCTAACAAACAACCAAGAATGGGGATAGGACTCTAACTAGGTTGGAAGTGTGATGGTGTGAGTGACCAGCAATCTCCAAAATGACAATTGCGCTTTAATGACATCATCTTATTGCACAGAAAAACATAGACTTTTAAAATATACATAGTCATTGAAAAGCAGAAAAGTCTAGATAAAGAACTAATGTTAAAGACAAAACAACACATTCAGTAATTGCACTGCTTTTTTTTTTTTTTTTTTTTTTTTTTGTAAACTTGACACAAAATTAGACCTATCTGGGAAGAATAGCTGCCTTTATCAGATTGGCCTGTAAGAAAGTGTATAGGACATTTTCATGATTAATAATTGATAGGGGTGGTCCCAGCTCACCGAGCAGTGGCACCCTGGCTAGGTGGAATGAGGTTATATAAGAATTCAAGCTCAGTGGGCCATGGGACACAAGCTCTGCCATGATTTCTGTCTTAGTCCCAGTCTTCAGTTCCTACCCAGACTTCTCTTCAGGATGAACAATAAGCTATAAGATGAACTAAGTATTTCCTCTTCCTCCAGTTGATTTTGTCAGTGTCTTATCAGAGCTATAAAAAGCAAACTAGGACCGTAGTGAAAAAAATAGTAACTTCCTGAAACACATGCACTTGAATTAATCTGTTCATATAATAGACAAAAGTAGTAATGAATTATAAGTTTAATGTTTGCGATATCTCTACTGCTACCTATTACTTTTATGTTACAGAAATAGTGTTAGCAAATAAGTATAATTTTTCTATATGTTACCCCTTTGTAAATCTCTACACCCATTTTAAGTACTGATTAGATGGTATTAGTTACAGAAAGTTGAAAAACAGAAACTAGATATGAGCACTAAATTAATGTCACTTTATTATTATTATTATTATTAATTATTATTATTATTAAGGGAACATAATGGGGGCCATATCAAATTCCCAACAGTTGTCTGCCATCTTTTACAGATACAAAGGAAAAGAAGTCCCAGCATTTCCATGCAGAAGGTCCTGTGCATCACTGTTTTGTCGCTGCTCCGTATTTTACATTATCACCAGACATCATAACAGTAGTTTTTGAAAGATGAAAGTCGACTCTCACTGAGAATTCCACACAAATGGACTAATTCGTGTCACCATTTTTGGCACGTTGTCATGGATACAGCAATCTGAAGGTCTCAGTGCCACTGGGAGTTGATTGACTATCCATTCACAGTGCAAGGCTTTTCAAAACCAGGAACATGAAAGGATTCTCACTAGTGGACAAAGGACACACACATTTTGGTGATGCCTTAAAGAATGAATGTTACCTTTCTGTAAACCTGACCATTATAATAATATCACTAATGAAACTCAGAATAATAGCTTGAAAGCAAGTTCTAACGCAGTCATGATATTGATTTGATATCTAGTCTTATTTTGCTTTCATGTAAAGCTAAAGAAAAGAGAGCAGGATAAGTAAACGAACAGAAGAGGATCCTGTGTTTTTTCCCTTAAAAATATAGGATATCTTATTTTTCATGGAATTTGTATACTGTGATACACTTAGATTAACAAAGGGTATGATTCCCACAAATTACATGAAATAGATAAAGAAAGCAGTTTTTATATTCAATTTTGTTTCAGAAGCATTACACTGGCAACTTATGTGATCACATCACCATGTGTTAGAGATGAACATATATTTCTCTGTCCTTAAATAGAGGCCATATGTCTCTACCAATTCGTGATAATAAAGTAACTTTCTATTATCTTTCAAGTAACTTCCTATTGTCTTTATGAAGTAATTCTATCAACTCCAATTCAATATGCCAGAGTCACTTCATAGTGCTTACCATACTCTGCTTCTGCTTCTTTCCTCCTTGGGTATAGTCTGAGTTCCTGAGTTGCCTGCCATCAAAGGCAAGGGGACTGACTTGTGATAACACTGGTTCCACTGAGACCTGCACACCAGTCTCTCTGATGGCAACACTGTCTCATATCTCCTTAAATTATCTGCCGATTTCTGATTCCCACATTCACTTATAGGTACTGGTACTATCTCCTTCTCAGACTCCATGTCTTTATCTTCCATGAAGTTCTTGTGGTGTTCAGGGGTGTTTGACAGCCTTTTCCATGTTATGTGAAGGATCCTGAGTCTCTGTGAAGCTCACTGTAACCCCGAACATGTAGATGTCCCAACACATAAAAGTTCACCCAGCTTCACTGCATTTTTGACTAAAGTTTTAGCTGTGTGTTTCAACAGACTGAGTAAGTTCCATGAGTAGTGGTTTCCTTTGAATATCTGGAAGAGCATATCTCCACTTACTTCTATTAAAAGGCCAGAAATGACAATTGTTTCAGGGCTTTCAGCTCAAGAATCCTGCTGTTTTCTTTTAATCAAAAGGAAATCCAGCATTTAGCACATAAGCCATGTATAATATGAGCTAACCTACCTGTTTGTCAAAGGGACTAAGACAGGGGGGAGACTCTCCTGGCCTCTCCTTTGCTAACAGGTTCAGTAGAATTTACAACACATTCCTCTCTGTTTTCAGTTAAACTTGGCAGAAAGGACAAATCAAAATTAAAACTTGGAACTGATAACATAGAAATATCTCCTGTGGAATAAAACTTTAGCACCTAAATGAATCAGAACACTAATGAGCCGTGAATGCAGAGATATTTACATATTTTTGTACAGGTTCTTCCAAAAGGAACATATTCTAAGTCATAAGCTGCCTGATTCATGTATCCTATCTCCATGGAATTGTATAAAAAATAATATGAGTCACAAATGGAAGGAAGTCATACGGATGAAGTGTGAAGCTGGATGAGGTAGTGCTATAAAGTAAATCATTCCATGAAAGATTTATATTCTTTTATTACAGTTTATAACTTATCTAAGCTCATTATTTTCTTGCGCAGAAAGATACTGGGAAAGACAGAAGGAAGCAAGTGAAGAGTCTATACCATGTTATGAGAAGGAGGGACAGTTAATTCAGTAAAGCTAAGTCTTTATCATTATTATTATTATTATTTAGATATTTTCTTTATTTACATTTCAAATCTTATGCTCTTTCCTGATCTCCCCTCCAAAAACCAACTATCTCTTCCTCCCTTCCCCTGCTCACCAACTCACCCACTCCTGCTTCCTGGCCCTGGCATTCCCCTACATTGGGGCATAGAGCCTTCACAGGACCAAGAGTCTCTTCTCCAATTGATGTCCAACCATCTTCTGCTACATATGCAGCTGAAGCCATGAGTCCCACCATGTGTATTCTTTGGTTGGTGATTTAGTCTCTGGGGGCTCTGAGGGTACTGCTCATATTATTGTTACCCCTATGGGGCTGCAAGCCCCCATAACTCCTTGGGACCTTTCTCTAGCTCCTTCACTGGGTACCATGTACTCAGTCCAATGGATGGCTGTGAGTATTCACTTCTGTATTTGTCAGATATTGGCAGAGCTTCGCAGGAGACAGTAGGATTAATATAGTAAAAATTATCATCTTGCTGAAAGCAATCTACAGATTCAATGCAATCCCCATCAAAATTCCAACTCAATTCTTCACAGAGTTAAAAAGAACAATTTGCAAATTCTTCTGGAATAACAAAAAACCTAGGATAACGAAAACTATTCTCAACAATAAAAGAACCCCTGGTGGAATCACCATCCCTGACCTCAAGCTGTACAACAGAGCAATTGTGATAAAAACTGCATGGTATTGTAATAATGACATGCAGGGAGATCAATGGAATAGAATTGAAGACCCAGAAATGAACCCACACACATATGGTGACTAGATCTTTGACAAAGGAGCTAAAACCATCCAGTGGAAAAAAGACAGCATTTTCAACAAATGGTGCTGGCTCAACTGGTGGTTAGCATGTAGAAGAATGCAAATTAACCCATTCTTATCTCCTTGTATAAAGCTCAAGTCCAAGTATGTCAAGTACCTCTACAAAAAAAAGCAGATACACTGAAAATGATAGAAACGAAAGTGGGGAAGAGTCTGGAGCACATGGGGACAAGGGAAAAAATCCTGAACAGAACACAAATAGCTTATGCTCTAAGATCAAGAATTGACAAATGGGACCTCATAAAATTGCAAAGGCTAAGGACACTGTCAGGCAAAGGATACTGTCAATAGAACAAAATGGCAACCAATCCTATATCTGATAGAGGGCTAATATCCAATATATACAAAGAACTCAAGAAGTTAGACTCCAGAGAACCAAATAACCCTATTTAAAATGGGGTACTGGGCTAAACAAAGAATTCTCTGTAATAAGCCGGCCCACGGCCTACGTGAACCGAGTATTTCTGGAAGGCAGGCTGGGGCTGAAAGAGACTTAGACTTCGAGAAAGGAATAATGAAACCAAGACAATTTTTTCTGATCAAGGCACTTATAAGGGGGAAGGCCCATCCCCTCTACCAGTCCATCCTTGGTGCTTTGTCACCATGCTGTCAGCACTTGGTCACCAGGCTGTTGCTTATTCAGCCTGTCTTCTGGGGAGCAGAATCTCCGGGCAGTAGACACTTTAAAAGAAACCAGCCAAGTCAGAGAGCTGCACCACAGGTGGCCACACCTCACTGGCAACAAGGTCTGTACCAGCCCACTTCAGGCTGGGGGAGGCTACAATTCTCAACTGAGAAATACCAAATGTCTAAGAAGCACCTAAAGAAATATTCAACATCCTTAGTCATCGGGGAAATGCAAATCAAAACAAACCTAAGATTCCATCTCACAACAGTCAGAATGGCTAAGTTAAAAAACTCAGGTGACAGCAGATGCTGGCAAGGATGTGGAGAAAGAGGAACATTCCTCCATTGCTGGTGAGATTGCAAGCTGGTATAACCACTCTGGAATTCAGTCAGGCAGTTCCTCAGAAAATTAGACATAGTACTACCTGAGGACCCAGCTATATCACTCCTGGAAATATATACCCAGAAGATTCTCCAACATGTAATAAGTACATATGCTCCATCCACTGTGTTCATAGCAGCCTTATTTATAATAGCCAGAAGCTGGAAAGAACCCAGATATCCCTCAACAGAGGAACGGATACAGAAAATGTGGTACAGTTATACTCAGCTTTTAAAACAATGAATTTATGAAATTCTTAGGCAAATGATGAATCTAGAGGATATCATCCTGAGTGAGGTAACCCAATCACAAAATCACACATATGATATGCACTCACTGATAAGGGAATATTAGCCCAGAAGCTCAGAATACCCAAGATACAATTCACAAACCACATGAAACTCAAGAAGAAGGAAGACCAAAGTGTGGATACTTCGATCCTTCTTAGAAGGGGGAACAAAATATCTATGGAAGGAGTTACAGAGACCAAGTGTGGAGCAGAGACTGAAGGATTGACCATCCGAGACTGCCCCACTTGGGGATTCATCCCATTTTCAGTCACCAAACCCAGACACTATTGTGGATGCCAACAAGTGCTTGCTGAGAGAAGTCTGATATAGCTGTCTCCCGTGAGGGAAAGCTAATTCTTAAGATAGAACTTCATGTGGTATAAAATGCAGTACCACATTAGCACATAGGTTGATTACTAGGTAGAATAAAAACTATAGAACTAAGAGTTTAGTTAAGTCTTGTTGGTATCTGGTATCTGTTGCAAAAGCCTCATTGGGTTTTAATATCTTTACCTTCTTTTGGATAATAATGATAGGTTCAGATCTATTTTCATTCATCTACATTTGTGTTTATGCTCAATGATAGTTAATATTGAGATACATTTTGATAAGATATAATGGAAAATGGCTATGAATCATTGTTCTATGATGGTTCAATTGCAATTCCTGAAAATAAAGAAGAATCAGAATATGTCAAACTTTCCAGGCTTTGAACATCTTAAAGTATAATAAAGAAAAATGTTAGCAACTTTTATAAATAAATAATTATTTATGAAATTTGGTTTATAAGAATCAAAGCTGTTAATGGTGAGGTAGTGGGTACAAGCTATTGAATGAGTCTGATATTTTTTTAAGTGCATTTGACAAAAGGCACAAATAATGAAGTTGTTCTCAACCTAAGCAGAACCCTGCATCTTTGTAAAGCCACAACTGTGAATCCCCTCAGGTGTTGTTGAAAACATTAGTTTATTTTTTATATGTGTGAAACCTTTTTATATAACTTTTGAAAATTAATAACAGAGAGGATTTCAAACTCTTTACAAATATCAAAGGTATAGAAAAAGAAGCCTGCAGCCACCTCAAAACCATCAACAGTGAGGAAAAGAGAAATATAGGGAAGTGTAGAATGGAAAGTTTGGACATTAACTTCTTACTTCAAGTGTAGGAACTCACTGGCTCTCTATATAGTTCTACTGTGTCCCCATGTATCCTTCATCAAAGCCTTAGAACTCTTAGAATTCATAGCTTTTTATTCTACTCCAGTCATATCTTCTTGCTTATCACTCAGCACTATCCAAAGATAAAAAGAAAAGAACCAGCAACCACATTAATAGCCCATACAATAATATGTATTAATCTATTGATATAGGATGTCATGTAATACAAGTTTACCTTCAACAGTGTTGCAAGATAATCTTGAAGTTCCTGATTCTAAGTCTCCTGATAACAGACCTGCATTGTTACACCTAGCTTTATGTGTTGCTTGGGATCAAATCCAGAGCTTCATGAATGCTAAGCAAAGGCTCTCCCAAATGAACTGCATCCCCAACTCAATATCCTTAAAAACTTTGATGACCATATACTAAACACTAAACTACATATTTTATGTACTGAATCTCATTTAACTTTGCTGCATATGTTTAGCTTGGCACTATTAGCATACTTTTACAAATAGGTAAATTGAAACACGGAGAGCTTAAGTAATTCTCCCTGTATTTAAACACTAACAAATGTCACTGTGAAGATATGAACCCAGTTCTGGTTATATTTACCACGTGCAGAGAACATTTCTTTAAGAACTTAAGTCCTCTTGCTTATTAATATCATGTGTTATTACTTTTCGATAGTGAAGTTTCCAAAGAGTTTATTTAGACAAAATTAAACTTGAAAGTTGATTTTCAAATAATCAACATCAAAAGTCAGCAAGAAGACATTTATTTAAAGGAATCAACTATCTAGGAGCAGTAATCCATGTGGACAGTGTTTAGACTGAGAGGGAGCTACATGAAAGAACCATCTGCTCCCAGAGCCTTGTAGTCCAGAGTTCCCATTAGGAGAAAGATTGTTCATACAGAGATAGCAAATCAGTAGACTAATTTTATGATCTAGCAATCAACTCTTATTACAATTTCCTATTTCTACTGAATTCTGGGTCTCATACAGCTTGCCTTCCAAGTTATGTTTTCCAAAGCATTGGTCAAAAACAGAACACAGTTTTTTTTTCTTTTTAGTTCTACAAAGAATATGAATATTCATTTATGGATGTGGTAGAACTGGAGAGAAGACCAGAGAATAAGAAAGTAACATATTTTCTGTGTTTTGTTTTTTTTTTTTTTTTTTTTTTGGTTTTTCGAAACAGGGTTTCTCTGTATAGCCCTGGCTGTCCTGGAACTCACTTTGTAGACCAGGCTGGCCTCGAACTCAGAAATCCGCCTGCCTCTGCCTCCCAAGTGCTGGGATTAAAGGCGTGCGCCACCACTGTCCGGCTACATATTTTCATCCTAACAATCACATTTTATAATAAATAGTGCCAATTCCTAAATATTTTCCATGATTGTGTGTACCTCAATGAGTTTTCTATGTTGAATACAGACCAAAACAAAAAACAAACAAGGACAACAAAAACCCTCAACAGGATAAATAAGTATCTCACAACAAAAGGATTATATTTTCCAAAAATGAAATCCTAGACAGGATGCCAATAAAGTCTGAGAACTGTAAAGATCATAATTGTGGCCACTCTTTAAGTACTTCACATATGCTAGCCAATGCAAAACTGAAATATGAAAACTCATAGCAAAATTTTAAGAAAAACATAAATAGTATCATTATTTTTATTTTTCATTATGTTCTGCCAGAAATAAGTCAAAAGTATTGACTTGGAAAGTTACATAATGAACTAGAAATCGTGAGAAGGAAATGTTTTTGTAGAAGAGAAGAGTTTAATGCCAATTTATAGAAACTTGTTTTTAAAACATGACAAAATCCCATAGAATATTATACTCACACTTTCAGGCTGCTATCATAAGTGTCTAATAAAAGGTGTCTGACAATTTCAACTTCTGTGATAAAATACCATGACCAAAAACAACTTGGAGAGGAAAGATTTATTTCATTTCACAGTTCATAATCCGTTATCCAAGGAAGTCAGAGAGGGAAGCTGGAGGCAGGAGTTGAAGCAGGAGCCACAGAGGAGTGCTGCTCATTGTCTTCCTTTAAGTAGTTTCCTCAGCCCACTTTCTCATAGCATCCAAGACTATTTGCCCAGGGCTGGCACTACTCCCTGTGGGATGGGCTCACACATACGAATCATCAAACAGGAAAGTGTACCACAGCCTTGTCTACATGTCAATCTTGTGGGGCATTTTCTCAATAGAAGTTCTCTCTTTTCAAACGACTCTAGCTTGTTCATATTGGCATAAAAATATCCAGTACTCAAGGTTATTTTATAAATAATAGAAATGTACTGAAGAAAGTTCTGGAGACTAGAGTGTTTCAGATCCATACTGTGTGTAGATTCGGTGTTTTGTAGTAGTCTGATGCTTCAGTGACATCCTTCCATTGCAGATAGGATGAAGAAGCTCACTAGTTCTCTTTATGAGGTTGTTGATCCTGCTCACAAAGTCTCTTCCCTCATTAGCTACTCACCTTTGAAAATTCTGCCTTTCACACGAATACACTGGAGACTGGATTTCAATGTGGTAGAACTTGAGGACCTAGACATAGTGAATTGCAAGGAGAGACATAAAAATTCTATAATGTAAGTGTCTAAGAATGAGATGGACAGTATTGAACATATGGAGAAAAAAGAGTATGAATAACTCAAAAGATTATATTCATGAGTAAAAAGCTTAAATGTATATATATATGTATATATATATATATATATATATATATACCAAATAGTTCTAGAATTACAATGTAATGTTAGGCAAATAGCAAGCTCAGGATTTTTGAAATATATTTTTAAAAGTAAAGACAACAGAATAATTTTGTAGGACTAATATTAATATTAATCAAAGAAATAATAAGACATAAGTCTGTATGAATGACTTGCAAGATACTGGTAATAAACAGCAAAGATACGATCATGTGTGGAGATTTGATTTATTTTAAAAAGAAAGGCATTAAAAAGGCAAAAGGCATCAAAGGGCCAAAATTTAAAAACTATGTGATGCGATTACATACATAACAACATGAGGCCAAATCTAAATAACTACATTGACAAACAGCCACAGACAATAATATGCAACTAGAAAGATGGGAAGTCTAGGGCTGGAGAGATGGCTCATTGATTTAAACAAATTTCAGCATTAGAAATTCATAAGCCCATCTTAGTTCTATTTCAAGAGCTCATCTTGAGAACAATTGGCAAGGACTATGAAAGAGCCAATTAAAAGTTTCCATGAGCAACTTGGAGTCAAAGCACTGTGGTCTTGGCTCAGTGATGCCCCAGTGGAGTGTCCAGTCCAATCCATCATGTGCAAAGTCCATTTTGTTTTACATGACACTTGGATACTTCATGAAGGGACGTGCTAATCAACAAGAAATCACTTGTACATCAACGACCACAGCTTAGAACAGATAAATCAGTAGTGGTTCTTATAAATGATCTCCAGGACCAAAAAAAGGGGTGGGGGGAGCCAGAATAAGCAATAGAAACTTGTTGCCCCACCAATGACCTTTAGTTCAAGCTACAGTTACATTCTGATGTAGATGTTGGAGATGGTTCAGCTTCTACGTGACTGTAATCCAAACCAGCTCCCTAAAATTAGGTATAAAGAAAAGAAAAGAAATTTTAGATGCTGAGGAGCAAAGAAAGAAGTGGGGTGTGATGGGTGCTACTGCTGAACACAACTCACTGGTAAGATTGGCAGGGTTTTAGTCTTCTACTCTTGTGTGAAAGTAAAGGGGGAAAGACTGGATTTACATCCTATTTCAAGTATCTTCAATTCACCTGTTCAGTAAAAAGGTTGAACAAGTAGCAACCATTTCAAGACAAAATATTTCTTTAATGCAAACATCATTTCAAGGTGTTATTCTTAAGGTCTGAAACAAAATATTTCTTCTATTTGTTGTTTTGTTTGTTGAGGGATGGGTAGTACATGCATGCTTTGGTACTCTAATCTAGACCGAAGGACACTGTAAGTTCTCTTCTGTTACTATGTGGTTTCCAGGGATCAAACTCAGCATATCAAGCTTGGCAGCATGTGTTCTTATCCATTAGCAATCACATAAAGTGTTTCTTTAAAGATCATGTAACTAAGGGAGCCCCTTGGTCCTGTGAGGCTTGATGCCCCAGTGTAGGGGGATGCTAGGGCACTAGTGCAGTGAGGCAGGAAGGGTTGGTGAGCACTGTCATAGAATCAAGGGGAGGTGGAGAGGATAGGCAGTTTGTGGAGGGGAAACCAGGAAGGGGATAACATTTGCAATGTAAATAAATAAAATAACAAATATTTAAAAAAAAACTTGTGACTAACTGTAGCAGTAGGAAAAGAAGGTAAAATAGTGTCTTTGACACAGAATTTATTTGAGATGTGTTGTTAAGTTTACTTTAAATCTATGGTATGCAAGCCAAGTAACCCAAGATAGCTTGCACTACATCTAATAAAGAAAAATTCAAGATCGATCCATCAACCACAACCTCTCATACAGGCTATGAAGATGACAGCCTCTCATATGAATTTCTTCAGTAAACTTGGGTCCACAGCAATTGCCTTCTTTAATTTTTCCCCTGGAAATCTTTGATAAAAAAGTGAAGAGACTAGGAAAAAAAATCTAGAAGTATTACTCGTTTTAATTATCAGAAACACTATGATAAGTGAGAAAAACATAAAATTACATGAATATTTCAATCATGTTTTTCAGGAAAGTTCATTTGATTTGTGAAGTTACCAGCTGATTTATGAAATATCAGATGTAAAGAAGCTCTATTCTTACAAAAGTCACAATTTCTTTATCTACCATAAATCACAGAATGTTACCTGTGAAAAACAATGTATGCCTCACAAGAGTTGTGTGTGTGTGTGTGTGTGTGTGTGTGTGTGTGTGTGAGATGAGATTTCATAAGCCTGAGACGAGTTGAATGTGCCTGCAAGAAGGATCCATTGGATTGATTTGGATGAAGAATGGACAAATAAGGTGTGAACAAGTGTGGTAATATTACACAGAGAGCTTGAGATCAATTTATAGAGAGTGAGCAGCTTCTTGCCCTGTAATATAAAGAAACAATGTTAGTGCTTGTAGAAACTTCAGCAATCAATGCATTGCCTTCAGAAAAATCAGAAAAGTACCTAAACTAACGCTGCTTGAAGACTTTGCCTTTTTTACTGTTAGCCATATCCACACTTGGGACAGATGGAAGGGTATTTCCAGACTCACCATGGCATACTAATTTCTACACCTCTTTTAAAGGCGAGCAGAGAAATGCTGAGTCAATTTGGTCTCGAGGCTGACGCCATCATGAAAGATGACCTTGTCATCAATGGTAGTGTTGACCAGTTCAAATATGGACCTCAAGGAAATTAAAACAAAGAGATGAAAATTTCAGTCGTATTATCATTGACTTATGAAGTGTCAGATTTTTTTCATTGTTAATGATGTTCACAAGCCAAGGAATTCTTGGACTAACTCTGTTGATTTTGAACATTACTTTCATGGGGACATCAGCATTGACAGCATGTCTTCTGCTCCAGCCCTAAGCATTCTCATGCTCATTCGACAGATTTAAATCATTTGTTTTGTGGTGGGGGAAATTTATTTGCTTTTCTATTATATCAAACTGACACTTTAAGGCCCTCAGTGGTATTTGACCTTTTTGTTTTTAGTTCGCTTATCTTCTATACATAGTGAGTTCTTAATAAACATTTGTACATAAATTAGTGAGTTGATCAACTTCTCTTTTTCTTGGGATTTGGCATTATCAGTGAGTTTGGACAGACATGGAAATAATGCTAAATATAATGGTAATATATATTATCTTGCTGTTTTCTGAGAAATGTTTGAACTGTCCTGTGTTTCACATGTTTTAATATATTTATTCTCTAGAGAAATCTATCATATTCCAAAGTTGAAAACAAAGCTACAGCTCTGCGTTTATGGTATATGGAATAGCAAGCAACAGGAACTTCACTGTATGAACATATAGAAAATGGTATAATTCAATTTTCTAACTTTTCATATACCCCATACGCTATGTCCTAAAATCCCTTGCTTCTACCTTGACCCTTGTATTATGGTTGAAGGAAATCACCTCTTCATTCAGGATTTGGTGCACATCTTACAACCATGCCATAATTTACCTAAAGTGTTATTGATGATATTAAACATTGACTAACCCCAAGGGTCTCTGATGAATGATGTCCTTGTGTTAAAACTCGCAGTACATTTAAGATGAAAATATGTGTTCACCGGTTTCCTTAATTATAGAGCAGTCAGGGGTGCTTTCTTTTATTTTCATGATTATAAATGTTTATCATTGCATCTAATCCAGAGGACTGCCTTTAACCCTGACATGTGAGATATGGAAACAACAAGGATCAAAAGTTTTAAGGATGGCCTCAGCAGTATGATTCAAGCCAAGCTTGGGCTACATTGGACCACATCCTACAGTGAGAGGGAGGGAGAGAAAGGGGGAAGGCAAGGGAGAAACAGAGAGAGGAGGGGGGATTTGTTATGTTGTTAATAATGTTCATGAGCTAAGAATTTAAAATAAAAAAATCCCTTAAAACAGCTTTCACCTGTAAAACATGATTATTTAAAATTAATTTGAATGGAGTTCTGAATAAAATATATACCCCCTCTAAAGTAAAATCTGACATTCTATTTTATAATCATGTTTAAGACAGTATTCTTCAAAATAACACTTGGTAAGGGGAAAACGCATATGAGCTTCATTTCCTCAGCCATGCTGTTTGGCAGTTTGTCTCCTCCCAGGGCTCAGGGCTCCCTGCTCACTTAGGTAGTAGCTCACAGGGTTACTCCTTCAAGTCACTCTGTCCTGCATAAACATCCAGTTCTAGATAAGAGAGCCTCTAGCAGCTGGTCACTGGGATTTGATTAAGAGGATCAGCAAAGCCCTGGATGCTTTCTTAAGTATTATCTCAACAATCCGAACCTCTGGAGTTTACAATATTGGGCTAGAAATCTTAGAAGGAGACATGTTCTCACAATATTTTTCAACATAATTTGTTTCTTGTTTTAGCCAAAAATAATGTAAAAGAGACATGTCAACAAAATCCAGGATTGCCCTTAGGTTAGAGGAGAAAAAGAGGTGGGAGGGAAAACTAAAAGCCTGAGAATTTACAAAGTTTCATTGGGGAAAGTTTCATTTACAAACTTCTAGGGGAAAACAGCAACAACAGAGCCACAAGCACAGTGGTGAGCATGGCGGGAAGGCATCCCCCCCCCCTTATTTTAATAGACTGCCCTGGGGTTCTTTTGCAGAGAGGAGCCATCCTTCAGTTTTCTCTGCCTCTGGCTAAGTCCTCTCAACTAAACTGGCTAAAATGGTGATGGAAAGATAAGAGCTGGAAGAGGGCAGCCTATAATAAGAAACACAATAACAGGAAAAAGGTGGTGTCCACACAAGCTTTCAAAGGTGCCTGAAGTGTGAACTTGGGGGAAACACGAAAAGACAGCGCTGATCGCTGATCGTGGCCAAAGGACTGTGGTTCTTTCACCACGGGGAAAAACAATAAAAGCATCTTGTTCTTTTTTGAAGCATGTTGAGTACGTTTGTTTTTCACTGTCAGACAATGTTCACTGAATCTGCTGTCTATGAGACAGAGAAAACAAAAGGGAGGAAAGAAAGAGAGAGAGGCATAGAGGGAAGGGAAAGAGAGAGGGAGGAGGGGGCAAGAGGGGAAGAAAAGGGGAGAAGGGAAAGGAGGGAGAGAGGGAGAAAGAGAGGGAAGGAGGAAGGGGGCAAGCAAGAGAAAGGGAGAGGGAGAGAGATGGGGAGGGAGAGGGATGGAGAGAGAGAGAGAGAAAGATTAAAATGAATCACAAAGAAGGTCAAACACCTGGACTAGAATTTGGAATCTACTGTGCTCATCTGAAGGTCCTTCAACATTCCCAAATGACTTTAAATGATTAACTTATTCATACAAAAGATTCTTAGGGCTTTTATTTTTTTTTTGTATTCTTAAAAAATAAATCACAATTTAATTATCTTAACCACATTTGATATAATTAAACACTTGTCCAAAGTAGACTAGAATTTCAGGAAACCAAACCAGGTGTGTTACCTGAATATCTAATTCCAGGAGACCCAGTATAAATAAGACTGCAGTACACAGAGTACATAGGAGAAAGATAAGAGTATGTGGACCAGAGTCAGCCTCTGATAGTGTCATTTTGATGAAAATATGAATCTTCGGGGTTCCAGTGCAAAATTCATATGGAAAAATACCATTTGCCTTGTTAAAATGAGTCAACATCACCAGCTATGACCACAGACTTATTCACTGGGTGATTTCTGTCCTTGTTGTTGTCTAACTTGACAGTCTATCCTCAGAAAAGATCCTTGGATATCACAAAACTATTCAAGACTTTAAATGTTATTTTAAAAACAGAGCTTAGAGTCTTCTTGATTGAACAAAATATCTAATATCCCAAGGTGGACAAGGCTTCTGTAATCACTTCAGAATGAGACTTAAACAAACAAACAACAACAACAAACCCAACTCAATGGCAAGGCTGGTGTTTGGACCCCTTAAGGCTCCATTCTCAGCGCAGCTGGGTAAGGGTGTCCACTCTTCTCACAGAAACCTGTAGAGTTCACAGAAAACAGTGAAGAAATGTTTCTCCAAGCTGCCTGCTTTCTGTACAAGGAGCAGCAGAGAGAACATTATAGAAGCCTCTTTACCCCTGAATGATGTCTTTCCAGTCCCTCCCAGTGTCCATAGAACCCCAACCCCTCAGTACAGTTCTGGCTGTTTCATTATTTTGAATTCTGTTCTTTTCACAAATGAGTTCTTTGAGTTATATTATATTGATCACATTGAACCCTTTCCCCCAAAGTCCTCCGCGACTTACTGCCTTCTCTATGCACCCAAATTTATGTTCTTTTTGTTTTGTTTTCAGAGAAGAGAAAATTCATTTTACTTTGAAAGAATACTGTATTTACAATTTTTACTTTCATTAAAAGCTAAGCATACTTCCCCACTCCTGTTTAATTCTAACCCCTCCTGTATCGCTTCTTATGTACCCCATTTACTCTCAAATTGATGACCTCTTCTTCATTATTATTATTACTATTGCATATACACATAAATATATAAATGCAACCTGCTGAGCCACATTGTGTGGCTTGCTTGTATGTTTTCAGGGCTGACCACTTTCAAGTGTCACGAAGGGAGCTGGTCCCTAAGAGAGACTAATTCTCCCCTGCTCAACAATCAATCGTTTTCAGTAGTTCACCAAATCTTTGTGACCCACAAAGATTTGTCCTGTAGGTTTTACAATCATCCCATGTCCTCTTTCCCAAGATTCTATAAAATATAGGTGCAGGAATTGTGTTGTTGATATATCCATTTGGGCTGGGGTTCCTACAATTAGATGATATATGAGCTATGGCCAGTTGTGGTTTTCAGTGATGGCCAAATCTAATAAAGAGAAGTTTCTTTAATGCATGTGAGAGCTACATTTATCTGGAAGTGTAAGAATAAATTTTAGAATACAGTTAGGAATGATGCTAATGTAGTAAAGTGATGGTAATAGGTTTTCCTCTAAATCCATGACTTCATCGACTACATGCAGTAGGCTAGTTATTAATTCCCTCTTGTTGAGTGTACTTAAGTAAGTACAATTGGACAGCATAGGTTAGAGCCAAGATATGTGTGCCACAATTGCAATATGGCCATATTGGTCAATGAGGTGCTTCATAGACATCACATCTGGATAGAACTATTGATGGCTTCCCTTTCTTGTCAGGTTGTATAACACTGATACTACGAAAGGTAGACCACAGGACAGAGATTTTTTTCAAGTTGAATCTAGCTCAAATTTTCCAACTGTTAAGTCAGAATTATGCAGTGTCTCCCACAATAGGAACTTACCTTCAAACTCTGAAAGGCAACCAAGGATGGTTCCCTATATCATATTTGGAATCACCTGAAGTACCATGATCAACAATTCAAAAGGATGTTATACACATCACCACTAGGGTTTTCATGAGATTATCTTTGGCTTTTGTAAAGAACATTTTCAGCGCATAAAGTCCAACTTATGAAAGTGGATATGCACACGATCAGAGGAGAGAAGTGTCCGTCACTTTTGAATTCTTTTGAGTCCCATGTAAACTGAAAGTAATAATGAAAAACCAAGATTTAAAAAGAAAGAAAGAAAAACGTTGAAGACAGTAAGACATTTCGGTGTAAGGCACTCCCGTCAAAATGTGTAATTAACAGTAGTAACTAGCATTTGGGATGCTAGATAGTTCAGTCTGCCCTTATGCCAAGATCATGGAACAGAATATGGTTGTGTGGTAAATATAATCTGGGCCACAAATAAGAACTGATCAAGCCAGATTGTATTAACTGTCTGTCCAAGCCACACTGGGAAATGAGGCATTTGCTGTTTCCTGATTCTAACAGTTTGGGGATTCCCAGATAAAAAGATGTGTCATTACAATCTTGTGGTGTAGACAGGGGAGGGCATGACTCAGCCAAAGCAATCTTTGGACTTTCCCTCCACTGAAGAACCTCTGGGAAGGCTTCCTGGATGCTAAACTCAGTAATCCTTAAAACTGACATCAGCTGTTCCTCTCTCTGAACATCTGGAGTATTGTCTCTTCCCTAAGGAGACACCAACAGATAAAGTCAAACATGCACCCTATACTAAAGGGACATGAAAAAGAAGATGAAGGCAAAATGCATGCAACATATTAATCAGACAAAACTCAAACAATTGCTTCCATTACAGTTGTGATAAAAGGCCGTGAGCAGAAACTCAGGATATTAGGAAAGCATAGTTTGAATATTATCTGGAAGTCATGAAACCCTGAGAGTACATTGCTTAATTACTTTGTGTGGGCAGTATCATTCCCTCACTTTGTCAAGTCTCTCTAACATTCCAAGACTGGAAATTCAGACTCATAATACGTAAGAACAAGGCCTGAGAAAACACTGTTTCAGTAGAGATCCATGCCTTAGCATTTTAGAATGTATGGCGGTGTCTACAAACATCCAACCTGGAGAGTTGTCATGGATTATCCTCTCAGAAATGCCTGAGAGCTTACCTTTTGTTGACTGGATTGTATTAAAGAATGCACTTATGTAGCAAAGTAGAGGGGAAATTTTGCCAAGCATACAGCAGAAAATGATGGCGGTTGCTAGCATTGCTAAAGAAGGAAAAGTCCTTCATTGCTACGCATCTCAGTTACTGTCTGAAATATGTGAGGCAGAAATAGAAAGACTAAACTTTCAAATCCTCTACCTTCTAAAATTCTATGAACATTCACATACAAAGTTATTGTGAAGCCAAGTAGGGGGTTGAAAGTTGAATTGTCTTAACAAATAGGAAAGTTAAGTTAGGTAGGGAGATGATTATAAAGGAGAGCTTCCTCCCTCAACTCTTGGTGCTAAATATTTGATGTGTGTGATGCTTTGCGAGAAACTTTTGGGACTTTTCCCATGACAAATGTCCAATGACTTCTGTCAAGGCAGGAACTGAGTTAAGCCTGACTCATTCTAAGTCCATTTGCCATGTGTTCTAGACTTTTCTACTCTGTATTCCAACCTGCCACTGTTCTCACCACCATAGATAGTTTCTTTAGTGTCACTCCTGCACATTCCGAATCAGTGGCTATTGGTGATGTGGTGGCAACTAATAGGCTTCTCAGAACAAGCCACTTCTCTCGAAATAAGAGCAGCTAAGATCTTAGCTCTAAGAAATCATTCCATTTTGATGGATCCTACAAGTGAGGCATTTGAAGAAAACTTTTTACTCCTTCTCAAATCATATCAAAGGTGAAATAACTGCCAACTGCCCCAACTGTAAAATACTAATTTTGATTGTCTCACCCATGAAACCTCTGCATCAGTAATCCAGGCCCATGCGAAGCACATAAGCAAAGCTTCACAGTAGCTTCAGTCCCCCCCACCACACACACACACACACACACACACACACACACACCCGAGACAACATCCAGCTGCTGAAAAGAATGCTTCTTTTCCTGATAGCATAAAGAAGATTCAGTTCCGGCATCACTGTCACTGAATATTCAAACATTATGCAAATTAGAAAAACTTATTCTGAGCTTTGCTTCTTCATCAAAAACCATGACAACAACCACAAGAATTTTCCATAATTCGGCCTACAAAGTTCTCCAGAAATAGAGTGTCTATTAAGTTGGATTTCAGCGTGTAACATTAGAAAGATCAAGTCTTTTGAAAACCACAAAGAGAATAGAGTTGTGCAGCCTGGTGTTGCCAGGGCAGGACTCCAGACTCCCTGCAAGGTTCTACCCTGCGGTAATAGCTGTTCTCCTTTTCCATGTTGCTTAGGAACCACAAGACCTTTGCCACCATCCTCCACCCGATTACTCATAATTCATATGTTTACCATCCCCCACCTCATCATTCCTGATTGAAACTGCTATAGAAGGCACGTGTGGGAAATAAGATATTATTGCAATGTAAAGTCAAGATAGCCATTAGATGCCAAGCTAAATTTCCAAACCAGGGCATAAATCTTTTAAACACCATACAATTTCAAATGTTATCTTTTTTTTTCCTTAAAAGAGAAAGAAACACCTGGCACATTATTTGGAGACTTCATAAAGAAAGAAGTAATGGAAATTATCTTTGACTGGCTGCAAGGATAAGTGGTTAATATATTTTAACTGTGGAATATAAGTAATCCTATAATCCTGAATGGCAACTCTACCTTTTCCCCCACCCTCTTTTAGCAGTCTCCTCTTTCTCTTCTTTCCTCTCTCTTTCCTCTCTGTCCTCTCTCTCTCTCTCTCTCTCTCTCTCTCTATATATATATATATATATATATATATATATATATATACACACTCTTATCTATCCATTCTCTCTCTTCTCTCTCTCCTCTCTCTCCTCTTTCCTCTCTCTCCTCTCTTTCCCCTACCCTCTCTCTCTCCTCTCTCTGTCCTCTCTCCTCTCCTTTCTCTCCTCTCTTTCTCTCTGCTTTCCCCTTTTTCTTCCCTCCCTCTCCCCCTCTATCACACTCTTTGTGTATTTATTTCACCTCTTTTCTTAATTTGGGAAGGTATCAAATAGAATATGTGATACCAATTTGATTTGTACTATCATTTATGAGACAAAGGAGAACCTCAGTGGCTTTCAAACTACACACTAATCAAACATCCAGTTTCAAAAGTCCAAGAGGGCAGAGTTCCTGACCCTCAGCCCTGTCTCCACCCTGTCAACATTTACTTCAGCCTATTTTGTATCCCACATGCCAGCTTCTTGAACAGTATCAGACATGTAGTTTGTACTCCATAACTACTTGCTCAATTACAGGGGAAAGAATGAATATTTGTTAAAAACCAATATTTCTCTTAAGATTTCATATTTAAAAGAGAGAAAATGATAAAATGAAAGGGAAAAAGAAAAAGTGGATCAAATACTCTAATCTAGTTCTACACCCTGAGAGGTAAAAAAAAAAATCAGAAACTCACTGTGTGTTCATCTATGCTGATCACATGGTACTCAATCATTTTCAGTGAGTCTCTGCTGTCCAGCCTACTTTCTCATAGGACTATAGGCCATGTAATTAAGATACTGTGTTTCCTTTTTAATCCTGAAAAAGCTCTATTCTTCTGATGGGGGAATAAAGGAAATACAAAGGAAGGGAAAGGAAGGGAAAGGAAAGGGAAGGGAAGGGAAGGGAAGGGAAGGGAAGGGAAGGGAAGGGAAGGGAAGGGAAGGGAAGGGAAGGGAAGGGAAGGGAAGGGAAGGGAAGGGAAGGGAAGGGAAGGGAAGGGAAGGGAAGGGAAGGGAAGGGAAGGGAAGGGAAGGGAAGGGAAGGGAAGGGAAGAAGGGAAAGAGGGAAAGGGAAAGGGAAAGAGGGAAAGGGAAAGGGAAAGAGGGAAAGGGAAAGGGAAAGGGAAAAAGGGAAAGGGAAAAAGGAAAGGGAAGGGAAGGGAAGGGAAGGGAAGGGAAGGGAAGGGAAGGGAAGGGAAGGGAAGGGAAGGGAAGGGAAGGGAAGGGAAGGGAAGGGAAGGGAAGGGAAGGGAAGGGAAGGGAAGGGAAGGGAAGGGAAGGGAAGGGAAGGGAAGGGAAGGGAAGGGAAGGGAAGGGAAGGATTGCTCCTAGGTATAGTGGAGGAGAGAGTTTACTGTAGATAAAAGCGAGAGTATAGCCAGAGGCAGAGACATCTGAAAAAGTTCAGAATAGACATAACCAGACTGAGCTGGGCCTTATGGGGAGATGGGGAGTGAAAGGAGAGAGAAGAAAGAACCAGGTGTACCAGCCAGGAAGCCAAAGGCACAAAAAGGACAGGTAACCAAAATGTCTGGATTATATAGGGAAGAGGTTCTGGGTGGAAGGCAGCTCAGCCCCTAGGCTGGAAAATTCAGCATAGAAGTCAGCATGTGCCAGTCATACAAGTAGGGATGAATGGATGCTAGAGAAGCCAGAGGCCAGGTCCACTTCAAAATGTTAAATATGCACATGAGCAATTTGTCCTGGGTTTGAAACTTGACAGTTTTCCCTTTATCTCCTAAACTCTGACTCAAGCGCTTTGTAATGGAATTTGGTCTGTAGTGTGTTAAATGAACAGATAACTAAAGTAGCTAAATATGGATATTTTTTAAAAATATGTGACCAATTGAGAAACATATCCCGTGAGCCTTTAGTTTAAATGCAACCAGTTCTGAAACAATGGAATTATGGTTTGGCAGGTTCAGCTTCTTTTATCTCTTAGGTCTGAAAATTGTAGATATAATAGACTACATCTCTTAAAACAGCCCCTGGGGACATTTCCTTTTGATTCAACAGGAAATCCCAGAGGACCAGGAAGCAGTGGACCCTGGAGAGATTTGTAGTTCAGGTTACATATCTCAGAGATTTAAACATATTGGATAGCACTGAGGATAAAAATAATAGTAGATTATTTCTTTTTATTCAATGAAATCACATTCACGTGCTTTTTACCGGCATTTGGAATTCAGTTTAAAAATCATCTGCTGTGAAATCTCCGTTCTTCATCCTTCTATCCCATTTCAGTTTTGATCCCTCGTACCTCGATGAGGAATTCCTATCAGGTTATCTTAAGGCAACTGCAATTGCGATGCAATATTATTACACAATTATCTTAAGCTACTGGTTGTGTAATGAATAGACCATAGTGGATGTCTTTTCCTTGATTACACCTCATAATAGTATCTCACAGTTATAACAACACCAGTGTAGTTACTAGTAAACAATATAATGGCTAAGAGAGTGCATTGAGTTAAGGAATAGTGAATTCCTTAAAACTTGAAATGTAACGCGGCTTTTCAACACTGCATGTTTGAAATATACTGGTGTTTCTGTATGAGCATAATATAATTTTTTTAAAAAAAGTGTTTAGTGATGCCACAAATACTAGTTTTAGATCATTATTCCTATAGTCCTTAAAATAAATAAATCAGCTCATTCTAGAGCTTAAGTAATATAAAATAAAAATAATTTAAAATATACATACTGACCTGGAAGGAGTAGATTCTGGTATTTTTGGAATGGAAAAAACATATTAATGTCCAGGTATGCACTTAAGTAGTGTTTTCACTAATGAACTCCTGTTCATGGATTGTATATCTTGGCTAAACAACTTGTGAGAAAAGGAAACACCACTTTGCCTCTGGATTCAATTTTCCAGTGTAACGTGTGAGTTCAAAGTAAGCCTATGTGACCTCCCCTAGTGCCAAGTAGTCAAAAGCACAAACTAAGATTTGTGCCTTAACAGAGTTTCCCTTGTCCTTACCCTGCCCCTCCCCTCACACACACCTCCCTTCCCAACTCCCCTTCTCCTGTACTAAATAAACTCTATCTTACACTATACTTGTCTTCCCTCGATGGTATAGCTGGTCACTCAGGGGGGAGTGATGCCTTAGCATGGGCCCTCAGAGGCACCCCTCACCATCCATCTCACCATCCTTGGCCCTGTCAAACCTATTCCTGGCTCCTTTCTTCTTTTATAAAATGCAACACCTCCCTCTCTCCCTCTTTCACTCCCTCCGTAAGTGACTTCAGTCTTTACAAGCTGTTTTCTATGTTTCATGAAATATCAATAGCAATGTTACAGTAATAATATATTAATAACATCATTGCTGTCAATTATGACAGGTACCACCCAAGAGTAAAGCTGAGACTCCTGTGCTAGATCTCAAGTAATTCAGACTCACAGGAGACTGCATGAAGGCATGACACTCACCTGCTGAAAACTATGTTATCTCTTCAATCTGTTCTTTATACACCATTTACTTAGTTTTCCTATGACTGTATTATTTGAAAGAACTATAAAACCATCTGCAATGTCACATTGATTAGATAACCATTCACCAAGCAGACTCCCTCTAAGTGCTATGATTATACTCAGCAGAAGTGTATAATATGGCCTTCTCTCTCTCTCTCTCTCTCTCTCTCTCTCTCTCTCTCTCTCTCTCTCTCTCTCTCTCTCTCTCTCTCACCTCTCCCTCCCTCTCTCAATAGCATGGATGAAGTGACGTTGTGAGAAGGACTTTGAATTGATAGTGAATGGTAAATTCTAATAAAAGAAACAAGTTATCCAATTCTGATTCCAAAAATAGTAATGGGTACATAGAGGCAGGAAGTGGAATATTCCATAGGAAAATAATAATGTCAGAGAAAAACTATGGTGAAGCTAAAGAAAGAGAATTAAGAGCAGATTACATAACTAGAGCTAGTGCATGTGTGTGTGGGCATGTAATAGAGCTTATTTGAGAAATTTATTTCTTCATAATAAACATGCTAAGCAAAAAGCCTGGCAGTGGTGATGCACACCTTTAATTCCAGCACTTAGGAGGCAGAGGCAGGTGGATTTCTGAATTCGAGGCCAGCCTGGTCTACAGAGTGAGTTCCAGGACAGCCAGGACTACACAGAGAAATCCTGTCTCAACAAACAAACAAACAAACAAACAAACAAAACAAAACAAAAAGATACAAAGGAATTTATTTCAAACTGATGCAAAGTGTCCATAACAAGTCAGTGTCTAATAGTAGACCAAGCGGAACCAGTCCTCAGACTTTCTAAACCCTTCCTTCAATATAGTTTTATACACACACACACACACACACACACACACACACACACACACATATTTCATGCATAAACCCATCATTTCTACTCCCCGTCATCTTCCTCCAATTGCTCCCCACCCCCTCAAATGTGTGACCTCTTCTTTAGTTACTATTTTATTCCATTTAATTCAGGAATCTCTGCCAGAGTAATCAAGCAAGAAAAAGAAAGAAAAGGTATCCAAGTTGGAAGGCAGAAGTCTAACTGCAGATTGTAGATGATTGCAGATGCTGTGATTGTGTGATGAGAGGAAGATCAAAAATATCCTCTAGCGAGTTTGCAGCGTACAGAGTGAGCACATGATCTCCATCAGATTGAGTATAAACAAACAGCAAATTACCTCTCATGGAAAGAAATTCAACTGAACAGGTAAGACTTATCTACAATAAAAACTGAAAATAATAACTGAGTAAAATTTCTATCAAAATACCAACCCTCCCTGAGGAGGAGCTATAGACAGCTACTAGCTATTGGATGAAAGAGAATAATGCTTTTTCAGTGGTGTTACCACTGGTAAACTGCCTGCACAGTGCTATATGCAGACTTCTGCAAGAAAGTGTAACTATTTCAGTGAGACACTTAATTACTAGCACGAATATGGAAAGGGGACTAGCTTGGGAAAAAGAAATGAGGGATCGATATGATCTAATACATTATATACGTAAAGCAAAGTAGTAAATCATATGCAAAGATGAAACTCTATCATTATCTGATGGAGTTGTTGGAGCAGGTCAACACAGGGCAATTGATAAGGAAGATAAAGTGAGTTCTTTATTATAAGTGTTAAAATACTAGTTCAAAAACAGAGTGTAGAAGCTAAGATATAGAACAGAGCAACAACCAGTCAAAGTATAAAAGACTCAACAAGTAACATGTAAATAAGTCACAATAGCTAAACCAGGACATACTGGAGCACTGTTTCACAGATAGGCAGCAAAATTTGGGGAACTAAACTATTTTTCCTAAAGCCAAACCTAGCAAGATAAACTGCCAGAACCTGTTGTCTGTGTTTAATTTTCCTGGCAGGTGAAGGAGATGGTTTGTTTGAGAGCTGTTAGATTAGATTAGATTGCTTAGATTTGACCTACTGTCTTCCTCCAGGTCAGCTCTTGTCAGCTTTTCCTGTCTATATAGATACCAGGGACGACAGCCAGGACTGCGTGAGGCCTGGGAGTCTGTTCTTGGGTAAGGTTTGATGCAGTTGCAACTCTGAGAACAAGGCTCCCTTTCCTCTAACAGGAATTCCCTTCAGTTCTTCAGCTACTTTTCACTGCCCAGTTAAATCCAAAGATCACAATAGCCTCAGCAGAAAAGGAGGAATTCGGTTGACTTCAAAGTGGTCCCCAAAGGGAGAGGGCCTTTGTTTTACAATACAAAGCACACTAGATGCGGTTAAAAACAAAAGATGGTTGGTTATCTTTTCAGTTAGCTTGTCTGATGACAAAGGAGCAACAAATCTTCCAGGAAAAAAGAAAAATTGCCCTTTGAATTTAAATATCTTAACCTCCAGAGTTAGGAAAACATCATGAAGAGAGTTCTGACCAGAAACTCCCTTTATTTTCTTTCCTACCAACTTTTGCCAGCCCTAGTTTTGTTACCTAAATGTGAATGTCATAGACATTTCTATTATCTACAGAGATTTTTCCACTATATGATCTGTGATGATTCATATTTCACTTAGAGATGTTTTCAAGTACTATCAAAAATATTTGATTTATGTCTTGCAACAAATGGCACTGCAGTCTTCTGGAAGTGGGAAATGCAAACTTTTCATTTGTTAGAGTTCATCATCCTTTAGCTGTGTTCTAAAACTCAACTGCAGTTTTACTCGGGTTTGAATGTACAAGTGTATATGCTCTTAGGAGCTACACAACTCTAAAGCTCTAAGGCAGTGGTGCGTAACCTCCCTGCTGCGATCCTTTAATACAGTTCCTCATGTGTGGTGAATACCAGCCACAAAATTATTTTTGTTGATACTTTAGCACTGTAATTTTGCTGCTGTTATGAATCTTAATGTAAATATCTGGTTTCTGATGGTCTTAGGCAGCCCCTATGAAAGAATTGTTCAACTCCAAGAGGGATCACAACTCACAGGCTGAGAACCACTGTTCTAGGGCAAATTAAATTGGCCTTAATGAAGCATTTATGTCTCCTCAAGTGATAAGAAAATCTAACATCCACCTAATGATTATATGCAGATATGTTGAAAGAATTGTAGCAAAAATAAAGTATATACGTGCCAAAAATTGGAGATTAGCCTGTTTTCATAAATTTTATGAACAGTACTATTAAATATTTCTCTATTGCCCTGTCAAACTGGCATTTTAATCAGAAAAAAAAATGATTATCCATACGTTTATTTTTCCAGTCAACCTCAACATTATCCAAATATTCAGAGGATCCTCAGAGAATGCTAGTGTGGATTTGACTTTTTTGTTTAGGAAAAGACACCTTGAGTAATCATGTCTATGACCCTTGGTGTCCCAGCAAGCAATTAGTAACCAATTACATTAAAGATTCTAGAAATGAGAAATTAAGAATCGTTTTCACTGTAAGTTGTTGTAAAATGTAGATTGTTCATTGCTGTTCATTAATCTATAATGATTCTTTTTCCTTCTTCCAAAAAGTAGCAATTGTCTCAAGGAGATTCTGCAGGCAACAAAACAAAGACTCTTCCATGTGATAGACAGAGCCTCCACCCAAAGCTAAGTAGATTCATAAGATTATCAGACTCTCCTCTTCCTGTCCTCTCAGCCACAGGATCTGGTCCTACCCACCCATTAGCTGTGGTTGGTGAGTTATTTTATTATCTAGTTTTGTTGAAAGCATCTTTCTCTGAGTCTTTTTTAACTCCATTTTTTAAAACCATCATTTTTTAAGCCAGGCAGTGGTAGTGCATGCCTTTAACCCCAGCACTTGGGAGGCAGAGGCACGTGGATTTCTGAGTTCGAGGCCAGCCTGGTCTACAGAGTGAGTTCCAGAGCTATACAGAGAAACCCTGTCTCCAAAAACCAAAATCCAAAAAAAAAAAAAAAAAAAAATCATGTTTTTGTTTTTATTGTTGTTGTTAAACATAGTCCTTAAAATGTTCTAGACCAAGAAGGAACTCTCCTACAAATTCTTGCACTTGATTTTAGCACAGGTCAAATATGTCCAGTTTGATTACTATTCAAGAGTACTCCTTAAATAACTCTTCAAAACATTCTGCCTAACCAGGAATGGTGGCCATGAGCTCAAGGACAGCCTGGGCTACTGAGGGACCACCAGGTTTGTCTGAGCTTGAGTGAAACTTCAGAGAAAGAGAGGGGTGGGAGGTGGAGGGGAAGGAAGGAAGACAAAAACAGCAAGAAAAAGAAACACTCACTCTTCCTATCTATTCTATTGGTTGGCTTCCAGGCTTGATCCTCTTATATTTTTTTCAACATTCATTTACATCTAGTGAAAGTAGAAGACCTATTCTTTGACACTGAGTTCAGCAACAGCTTTTAGATTTCACAGCAAAATCTCAGTTAACAAATGTAAAATTAGCCAGCAATATTAGATCAAATGAAAGAGTCTCTATACAGGTATGCAACAAAATAAGAAGACAAAGTTTAAAAAATATAATAAAAATGATTAGCATTCCAAACATGAAGAATGCATGAAACTCAATACTAAAATATAAATTACCTGATTAAAATGGGAAAATGTGGGGGGGAGGGTATGGGGGACTTTTGAGATAGCATTGGAAATGTAATTGAGGAAAATACGTAATAAAAAAATATTAAAAAGTGGGGGGGAAATGTCCTGGGTTAACATTTCTTTGAAGTGACAGAAGGTCAGAGTGTAGCAACCGTCCTGTGTTTCCACCTCATTGCTAGGAAAGGTGTAATAAATAAGACGTAAGACATAAATAAGATAACAGAAGTTGAATGGATGAAGAGCCATGGAGGATGCAAATATTTGACATCAAAAGTTATCATTTATAATGGTGACATAATCAGCTGTGAGAACTGAAGACAAAGAAATCTATCATGGAGTGAATAGGTGAAGTTTGAGATGCACACTGGAAGAGTTAACAGCGATTAAGTAACTACCGGATAAAAAGTATTTATATCTGAGACTTAAACATTAATCATAGCATACTGAGTATTTTAGTTGTGAATAATTTTCTGAGAGCTATAATGTCAGGATGGGATGTACATTAAATAAACTGTACTATACAGAAAATGAGAGTGTAGATGCCTACCTAATGTGTGTGCTGCCTTGGAGAGGATCAAGGGACTAAATCATATCACACCCAACAGTGAAGAATCAACATGAGGTCTGAGTTTGGTGAGAAAAGTTAAGGAAAACTAGAAAGGAGAACAAGAAAGAGTAAAGTAGGAGGAACAAAGGGTCACTAAAGGCTGCATGAGAAATGAAAGGGGAAAAAGATTGGTAGAAAACCTACAAATCAGGACCAGGAAGATGGAAAGGATTACGATGGAGGGCTATCTGTTCAAGCACTCTGTTAGAAAATGCCACAAAAAAGACCCAACAATACCACTCTTGGGAATATACCCAGAAAATGCCCTACCATGCCATAGGAGCACATGTTCCACTATATTCATAGTAGCCTTATTTGTGATAGCCAGAAGCTGAAAACAACACAGATGTCCCACAACAGAAGAATTGATACAGAAAATGTAGTTCATTTACACAATGGAGTACTACTCAGCTATTAAAAGTGAGGACATCATGAGTTTTTCAGCAAATGGATGGAACTAGAAAATATCCTGAGTGAGAGAACTCAGACCCAAATGGACATTCATGGTATATACTCACTAATAAGTGGATATTGGGGGGTGGGGAGTATAGAATACTCAAGATATACTCCACAGAGCTCAAAAAGGTCAACAAACTGAAGGGCCCAATTGAGGACTTCTCAGTCTCACTTTGGAGGGAGAAGAAAGCAATCACAAGTGGGGAGGGAGGAAGGGACCTGGGAAGGAAAGTGTACAGGGGGAGGGGGAGAGAGGAGAACCTGATCAGGAGTGAGGGAAAAGGATTGAAGCCCTGAAAGCCAGCAGAAAGAATTGAAACAGGCAACATCTCCAGGTAGGAAGTTGGGAGGACCCTCCAGAATGCACCAGAGACTTGGGAGGTGATAGACTCTCAGGACACAAATGGAGGAACCTTAGATGAAATGCCTGACAGTAAAGAGAGGGAACTTATAGAGCCCACCTCCAACAGGAAGTCAGGTCATCAAATGAGGTAGGGGATTGCCATCCCACAGTCAAAACTCTGACCCATAATTGTTCATGTCTGAAAGAACTACAGGGATGGAAATGGGGCAACAGGCCCAAAGTGGGATCCAGCTCAAGGGATATACCAAGGCCTGACACTATTACAGAGGCTATGGAGTGCTCACAAAAAGGGACCTAGCATAACCCAAAGTCAGATGCAGATATTTGCACCCAACCAGTTGACAGAAGCTGCTCACCCCTGTGGATAGCATTGGAAATGTAATTGAGGAAAATATGTAATAAAAATATTAAAAATCAAAAAAAAAAAGAACCTAAAAAAAAAAAAAAAAAAAAAAAGGAAAAGGCTAAAAGGAGCTGAGGTGGAGGGCAACCCTGTAGGAAGATTAGTAGTCTCAATTAACCTGGACCCTTGAGATCTCTCAGACACTGGACCACCACCCAGGCAGCATACACCAGCTGATATGAGGCCCCCAACACATATACAGCAGAGGACTGCCAGGTCTGTGTTCAATCAAAGATGATGCACCTAACCCTCAAGAGACTGGAGGCCCCAGAGAGTAGGGAGGTCTGGTGGGATGGGAAATGGGGAAATCCTTGTGGAGACAGGGGGGTGGAGAGGAGGTATGAGATGTGAAGCAGTTGCGGGGAGTGGCCAGGGGGCAGAATAAAATCTGGAGTGTAAAACAATTTTTTAAAAAAGAGTACCAAATAATAGTTAATAATAATAATAACAATAATAAATAATAATAATTCATGTTAAAAAAGGAAAGAAAATGCCACAATAATGTTTATCACCTGGTCTGTTTATTTGAAAGTAATAAAAATTAAATTGAAAAGTAAGTAAAAGATGAGCCATACTACTAGCCCAACTAACTCCCAAACCTTTCTTTAGAGTCAGTTTGTGCCAGAAGTATTCCAAGTTCTCAAATGGTAAAGATTGCTGGAAAAGCCTAAGGTCATGTCCTATGAGCACCTTTTCTGTAGGAACAAACTAGCAGAAATGTTATGTCTCCTCTTATATTGCTTTAAGTGTCAACTTGACTAGGTTATAGGCCCTGATTTCTGACTTACACTTTAATTCCAGGTATCGTGAAGATTTTTTCATAAAGTATATGTATACTAAATACATACATGCATCAGTTAACTGAATAAGAGACAAGACCTACATAATTATGATGGACCTGGTTCCATCTGCTGAAAGGCATAAGAGTAGAGCTGCCTCTTCCCTGAGAAAGCAGTAGCAATACAGCCTTAGCTCTTGCCTGAGAGTTCGTACTAGAAGCCTTTCCAAAAGAGTTCTGACTTGCCTAGTCAGCCCCCACAGGCAGGTAATTACATGCGATTTATATCTCTTCATGTCTCCGTTTCCCAGATTAAACCATGACCAAGATCTATACAACGCCAGACACAGATATAAAAACAAAGCTGTACTAGAGTGATAAAAAGTGAGTCAGGCAAAGAAGTTGCTTTTTTATATTGGGTGGCCAGGAAGAGCTCACTGATAAGATGCTGTGGTTGACTGATTGTCTCACTGGTGTAATTCTTCATCCCTCCATTATCCAGCCCTTTTACTGGATGCCTTTGCAATACCTTTTACTAAACAGCAAGATCAATTTTCTCAGCAGTTGACTGGGAAGAGCAAGATCTGTTTTTCCCAGCCATCCCCACCCCACTGGCTTTGTTGTATGCTTTTCTTTTTCTGATCACTGTTACTTTTGCCAATAAGAAATTAAAAGATGAGCAGAAGCTTGAGAGAGACCTGCTTAAAATATCACACGCCTCTTGTTCTTGGATCACAAACAAAGATACACCAGGAGTCACAGAAGCTTAAGAGCTACTAGCCCTAATTATCTTAGCCAAGGCCATAGATTATCTAAAAGCCACATGACTCTTGGACTCATGAGTCTCACCATCCAAGATAAACAGGAAGAGCGTAGCTGACCTGTAGCTGAAAAGAAGACAAGTTGAGGAGCCCAAGTGTGAAGAACAAGAAAGTCTGCTGAGATTGGATGAGGCTCGTGCATTACATGCATCTCTGTTGTTGGAATGCCACTGGTTTTTATTATCACTTGGGACTCAGCATTACAGAAGCCACCAGAAACTGTCTGGCATGAAATTTGAATAGGCTTGAAGGAGTCAGAAGATAAGGCCATAATAAAGCAACAGTATCCCAAGACACAAAAGCAACCAAGATTAAGCTCTCTAATGCAAGAGTCTGCTTGGCATGACAACAGTCTGCAGACAGAGCTGTGTGGTGGGACTACTAAGCAGAAAGTGTCAGGAGAAAAGGCAAGTAGTCACAATGTATTAAGCTTTATAATATGAAGTAAGGCTTAATGAGACAGGAAATTGATACATGGTTTTAGACAAATTGTTATTAGGATCTGACTTTTCATTTTAAATGTGACTCTCAGCTGTGGAATGGAGAACAGAACTATTGTTTGGGTTTGAAATACCCCCATTTTGGTTCATGTGTCCAAATACTCAGGCCCCAGCTTGAAATGACTTTTGGGGAGATGGGACCACGAGAAGATAGGGCATCATTTAAGGAAGCTGTTTCAAGAAGAAACTAAAAGTGAAACATGAAACCCAGAGCATTCTTTAAATATTTGTTCATTAAAGACAAACTTTAAAGATACTTCCAAGTAAATACTAACTGTGGTAGTTCAGTATCAGCTACTATTCATATAACTAGCACCACAGGATACCCCCAAGGAGCCATGCACTCTCTGCCTGAAATTTTCCAAAGCTGAACACTGTGGTATCTCTAACAAAGACTTTCCTGACTGCTAGAATTTACTGCTAGGAGCAACCATCAGATCTGCTTCTCTGTTTGCATGTTGATTACCCACAATAGATATTTTTACTTCATTTATTTTGCAAGCCAACATGAAAATCGCTTGTGTGACCCCAGAGATCTCTATACAGGACATTCAAGGCAAGTTCTAGAGCCACAAGTAACCTGTATCATCATTCTTAGTGTGCTACAATAGTAGGATTTCAATACTTTTTTATTATTATGTTGTATTGTTTAATTTTGTTATTTGACAATTTCATGAATGTATATTATGTATTCTGTTTCTCTTTTTGTCTCTCTGTCTCTCTGCCTCTCTCTCTCTCTCTTTCATATTACTCTCCCGCTCTTATAACCCCTTTTTCCCTTCCAGTCTATTTCCAAGATTCACTATTCTGAGATGTAGAATTAGTTCTAGACTCCAAAATGTGTAAAGACCTCATTTTGACATTTTGACATTTCAACTTGAATTTCTACTACAAGTCAATCTTTTTAAATGTTTGGAAAACGTGCTTTCACTTCAATGAACAATGTTTCATTGTTCATTAACATGAACAATTGACATTGTTCAAAGACATGATAAAGATTGTGTGACCCAGTTTTACTTTTGTTGTTTGGGATTTTTTTATGTCTTAAACAAGATTCCTTACTAAACCTGGAGCTCATCCTGCTGGCAAGGCTGACTGGAAATAAATTTTAGAAATCCACCCATATCACTGTTCTCACACCCAGGACTGCTGTGGCTATAGTCTGGCCATGTTGGTAATAAGGATCAAAACTTGGGTTTTTTAGCCTCGCAGCAGGTATTTTTCTAGCTGAGCCTTTATCTTCCTTACTTTTCTACTGATGTGGTAAAACACCATAACCAACGCAACTTACAAAAAAAAAAAAAAAAAAAAAGTAACAGTGGTGCTTGTGGTTGCAGAGCGTTAAAATTCATCATGATAAAGGAAAAGTATGGTATTACAAGGGTATGGTGACAGGAAGGGCTGAAAGGTCACATTTAACTTCACAAAGGGGGGCAGAGAACACATTTAAGATGGCAGAGAGCTTTTGAAACTTCAAAGCTTACCCTCAGTACCTCCCAATCCTCCTGAAAAGCCACACCTCCTAATCCTTCCCAAACAGTTCCACAAGGTGGGGACCATGGAGTTGATTTCCATTCAAATCACCACAGCTTTTTCTGTGCTCACAAACCATTCTTTATCAAACTCTTCGTTGCAAAAAATACTTTTAAAATAAGCAAGTTTCCTTAAGTATGAATTTCTCAGAAGAGGTGGCCACATCCCTCACCCAGGGAAAGCTGGAGAACTGGTCCTACAGAACTAAAACTGCAAGATCTCCATGACACAGGGCAACAATAGGAGTACTGGTATGCATTCAGTATAGATGGTGCAATAGAAGCTAGAGGCCTTGAACCAAACCAGTGACTCATAGAAATGAACACTTGCATATGAGGCTGTTTGGGCAAAGTGTATACTGTGTGACACTGGTCATATCATAGCTCCCATGGTGAGATGTTTGTTGGTTGGTTGTTGGTTGGGTTGTTTTTTGTTTCTGTTTGTTTGCTTGTTTGTTTTTGTGGCTTTTTGGTGTGTGGAGGTGATATTTCATATTTATTTTTGTGGTTTTCTTTTAAGGGTAGGTTGCAAGGGCAGAGGGAGGATACTGAGGGATGAAGATGCATTTCCTTGTGAAACTCACAAAGAATCAGAAAAATGTTTTGTTTAAGTATGCCTTTCTTGCTACAATATATGGGTCCATTAACAATTCTTAAGCAAAGAGACCTAAGGTTTGAAAGAATGGAATTGATCAAAACAGATTGCAAAATGTTCTTAGAAACAAACAGTGTGCAATTTCAGGGAAAACAAACCAACAAGGCCATCCAGAGTGTGTGGCTGAAGGACCTTGCAATGTAAGTGAGTGAAAGTACAGTGGAGACTTATGTAACATGATAGCCATACAGTAGCCTTCATTAGCTGAGAATAGGGGACCTATTTGCAATAAATGGGGACACATAATAACATAAGCTATTGCTTTAATTGCGCCTAACACTTGCACAAATAATGAAAAACATTGACTTGCCTTTCAAGGCATGAAGCCCTTTTGTGTTATATTATGAATACTACTTGACATGGTTTCATCAAACATGTTTGGGTATTAGAACTGGCTGTTTGGCAGCAATTACTAGAATTTTTTTTCCTAATTCTTAAAATTGTCAAACACTTCAAGGTTTGTTTACCAGTTCTCTAAAATAAAAGTAACACTCATATCTAATAATAGGCCATAAGACAACATTATGTAGTTCCATTGTATTTTCTTATTTCAGCACACTACTTAGAAATTTAAGAATCTATATATTCACAGGCAAAACTTACAAGGATCATTGTAATGGTAGGATGTTTATAGTGATAGGAAATTAGAAGGAATGGATTTATTGCAGACATTATCTTAAAACAGGTGGTGGATATAGTTATCATGCTTATAGTATTAGTCATTTCAGTTAGCTAAATTAGTTACATTATTGTTCAATACAGTTCCCATAATGAATATCATTTTCACAAAAAATATACAAAGCAAAATATTTTTAAGAATAAATGTAGAGTATGACTCTTCATTTGTGAAACATTAGGATGAATAATTTATTTTAAAAAATCATTGAAACAATGTCAACTCAGTCTCTTCTCCCCACCCCCTTCTTAGCTTTTAGGTTAAAGAATAACTTCATGATCTGTTTCACAATTCCCCAGCTGTGCAGCTGATGTCCAAAGTGAGAGATACAGAGTAAGAATAGCAAAACTCAAGTAATATTTCTATTTTAGACAATACATTTTTGTTTTGAAACAATTTTTGTGTCATAAAATATTCTTTTATTAATTTTCAATAGCAATAAATATAAAAACTATTAATGCCAGTAGGAAATATGTAAATTATATGAACATCTATTTTCATCATAGAATATTATATAAGCCAAGCTTGTCAATCCAGCCTCCTGGAGGGAGCCTATTTCTTCAGCTTCAGATTTCTTAGTTAGAAAGTGAAAAAATAGAAAAGTTCCATCAGTTTTTATAGCCAGTGAATTTTTTTCCTGTGATCACCATCCAAATAGTTGATATGTTAGTAACTTTCATTGTTAAGCTATAATGGTGTTGTCTTATCTGCAGAACTATTTTGTACATTGAAACATTTAATTGTCCCCTATTCCATGAGCTGATGTGACTTTGCCAACTTTTTGGAAGAGAACAAAAAGGACCTGTGGATTCATAAAGTATTCCAAAGGTCATTCAACTAACAAAGGCAAACCCAGATCTAGACTGCAGAACATCAGACCAAATCAAGTTCACTGAAAATTTGTAATACATTGAAAGAATTACCATGAGGAGAAAAAAAACCTGTTTAAAATATTCAATACTCAAGTTCTCAATATTTTGATCTCCCTGGGAAATGAGTAGGAAAGCTTTCAAAGGAAATTACACTTGTCTCATCCTTCCCAAGATGCAGGCTATAATTCTGAGAAGAAGCTAATGATGTCTAAGGAAAGCAAGGGGAAATTAAGTGGAATAGGTAATAGAACATCTGTGTCTTTTCTTCATATCGTGTAAAATTGAGGAACTAGTAGCTGACAGTTACATTTCAAGGTAATGAGCGTCACATTTAATTTTACGCCCTCATAAATGCATTGCCTGTTTCCAAGTTGCCTCCTCATATAATAGGCTATATTCTTTATATAAAGACGGCATCACCACTAAACAGAAATATCACATCTCAAAGAGTCCTTTTTAGTGAGACCATTAAAGAATATCCTAACTTTGGGCCTTTTCTTCATCTCTGATCAACTCATTGACCTTCAAAATGTTACTAAATTTTTGTCAGACTTGTTAAGATAACTAAATTCTACAACAAAATTTACACACAAAGTAGTTTAGTTGGTATGAGAACCTAGAGTAAATGAAAAGGCAACCTCTTCTTCTTTAATAATTACTACCATAATGCACACACAAACATGTATACAGGCAGACATATATATATGAATGTATAGTTCATCTATATGTACAAATATGTATATATAAGGAAAAGTGGCTGAGTCAATTTAGATTTACTTGTATGCACATGGGGTTAGGGCTAAAACTTTAGATTTGATACCTATCAGTGGGGAACCAAAATATCATGCTATGAAATGTGGGCCATTGTTGGGGGATGGTTTGGGGCACTGTGTATCAGATGCCTATTTCTGCCCTGAACTCTGGTTACAGTCTAGACACTAGCCTTATCATGATTACTGAACCATCTTCTGTATCAATGTACTCCCCAATTATCTCTGGTTGGTGACTAAAGAGCTGATAAGCCTATGCCTGGACTGAGAAGCCAAGCTTCTGATCCCAATTTTGTGTGTGTTGGGTGGGGGTTCCCAAAGGGAGAGAGGGAAGAAGAGAAGAGGTGACCATGAGACTGAAGGTCCAGGAGGCATCATGATGAGCAGACCACCAAGGGATTTGCCACGAAGATACATGGACCAAAGCAAGCTCAGGCGAGACTCAAACTGAAAGTAACACAGGACCTTTAGCTAAGCATTAGACAGCTTAGAGGTTTAGAATAGATGGATATTTGCCTGGTCATAGTGCTTAAGCTTCTTAAAAACATACTAGAACTTTGTGTCAATTATTTTGGAGCTAGTACAGGAACAGATAAGGATTTCGTCCATAAATAACAGACCATAGATCATGTCACTTCTACAGGATTGTGGACATTCATTCTAAAATTGTTAGGATTAAGTATTGCCTTATAGTTCATAGGTCCTATGCATATGACAGTAAGAGACTACTTACTCAAAATGTAATGCAGAGCTTACATTTTGGGGAGCAAAAAGATATATAAATAAATGGATACCTGATTTCTCAAGTGCTAAAAAGTGATGTGGTGTCTTAGTTATGGTTTCTATTGCTGCGATGAAACAACACAACCAAATAGCAAGTTGTGTTTATTTGGTTTACATTTTCATATCACAGTTTATCATCAAAGGAAGTCAGTACAGGAACTCAAACAGGACAGTAACCTGGAGGCAGGTGCTGATGCAGAGTCAATGGAAGAGTGCAACTTACTAGCTTACTCCCCATGGCTCACTTAGCCTGCTTCTTACAGAACACAAGACCACCAGCACAGGGATGGCATCAGCTACAATGGGTCCAGTCCTCCCCCATCAATCACTAATAAGAAAATGCCCTATGGAGGGATTTTCTCCTTTTGAGGTTTTCTCCTTTCAGATGACTCTATATTGACTCACGTTGGTATAAAACTAGCCAGGACAAGGTGGGAAACAAGCAAAATGTTATAAAATAAAAACGTTCACTCAAGGGAGTTCTGAACAGTGAAGTTAGGCAAGGACTTGTACAAAGGCTATGAGGCACATGGTTCGAGAGACCCAGGGCACAGCACCAAGGTCCAATTGAGTGAAGAGATAAAGCAAGACAGTGAGTAGCAGGAACTGAGGTCAAACTGTGCACCCTTCCAGAGATGCAAAGCCTGGAAACCAGAGTCTTCTTTGCAAAGTAGGGTTGCGATCTGTACTTAACTCTTAACAAGATTATTCTGATTATGTGTGAAGAACACAGCATGAAAAGGCAAGGTCAGATGCAGTGATACGAAAAACAATTGCAAGCGTCTCACATTGAGAATTTATGGCGAGCTGGGAAAGAGCGACAGTAGTGGAAATAATAAACGGTAGTCAGACTCTGCAAGACATATGTCAACGGAAGAACTGCCAGAATTTCCTGTTAGTTTGGCAGTGGGAAGTGAGGGAAGTCAAAAATAACTGTGAGAATTCTGGACAGATTAATGGGAAGATGGATATGCCCTCAATAAGAGGAGGGGAGGGAAAGTACGTCAGATTCAAGTAGTAAGTGAATGAGTAAATCAAGAGTTGCCTTTTGTATATATTAAAGTTAGAATTGCTATAAACTACCTAGGTGACTGCCATGTAGAAAAGTGGATGGGTAACGTCTAAGTCAGCAGAGGCTGGGGAATTGGCCTTTGAAGGGTGAGTTGACTTCAGAAGTAAAAAAAAAAAAAGGGGGTGGGGAGAAAACAATAAAACAGGATTCTCAGGGATTCCCAGAATATTGCAAAGGATGAAAGAACTGGAAAGACTGACAGAAAATGGTTAGTGATAGAAGTGGGGACCGCTAAGAGAAAGATGTGTTCTGGAAAACAACTGAAAGAATACATTGAGAAAGGGTCTAAAATCTGTCAAATGTATCTTGAAGATTAAGGTGGAGAAGCAAAAAAAAATTAAAAGGAACAAAATAAGCAGACAGAAATGCTGGTCACATAAGTGTCAATGCACATCTCCTTCTGTGATGGAGGGCCAAGCCCCTTGTTGAAGTTGTAGTTAGTTCAAGGGAGAAAAACTAAAGAAAAAGACAATTTGAGTTTAGTGAAGACTTGTAAACAGTTTTTGTGCCAAGAATGCAGAGAATTGAGGGTACTGAGTGGAAGGGTTTGTGGCATCAAGACATAAGAAGATGATTATAAAAGAAAGTGGATCACAAAGGAATAAAAAGAAGCAATTTTAGAGTACTGATCATAGAGCAGACAGCAGCAGATGGGGAACAGTATATAACTCTGGGGTACCTTTACCAAGGCAACAGTCCAGTCGTGGTGATGGGCAGGCATATGCAATGATAAGAGCATGTGGACAGTCTCTTTTAATTGCTTCAGAGAAATGGGGAAACAAGATCATCAATGGAAATTTATTAGAGAAAAGTTGGAGGGTTTGAGAAAAAATAACGCAATGATGACTTAAAGTAATGGGGGAAGGGGAATGAAGAAGATATTTCCTGGAATCCCCGTGTACACGTGGGGTAACTTATTAGTAGTATTTTACAATTTAGTCATGATCACATACTTTCTCCCAGCATGGTTGCTTCATTAATTATCATAGTGTTCAGAGAAATGGGTGTGGTTGTATATGCCTATAATCCCATCAATGAAGGGTTGAGGCAGAAGGATTGAAAGATTCGGGGCTAGCGTGAATTATTCAGCAAGACCACTTCTCAAAAGTGGGGGCAGGGCATTCAGAGAATATAATTTAGAAATGGCTGAATGGTTTTGAAGAGGTCACTCTGAACACAATAGGGTCCGGTTAGCACAAAGACAAGAGAAGCTGGTGTCTTTGATATCTAGAGAAACGAAAGAATGAGAAAAATAAGATATGGTGTTCATTGTTCAGTTCTGAGCCCCATTTTTTAATGGGGTTATTTGACTTTCTGGAGTCCACCTTCTTGAGTTCTTTATATATATTGGATATTAGTCCCTTATCTGATTTAGGATAGGTGAAGATCCTTTCCCAATCTGTTGGTGGTTTTTTTGTCTTATTGATGGTGTCTTTAGCCTTGCAGAAGCTTTGTAGTTTCATGAGGTCCCACTTGTCAATTCTCGATCTTACAGCACAAGCCATTACTGTTCTATTCAGGAATTTTTCCCCTGTGCCCATATCTTCAAGGCTTTTCCCCACTTTCTCCTCTATAAGTTTCAGTGTCTCTGGTTTTATGTGAAGTTCCTTGATCCACTTAGACTTGACCTTAGTACAAGGAGATAGGAATGGATCGATTCGCATTCTTCTACATGTTAACAACCAGTTGTGCCAGCACCATTTGTTGAAAATGCTGTCTTTCTTCCACTGGATGTTTTTAGCTCCCTTGTCGAAGATCAAGTGACCATAGGTGTGTGGATTCATTTCTGGGTCTTCAATTCTATTCCATTGGTCTATTTGTCTGTCACTATACCAGTACCATGCAGTTTTTATCACAATTGCTCTGTAGTAGAGCTTTAGGTCCGGCATGGTGATTCCACCAGAGGTTCTTTTATCCTTGAGGAGAGTTTTTGCTATCCTAGGTTTTTTGTTATTCCAGATGAATTTGCAGATTGCACTTTCTAATTCGTTGAAGAATTGATTTGGAATTTTGATGGGGATTGCATTGAATCTGTAGATTGCTTTTGGCAAGATAGCCATTTTTACAATGTTGATCCTGCCAATCCATGAGCATGGGAGATCTTTCCATCTTCTGAGATCTTCTATAATTTCTTTCTTCAGAGACTTGAAGTTTTTATTATACAGATCTTTCACTTCCTAATACCGAATGGCAGAGAAGCACCTGAAAAAATGTTCAACATCCTTAATCATCAGGGAAATGCAAATCAAAACAACCCTGAGATTCCACCTCACACCAGTCAGAATGGCTAAGATCAAAAATTCAGGTGACAGCAGATGCTGGCGAGGATGTGGAGAAAGTGGAACACTCCTCCATTGTTGGTGGGATTGCAAGCTTGTACAACCACTCTGGAAATCAGTCTGGCGGTTCCTCAGAAAATTGGACATAGTACTACCGGAGGATCCAGCAATACCTCTCCTGGGCATATATCCAGAAGATGTCCCAACCGGTAAAAAGGACACATGCTCCACTATGTTCATAGCAGCCCTATTTATAATAGCCAGAAGCTGGAAAGAACCCAGATGTCCCTCAACAGAGGAATGGATACAGAAATTATGGTACATTTACACAATGGAGTACTACTCAGCTATTAAAAAGAATGAATTTATGAAATTCCTAGCCAAATGGATGGACCTGGAGGGCATCATCTTGAGTGAAGTAACACAATCACAAAAGATCTCACACAATATGTATTCATTGATAAGTGGATATTAGCCCAAAACTTAGGATACCCAAGATATAAGATACAATTTGATAAACGCATGAAACTCAAGAAGAATGAAGACCAAAGTGTGGACATTGTGCACCTTCTTAGAATTGGGAACAAAACACCCAGGGAAGGAGTTACAGAGACAAAGCTCGTAGCTGTGATGAAAGGATGGACCATTTAGAGACTGCTGTATCCAGGGATCCGTCCCATAATCAGCTTCTAAACGCTGACACCATTGCATACACTAGTAAGATCTTGCTGAAAGGACCCAAATATAGCTGTCTCTTGTGAGACGATGCCGGGGCCTAGCAAACACAGGAGTGGATGTTCACAGTCAGCTATTGGATGTATCACAGGGCTCCCAATGGAGAAGCTAGAGAAAGTACCCAAGGAGCTAAAGGGATCTGCAACCCTATTGTTGGAACAACATGATGTACTAACCAGAACCCTGGAGCTCTTGTCTCTAGCTGCATATGTATCGAAAGATGGCCTAGTCGGCCATCAATGGAAAAAGAGGCCCATTGGACTTGCAAACTTTATATGCCCCAATATAGGGGAATGCCAGGGCCAAAAGAATGGGAATGGGTGGGTAGGGAAGTGGGGGGCTCTATGGGGGACTTTTGGGATAGTATTGGAAATGTAATTGAGGAAAATATGTAATAAAAATAATAAAAAAAAATAAGTTTATATACCAAAAAAAAAAAAAAAAAGATATGGTGTTCAGACGAGGTAGTTGATGGTAGGTGATGAGGGTGATGGAGATATGAGTAATAAATCCTCAGACATGATGTAATTGCATGTGGGTGACTGAGTAAGGCTGGGGAAACAGTGTTGAGATCAAGAAACTGAAAGTTCATGGCCCTTTAATGGTACAGGTCTGTCAGAGATGAGATGTCACCAGGAAAAGGAGCTATCTATGGAATCCTTTTATTCCCCCACAAAATTTGATGTAAACCAACATAGGTTTGCAAAGCTCTTCTTCTGTCATCCAATAGGAGATTCAAGCACACGGGACCCTGTGAGTGCCTTTGGTACAAATGAAGATGCAAATGAAGCTATAATGAAATTAGAAAAAAAAATGTACTCTTTCTTGAAGACAATTGTAAATTCTTAAGAAGGCCAGTCTGCTCTAGCCTTTCATTCATGTGATGGACTTCAAGGAAATCCATGTGTAGATCCTGGTCATCAAGAATGTGGAACGGTGTCAACTTTGCTTCTGCTTCCTGACTAGTTACATACCTTAATTCTTTTAGAAAAAAAAAAAAAACAGCATAACTAAATGTTGCTTTTGCTCTGGAAGTTTTCATTCATGAAACTCCAAGATAGACATGAAATAGAATGAATATTAAAAATTATACTGTATACATTTAGGAATAGGCAAAAAATTGTTCCTGTACAACCAAGCTCACAGGGAAGACAACCTACTAAAAGTCAAACATTGAGTGCCCTTCATTTCTTCCTGTCAAGGCAAAACTTCAGAAACATATAATTTCAACTATAATAGGATGTCATCTGCTGGACACACTAAGAGATTCAGATCTTTTATTGTAAAGCATTTCTCAAAATATTATTATTATAAATGTCATTAAGACAGAAATGCTTATCTATCCTTGTCTTAGGCTTCTTTAGTTATATTTTGCAAGTGAAAATATATTATCAATTTTAATTGAAGCTCTTTCTCTGTCAGAGAGAGAGAGAGAGAAAGAGAGAGAGAGAATGTATATATGACCAAATTGTCTTTCTAGTCAGATTGTAGACTTAATCATATCTCAGCAATGTCCTGGCAATTTCTAATTACTGTGTTGATATAATCTTACCACATTAAATTATATTTAATGGTTTTAAGAGTGCAGAACTTTACAAAGGAAGCAGAAGAGAGGATCAAGGAGAAGAGAGAAGAGAAAAACAGATACAGAGGGTGCCTGTCGGGGTTTAAATGTAAAGTATGCCCTGAAAGTTCACATTTGAATGCCAAGTCTCTGGGTGCTAATGCTGTTTTGGGAGGTTGTAGAATTTGGAAGAAGTGTAGCTTAGCTAAAGGCACTGGATTATGGGGACAGGATTTAGAGTGGTATCTCTTTCTGGTCCATACTGGAGCTTTTCTGTTTTCTGATCCTCCAAGATATGAAGAACTGCTGCTTTGTACTCCTGGTCTGGTGGAGATGGGTATCTGGGCTTCTACAGCCACTGAAAGAACCTAGTGGGGAAAACCCCACTCAACTCTCGATTCGGCATGCACCCACGAATCACAAACAGAACACAACACCTTGATGTAACAACAGGAGGTATTTTAATGGCGGAGCTCCTGGTCGAAACGTATCTCACACAGAAGACAGTGGATTCGACCACAAGGCTTGGAAGCTAGGGGGTTTTATAGAAAAGGAGTGGGGCTGGGGGAGGAATTGGCGTGGTTTCACATGATTGGTCTATTTAAACATCAGCAGCCTGTTAACATTTAACTTAGGTCAGAGGGGTGGGAGATAGGGAGGCGACAGGCCTGCCCGGGCATGTCCTGGTCTGCCCTGCTATGTTCTCAGCCCCAGGTTTCAAAGCTCACAAACAACTCTTTGGGCTATTTGACATACATTACATGAATCACAGGTCTCAAGTTTTATTTCCTTTCACCACCACCAAGCCTTCTGCCCATGGGATGGACTCTGTTCTGAAACTGGGGCCAAAACTAAAATGTTCTTCCATTCTGTTTCTTTTCTATCAGGTATTTTGATACAGCAATGAAAAAATTAATCATTATAGATTCATTACAATGGAGTGGGTTTCATGGGAGAAATCAAAATATGCCTGTCCATTTGGATAAATTCAAGAGAAAGAAGAAACAGACAGTAAGGTTGACACGGAATCAATGAGCAGCAGTGGTCTCAAACTGCATCCTTGGCCAAAACCTGACAGAGTCATTAACCCTAAATGGAACATCTGTCAAGGTTTGGCCTTGCTGATATTTACATCGGGTTGAAGTTAGATACAGATACGTGGTGATGTAGCACAAGAGTTAATCCCAACCATAGGGAGAGATAAATTTGCTATGGAAAAATTATGAGGAACAGACATGTAAGTACTTCACATTATTCTTTGAGGAAAACTGCAAAAACAAATCAAGAGTTTGATTCTACATCCTGGCTTTCTCATAAGAATGACAAAGGAAGACGGTTTGAGAGCCCTAAAAACGCAATTATCCAGGCAATAACTAATCGTCCCAATGAGGCAGAAAAATGAGAGTAAATGAAGAAATAAATGAGTTCTATAAAGTGTTCTGAGTGAATTAAGGAGGTAATAGATGGGGACAACAGCAGGAAGAGCGAGCACATCACCCAGGACAGATGTGAAGATGCTGGCACACATAAATCAGGGAAGCGGAGTCCTTAAGTTATGAAAATGAGAGAAGATCAGCGCCACCGCAGATGGATCGTTTGAGTGTTAACAGAAAATGGAAATGAGAGAAATTCCTATTGGAATTTTAATTTTTATTCAAATATTGTCACAATTGGAAAATGAGGTTCAGACTCCAAAAAGCATTATAAATAAGTTGTTCAACAACCAGTATGAGAAACTTTAAGTGTGAAAGACACTGAAGAAAATGATGCTTTTAAATTGCTGTTCATAAATTATTTGTTATCTGGAAAGGGGAACTCTACCTTTCTAGTAAGGAGTGGTCACACCTTAACAAAGAGGTCATACTTGGCATTGTAGAGGGTACTGGTATTATATATCTATATATATATATATAGATATCTGCCAGAATATTTATTTGAATCTAAATAAGACTTTAAATGTAAGTACAAATTAGCGGAAAGTGCTAGAGTTTGAGATGAAGCAATTTGGAATACTTCAAATTAAAAAAATAAAACTCCTTATATATCTCCAAATCCCTGCAATAAATTAATTCTAAAGGATGGAGAGAATATTCTAGATAGGAATTAACATAACAATCTAAAGCAACACACAAGTTTAAATTGGATGCGTGTTCCCAAACAATATTAGCTGCAAGGTGGCATTGTAGGAAACTCAAGAGGTCATTCCGTCTACAGAAGTAACCATTCAGCTGGAAAAAGCAATTGGAATCTATTACTTTGATAATCTGCAACTTAATTTGACACACAATAACCATGGGAGTTCTTGATGAACGGAGAACATGCTGACTTTCCCCAAGAGAGCCACACATGCAAACCAATTGTTATCCCCATTCCTTAGCTACTGTCCTGTAACTGAGGAGACAGAAGCCCCACGTTCCTCAAACAGGATGGGAGACAAGAAACTTGTCCTCTGAAAGTGCTGTACATGCAAACACGCAAGCTTGCTGGCCCTCATTTCAGCTCTACCAACAGCAGCACACACTGAAAGATTTAAAGTCACAAAACTCTGTTGATCCCATTTTTCAGCCCATCCTTTTAGGAAGCCTTTGTCTGGTCCCTGGCACTTGCACCTACAGTGCAAGATATCTCACCTATAGGTTAAAAGATGGAGTTGTGAAAGATGAGTTTTCACAGACAGCCAAGAACAAATCTACAAGGACATTGCATGACATCGATGATTTGGGTTTTACTCGGCTGACAATATAAACCTAACAAAGAACTGCAAGGAGCTATGGGGACGTGATTACACTGTCTCTCTCAGGGCTTTCTTTAAGGTGGCAGTGGGCATACGACTGTGACACAGACTTGAAACTGGAGCAAAACCAACTGGTGTGCAATTTTTCGCCATTTCTTCTCCCATGACCTCAGCCACATCGCGTACCCTTTAAGAACCAGGCTTTTTAGCTTACTGTAAGTGATAATGCTCCTTAAAGTGGTTTGAATCTGTAGTTTCAATTCACTGCTAGCTATTTTATTAGTGAGATCTTGTGTCAGGGAAAGCTAGTGTGCTTTGAGATTTCTTTCAGCAAGGTTAGTTCCCCATGAGAACCTGTCCCACCATTGCCACGGTTCAACCATTACTCACGGTTCCTCTTAGTACTAGCTTTTGAATCATTCACTAATCCAGAGAAAAATAACTTCAGCTTTCAACAAAATCGGGCTGGGTTCTCTCCTCAGCCACTTTACTCACGTCATCATTTAGTCACGTCTTCTCTGCCTTACTTACACTAACAAGAAACAAAATGCAATTTTTAATTTTTTATTTGTTAAGGGATTTACCCAGCATACATTCAGTTGTCAGAAACTGAACCCTTCCATTTGGTCCTATTTTCCTTTTTAAACATTCTCAAAGAGAAATTACAAAATTACCAGAATCCTCCAAAATACCCATGTTCTTCCTTATTCTCTTGTGTCACTTTCCTGTCTTCCTTTCAGGATCTCAGAGCCCCTTAATTGAAGTTCAATCAGACTCTCTGTGAGCTGGGACTCCTGGCTCAATATTCTCCTCTTCCTGAGGGCACTGTTTCCATGCACACAGATGATCTGTGTGTGCCTCCCGGCCACACTTCTTGATTTCCTCTATATTGGTGACTGTGTCGCAAAGTTCTTCATCTCCAATGCTATACCATGGCATCTTCTATAGGGCCTCTATCTATAGTGCTGTATCCTCAAATTATCCTCTTTAAAATTTATCTCCTCTCCTTTAAGTTCTTATATAAACTTTGTCCCCTAACCTCCACATTTCTCTTAACTCTCCAGTGACTTGAGTTTTCTAGCATCATTGTTCAAGAGAGCAATCCCTGGTCTTTACTGCATTTTTACTTCGTATAATAACCCATGCTCCTTTATTTCAAAGTGCACATACACAACATTTAAGTGAGCCAAAATCTTTTGGTGTGATCAAACGAGGACTTAACTGTACTTTTCATCCAAATAAAATATGTTTCCTCTCTTGAAAAATAACACTTAGGTTAAACTGAACTTACTCAAAATTGGGCTATTTGGCTGTAAAAGCAAGGTTTTATAAAGGCTTAATTATAACTAAAGTCAACTAGTCACTAGAAGATATCAGAAGATTATTTGAAAAAAATTTTAGCTATCCTATTTAAATTTCTTTAAAAAGTAAAGGTAATGCAATATGTTTGATAGTGCACATAATCTTGTACCTTCTGCTCTTACATATGAATAAACAGGTTACCAGTTCTAGGAATGATGATATGCACTTGAAGTCTTCAATTTTAGGAGGGCTGGTTAGAAGGACTGGGGTCAAGGCCTGCCCAAGGAGCATAGTAATATATAAATATTACTATCAATATATAAATAAACAAATCCAGAACACAACAACAACAAAACAGCACAAGAGAATTGGTCAGAGAAATTACAAAATTAAAGCCAAAGTTGTTTTTGAGATATTACAAGAATGTGTCTGAATGTTTGGATGCTCTGTCGAGAGATATTTCAACCTTAAAACGTCTGGTGTGCAGTTCAATGCTTAACACGTATAAAAGTCACAGCCTAGAAAAGAAGAGAAGAGAAGAGAAGAGAAGAGGAGAGGAGAGGAGAGGAGAGGAGAGGAGAGGAGAGGAGAGGAGAGGAGAGGAGAGGAGAGGAGAGGAGAGGAGAGGAGAGGAGAGGAGAGGAGAGGAGAGGAGAGGAGAGGAGAGGAGAGGAGAGGAGAGGAGAGGAGAGGAGAGGAGAGGAGAGGAAAGGAAAGGAAAGGAAAGGAAAGGAAAGGAAAGGAAAGGAAAGGAAAGGAAAGGAAAGGAAAGGAAAGGAAAGGAAAGGAAAGGAAAGGAAAGAGAAAAGAAGAATCAAACAAAGAATAAAGGAAGGAAAGGAAGAAAAAGGGTTGCACTAAGCATAGATGGACTCCATTTTGAAGCTGAACTGTCAGCTTTTATCAATATTTATTGGGTATGTCTTTAGTCTGAGTCCAGCAAACAAATATTAATCCTAACATGTTTGTAGGTCACATCTTCTAGTACTTGTGTAAACATGTGGCATCAAGCACTTTGAGTGTATGTCAGTAAAGAAAAATGTATATGAACAAAACATACTCTGAGAAGGGTTCACACCACTGGAAATTTAAATAGAGGACTAGTGCTCCCTTTTGGATAAGTGTTTACAAATTAGATCATATGCACAGAGTATTAGATCATATGACTAAGCCTAATTTAAAGATTAACGAAGACTAAGAAGGCTCTGTTTGTGTTAGGTGCACAGGAACATGAAGCATATTCATATAAAGGGATTTGATAAATTAATTAAAGCAGATTTCAGGATTAAGAGCCCTCAAGACTGCTAAATTTCACAAACAGCTTAAACCAAAATAGAATTTAACGTTTAAAGCCTAAACCACAATAGTTTCCAACCCAGTTTTATCAGATTTTTCCCTTTTCCTTAAATTATACAATCAAACCCAAGGAGTGACTCCCTGTGGTTTCTGCTGCTTGCTTTTCATGTATGCTTAATGTAACCTGCAATTGCTCCTTGGGTGTCATGTAGGGTTACAGCATCAGGAGGTGAAAATTGGGTGCATTTCTGCTGGTACATAAATAATGTGAAATTACATATCTGGAGTCCTATTGACAGATTTTCTTTCCTAGGGGCAATAAGGAAATGAGACTGAGGAAGGATGGAGTGTGAGCATCTTTCAGTATAACTCATGGGCATCTTGGAGCCAATAAGTAGTTCTGTGCCTGCTTCTTCACATGTAAAGGTTAGAGCCCATTTATACAGATTTGATGAGCTAATACATAGTAGTTTTGATATCAGACCTGGGGTCAAGTGTGATGGGATGTGCTTATAATCTGAGGCAGGAGACTGAGGCAAAAGGAGCACAAGTTCAAAGCTAGCTACATAGTGAGACCCTACCTTAAAAAGTGAAAAAGTCAGTGTTTGTCTCATGGACACTGCTGTGTTGGTGTCCCATAAAAGAAATGAAGTAGATGCCCCATACCAGATCACAGGCATGGATTCTTGCTTCACGTACAGGAAAAGTCCAGGTTAAAATGCCAGTTCAGCTTCTGATTGTATGATTATGGGAGTTTACCTTTTGGAGTCTCTTTTCCTCCTTTGTAAAATGGAACTAATCATACTGCCTTACATTTCCGCATGCCCATAGAATTAGTTAATAGTAGTTGAAGTCAAAAAACAAAAAACAAACAAACAAACCTAAGAGCTCTCATTTTGCAGGAAAGGGAAAAGGATATGATCAACTAAGATGATGAGTAAGATATTGGCTCATACAGTAACTAGTTTTTGTCACAGCTGTAATGCCTGCAAGGAAAAAGTTACATGAAGCTCAGGAAGAGTAGTCAATCTAACCATGACCATCATCACCACCATTATTATATCAATAATTAATATTATAATTACTTATAATTATAATATTTTATTTATTTTATAAAATAAAATAAATAATTTTTTTTATTTATTTACATTTCAAATGTTGTCCCCCTTCCTGGTCTCCCCTCCACAGGCCCCCAGCCCATCCCCCTCCCCTATGCCTCTAAGAGGGTACTCCCCCACCCACCCACTCCTGCCTCACCCTCTAGCATCCCCCTATACTAGTGCATCATGCCTCCACAAGACCAAGAGCCTCTCTTCCCACTGATGCCAGACAAGGCCATCATCTGCTACGTACGCAGCTGGAGCTGTGACCATCCATTATTGTCAACTGAGTTAATACTGATGAATTGAATTACTAAATAATGCTGTCATGTATGGTGTCCTTGTTTGTTTTACATGTGGTTAATTGCATGTGTATATGGGTGTCCAACATATATGAGCACATGCATATGAAGGCTACAGGTTGACAGTGTGTACCTTCTTTGACAGTTGTCCACCTCCTGCTGTTTGAGATGGGATCTTACAGACAGCTAGGCTACCAAGCCAATTCACTTAGGGAGCCTCATTACTTCCTTCTCTTCCCTTCAGAGCCTGTGTGGCAGATGTGCATAGTCATACCCAGCTTTATACAAGATTTCCAAAGATGGCATCTAGATCCTTAAGTCCATAGATCTGTTTTAGCAGTAAGCCCAGGAGGTCAAAAATGTTATATGTGTGTGTGTGTGTGTGTGTGTGTGTCTGTGTGTCTGTGTGTCTGTGTGTCTGTGTGTGTCTGTGTGTGTTTGTGTTTGTGTCTGTGTATGTATATATTCTTTGGTGCATACAATTTTTTAACTACGCCATCCTAAGAATCACAGCATAGTGTTTAAAACAAGTGGCAGTACACCAACTGTGTCAAGAAGTTCCTGCTGTAAAACACACCCTCAGGGAAATAGTTGGATCAGCTTTACATGGTTTTCCTAATCCGCTGATCCAGTCACAATTGTTAAATAAACAATTTAACTTTACATTAGACATGGGAGACAGGGAGATACTTGGGAAAACTGTGAAGTTATTTTTCACGATTATTACAAGGAGGAGCCTGAGCTGGGTAGAAAATGTCGACATTGTGCATAAAACCCCTCTGAACTTTAAAACTTTCCTGATTCTGTGAAATGGTTAATAAATTTGGCCTTGTATCTTTATGTCCTTTGCTTGCCACAATCTATAGTGCACTAACTTGTGGTTATAATACCATCCAAAATCCCCAAGGGTGTGGTGACTTATGCACGTACAGCAAATCCACATAAAGAATTATGTGGAGCTTATGATTACATGGTATGTATGTATGTATTTGTATGTGTGCACTCACTGTGGCATGTGCATGTGGTGGTGACAGGATTTGTGGGTACCAGAGAAGGTTACCTGCTAAGGGTTACTTGCTAAGCCAACTTACCAGCTGGGAAGTTATCTATCTGTCTGTCTATCTATCTATCTATCTATCTATCTATCTATCTATCTATCTATCTATCTATCTTACATGTCAAATGTTATTTATTTATTTATTTACTTACTTATTTATTTTACATTTCAAAAATTCCCCTCCGCAAGCATATCCCCCACTCCATCCCCTCTCCTCTTTGCCTCAAAGAGGGTATTCCCTTCCTCACCCATCCACTCTTGGCTCACCCCTTTAGCATCCCCCTTCCCTGAGGCATCAGGTCTTTGTTGTAGCTCCATTGAACTGAGGTCTGGGCCTATGGAAGAGTTAGGGGAAGGATTGAAGCTAAAGGAGATAGCAGCCCCGTAGGAAGACCAACGGTGGCAAAATAAAAGTATTTTTAAAAATTGATTCCCAAATATAAGAGCTGTTGATTATCGAAGCTGTCTTCCATTATTAATGACAAATTAGCTCAATAGTATGAAGTCACCTGATGTCACTTCCCTTTCTAAAGCTGGCCCTTGCTCCATCTCTTGCTCAATAAAGGCCAAGTCCCCAGACACTATTGCATATGCCAGCAAGATTTTGCTGAAGGGACCCTGGTATAGCTGTCTGGTATGAGACTATGCCAGTGCCTGGCAAATACAGAAGTGGACGCTCACAGTCATCTATAAGATGGAACACAAGGCCCCCAATGGAAAAGCTAGAGAAAGCACTCAAGGAGCTGAAGGTGTCTGCAACCCTATAGGTGAAACAACAATATGAACTAACCAGAACCCCCAGAGCTCGTGTCTCTAGCTGCATTTGTAGCAGAAGATGGCCTAGTCGGTCATCACTGGGAAGAGAAACCCCTTGGTATTGTAAATTTTATATGCCCCAGTTCAGGGGAATGCCAGGGCCAAGAAGTGGGAGTGGGTGGGTAGGGGAGCAGGGCAGAGGGAGGGTATAGGGAACTTTCAGGATAGCATTTGAAATGTATATAAAGAAAATATCTAATAAAAAAAGACAAAAAACAAAAAAGACCAAGTCCCTTGGTTTATTCTGTACCACCTCCACATCCAGCTCTGTTTCCCAGGATACCACTTACTCTCTTGCCAGTTTCCATGAGTGTAACTCAGCCTTTCAGTTTCTTCTACCTTAGATGGCCTTATCTATCCCAGCCTCTTTCAGGGCTGATCTTTATCTTTCTGCTGACAGATAGACCTTTTGCCTGTTTTCCCTGTCTCCAAATAGTCGCTGACATACTCACAGTGACAAGCACCTCTTGATGTGTGCTGGGAAATGTACCTTTCCTTACAAGCAAGCATAGGAAAGAGAGTAAAATAAAAGTTACTAGTGTCAAACTACTTGGGTAATCATGTGGGCTTTATTTTCTCTGGCCATGTAACTTTTTGCACCTGAAGTAATGTTCTATGCGTTTTGAACTTCCTCCTTTAGACAGTGGACCTAACAGTCATACAGCATAGAATCGTAATCCACACAAGAGCTTGGTAAGTAAAGACTATGTTTTTATATGTTTATATGTGTTTTCTCACCACAAAGAAATTAAAGCTGATGATTAAACAAAAATAAAATCAAACCCTATCCATTTTACCTTTACATCATCCTGTCTCCAGAAATCCTGTGAATTCCTCAGATATCACTTAACACATCCTATCAGAGTTATTTCTTCTCTATAAGCACACTGGGGGTGGGCCTTATTCATGTCTATGATGGGACATTGTGTAGATCACTATCCTTCTGCACAATGTTCAGAACTAAGCATCTTTACGGTGTTGGTAAAGATGCTTAATGACTATGATGAAGAAATGACTACATTGCCATTAAGGGTGAAGACTAGCCAACACCTAAAAAGTCTCTTGTTTTATATAGCATACAGGAATATGCAGAGAGTTGAATGGGTCATATAGTCAGGCTTGGTATTTGGGACAGAATATTGTATTGAATAGCCAAGTTATTGCACTCATGAATAACCAAGCAAATTTTAGCAGTATCCAGACATTCTAGATTTTGCTTTGTTTGGAATTAGATTTTCTTACCTTTTGCAAATACATAATTTTATGAAACGTATGCAACTACAGCTTATAGGTTACTGTCATGGGTAATGAGCATCCTATTTTGTGCCCTGTGTTTCTCTAGCTACATATTCACAAGAGTTAAGGATGCTCTTTCCTTTCTACTGCCCCAGTGCTAACACATTATGATTGTTCTCTGGATATACGAGACTCCTGCTCCTGCTTTAAAGTCCCAAGTCTCCTTTGCTAGGTGTGCCTAGACCTTTCCCACACAGTGACTAAAGTGCTACTAGCATCTACACTCAGAGTCCTAGGGGGTCGTGAAGAAGCCATTATTTCTCAGGTAACGCAGGTACAGGTGGATGAGGTTAGACTGAATCTACTCAGGAGTGCCCACACTTGTCCTGGTAAGGTTATTTTGGTGAGAAGGTACCTGAAAGTAAAACAGTAGAGCTAGAATCCAGGCTGTATTTTTAGCCCCACCATTCCAACCCCTCCCATCGTCTTTTCGTTTTCGTTTATAATCTATCAAGTCCAATTCAAGCTGCCTGTACTCACAGGTGTATTGCCATCCAAAGAAACACTGTCAATCTACTAGGGAGTGACACACTTAAACTGACTGCTCCTCCCCGATATGCCATCGACCTCCAGTTGCTCCCTAGCCAGGGCTGGGGGCTTGTGAAATACCCTCAATTCCATGCCAGGATGCTGACTGGCTTGAACTTGTTTAGCTATGCAGGCTTCCATAGCTGTTTTCACTTCATGAATGTAGCAGCCCTATCACGCCCAGAAGACGTTGTTTCACGTTGACCCTTCCTGAACAGTGGCTCTTAAAATCTTTCTACCTGTGTTCTGCGATGACTTTTGAATCTTGAGGGAGAGGTGTGTTACAGCAGCCTCATTTGTGAGCCCTGCACTGACATTTAATCTCTACAATTTGACAGGAAGGTAAATTCTGCATTGACTGCATTAATCATCCACAGCACAGATTAATATTCCTGATGAGGCCTGAGGGCTGCACGAAGGTATGGATCTGGGTGTCTGGGTAGCAGATAGTTTGATAATATATCTGTTTAGAAAAAGAACTGTAGTAGGTTCTCTCTTGGGACCTAGGATTGCCCTAACCATGGGTCCTTTGCCAGATTTACAGTATCTAGCGTGCATTTTCTTCTACACATTTGGCCTTTAATCATTGGAGCAGAGATTGGTTGTCGCCCATAATATCCATGCCCCTATTGTACCCATGAACATACTTTGCCACTTGGTCTTTGTTGTAATTTCTAGGGTTAACGATAGGGTAAGACTGTTGATGATATACTCTGCCCCGACAACTGTGCATCCATTTCAGTATAGGAAGGCTCAGCAACAAAGAGGAAGGTTCCTAGTCAGTAACATCTAGATTTCTTAATTTCCTGTGATCAAAGTGTGTGCTGTCTTCAGGAACGGGTTCTTGACCAAGTTACCAATGATCCGACGATTTTAAACTCAAATCTCCCCTTCTAAGTTGTCATAATGATCATAATTTGTGGAGATGAAAAATGGAGTACTTCACCCGATTTGCTATTAGTTTGAGTTGTCATTAAGTATTTGGGGATTTAGCCAAACACTTCTGGATCCTCCATGGAGAGTTTTGTCTGAGTCTGCTTGTATCAAAAGTAAGCTTGCAAGACAAACTTTGCTCAGACCTCAAACAATGTTGTCTTCCCTTCGTCCTAAAAAGCATTGAGAAACTTAATTACAAAGCAGTGATTTTAGTGAGAGTATGGTTGGGTATCTGTTTCCCTTCTTTATAGTGAATTTAACCAGTATGGCTAGGTGATTTTGCTTTAGATTTTTGTAATCACAGAAATGACTAAGGAGATTGTTTCCAACGCTGCTGCAGCATCACATTTCATAGTTTGAAAGGTTACTCTTAATTTTTATTTACTTTTATTTAATGAGTGTGTGTGTGTTACACGCACATTATAGTGTGCCACAGTGTGGCTGTGAAGGACAAAGGACAGTTTTTGAGAGTTAGTTCTCTTCTTAGATCATGTGGGTCCAGGGGGATTGAACTCAGGTTGTCAGGCTTGCCAGCCAAATACCTTTACCTACCAAGCTATCTCTCTCGCCAGCATAGTTTTCATGCTGATTGAAAAAGAAAGCTCTTCAGTGCTGTGCCTTGTGCTAACAAGATCCACATGCAGAAACGAGAGGTTAGCAACAGAAAAAAAAAAAAAAAAAAAAAAAAAACAGAAAATGTTTGTGAAGGTCCAGGTTCCCAAGAAGAAAGGCTGTTTTGATTTTATAGTACAGGGAACTTTTCATTTTCTAATCAGTAGAAATGCCTGTTTGCCAGATCACAATTTCAGAAATTTGATGGCAAACCCAGTAAACAGAGGTCCCCAGGCTATGTTTCCACACCAATAAGGAAAAGCCACTTGCCAGTGTAAACTTGGGAAGCATTGTTTTAAGGCAGCGGCTGCCTTTCTTATCAGAAGCATGCAGGTCAGAGAAGAACGTGGGAGGTCCCTGTAGCCCACCTCTCTGGTCAGCAAGCAAACCTTCTATCAGATCGGTTCCCGTGGCGAGGATGGACGTTACGGCTGCTAATAAATCTGAAGGGCTACTCCTGCTCTTTAATGGGAGGAAAAGGAACTCGGTGGCTTTGTAAGAAAGGAAACTGCCCGTGAATCCAATCTACAGAGAAATCAATTTCACACGGCCATAATTCAAGGAAATGAGGTGGCATGTAATGACGTGGAAATGCATTTTGGTCCTTAAAATTTCGACTTTCTTCTTGGCTACTATTATTTTTGAAAACAGCTCGGATTTTTTTTCCTCATCGCCCTCTGCAACATTCTTGCTAACCATGGGAATCTGAAGAGCCCAGGCTTAAGCGTGACTCCTTAGTATTGTTTCCTTTTAACCTTTCTCCTGCATCATCCTGCATCGCTTCCCTATTCTCAAGAACTAAAAGGAGCGATGGAAAAAAATCAGTGTTTTGAAGCACATTAAACATGCAGCAAGGAATAGTCTAAGTTCGCTAAATTTGTTTTCACTTTCCCTGAGAGTATATTTGAGAGTTTTCACGGAAATCATGTTCAAATGCAAATTTCTCCTGTAGCAGCATAATTGGTAAGTCCCCACTTCTCCTCATTTAGGACTAGGGAAAGAGAACAAGTTTGTTCTCGTTTCTACATCTGCTGAAGATCGTGACTAAACACATTTTTAATAGCAGTGAAAATGATCGTTTTTTTTTTTTAAGTCCCAGACCCCGAGGAAACCGAAATCTCTATATAACTTGACTCCAGAAATTATGACCTCTATGGCATTAAGAACATTTTTAAATGAACAAGTATGCTTAAAGTTTTGAGTAGAGAGACAAACATTTTCATAGGGCCTTTTTAAAAATTCAGGAGTGAAATTCGGCACTTGGCATAGTGGGTCAGAAAATAGAACAGAGGTGCCACGTTCCAGTTTGAAGGACAAAATCTTCCACAGGAGGATCACACCTAGGATGGAGAGATATATGGGCGATATTGTGGAAGGAAGATTGAAGACTCTTTTAAAATACAAAACTCAATGAGTACGATAAAAACTTGTGGAAAACTCTGGTACTTGGAAAGAAACGAGTAATGTACCCTAATCTGTCAAGAGAGAAAGCCAAGGCCAATGGCTAAGGCAGTACTTTTAGTGTCATTCCAAAATGACAGTCTAACAAACTGTCAAATTCTCCAATTCCAAACCTGTAATTGGTGACATTGCCTCTATTGCTACTAGCACTTCTGTTAAGTATAATTTATTGCATAACAGAACCTTTAAAAGATTAATAAATGCACTTTTTCTTAAGATAGTGAATATACAAGTGTTATTGTCTTGTTTTTGCTTTTTTTGTTGTTTGGTTGGTTTTTGCTACAGGGTTTCTTTGTGTAACAGCCCTTGTTATATTGGAATTCTTTTTGTAGACCACGCTGGCCATAAACTCACCGAGACCCGCCTGACTCTGCCTCGCAAGTGCCATAATTAAAGGCATGCACTACTATGCCCTGCTATAAATGTAAATTTGTATTACACCTCCAGTACTCTGTCACTGTTGAGGGTCTATTACAATGGCTGTGTCTTGGCAAAGGCCCTGGAATAAGAGGAACTCACAATGATCAATTCATTCTAACAAGGTTCTGAGGTCTAACAAATTCAGATGAAAAGCAGCTCAATTGTTGCCAAACATGCGCTTGTGCTGAGTGGTGCAGAGGACAGGGTGTGAAGACTTCATAAAGCAGCACTGATGAGATTGGGCAATGAACTCCTAGGCAGTGAATTCATAGGAAAAAAAAATAGGGGCTGAGCTTTAAAAGAAGTTGAATTGGTTAGGTGGTGGGTAGAGTTTGCAGGCAAAGAGAGTCTACGTGTGATTAACTGACAAGGGCTAAGGAGGAAGCCATTGATAAAACATCTCAGACCTAAGGAGACTCCCTTAAACTAATAAACCACGAAACTAGAACAGTGAGTGCCAGCTAGAGAGAGTCCGGCTTGTTGTAGTAAGACACATTAGATTTCAAAATAAGGAAATGGGGCAAAAGTAGGGATTTATAAGCAAATAACCAAGCAGTACAAGATACATTAGGTCATATTAGCGAAGAAAATATCCAAGTAGGTAGAGCGTCTAAGGCAATTCCAGTAACCCCAAACCAAGGCAACACAAGCCTGGAATGGGATTCTAAGGCTTGTATTCATATACAGGCTGTCCCTGACAGGCCTCTGAGGCCAAAGCAGGTCTCCTCACACCCAGGCCAAGTGCCAAGCCAGGGTACTACCCTTTCTGAGTTATAGCCAAGGACCCAGGTCCCTCACTCAACCCCAGTAGCCATGTTCTCTGCACATCTCTGTGTCTAGCCTGGACATCTCCCTTCACACAATGGTTCATCCGTTTCTTCTTCCCGACTCCTTCCTGCTTGAGAGAGGGGACTTGAACACCTGCTTTTCCCACTCACTAAGAATGTAAACTTTTCTGCTCCTAGATCCCTCTCTCACTGATCGTAACCTCGAGCCCTGGTTCTGTAAACTGGCAGAGACTTCTCTTCAGATTTTTTGGTAACAGGGACAGAGCCACTGCTGTGTGCTAATACATCTGACCCTCCCTCGGTGCCCTTTGGCAAGGAAATGAAGTACTAGGGAACTGGAGACTCTGTGTGTACCAGCTTAGAAGGCTGTTAAAAGCCTGACCCCCACGTCCAGTTGATGTGCTGTCCAAACTGACTGCTCTGACAACTTGCCCCTCAGCTCTCTCCTTAGCTCGGCTCCAAACAAGAAGCAAAACGGGGTTTTTCCATTAGTTTATTCATTTTACATCCCGATCACTGCCTCTCCTCCCCCTCACAGTCCCTCCCCCCATACTTCCCCCCTTCTCCTCTGAGAGGGTAGGACCACCTCCCATATCCCCAACCCTGGCACATCAAATCTCTTCAGGGTTAGGCACATTCTCTCCTAAGGCTAGACAAGGCAGCCCAGTTAGGGGAATGGAATTCTCAGACAAGCAACAGTTTTAGGGACAGCCCCTGCTCCACTTATTGGTGAACCCATGTGAAGACTAAGCTGCAGGTCTAGACAGAGGTAATTTAAAATCTTTGAACACGAATGAGGATTATGTTCTGATCATACATCTTGTTTTAAGCAAGCCTACCCTCTCAGTCCTCAGAGGTATCAGCTATCCTTACAGAATGTTTAGAGGAGGGTACCAACTAATATTTTAAAACGAGCGTTAGATTTTTTTAGACAAAGATTATGGCAGTGTTCCAATTTCAAATTTATATACAACATCTTAAAAGCCCACATTTCATGTTACAGACTAACTTAGCAAACCTTTCATAATATGAGCATCTGTAATATTAATCCCACGGTCAAGAGATCTCTAAAGTATTTTATTTCAAAACCGCTGCTGAAAAAGAAGTAACCGCAGGGAACTCAAATCTCACACCACCAGGACCATGATCGAACGACTGACAACTCCTTCAAAGGGAGGAAGTAGAGAAATCAAAAAGGGGGATTTTTTTTTTTAACTTCCATTGTGTTCTTCTTTAACATACTCAGTATTCAAGTTCATGCAAAGAGCAGTATGATTGTTAACATGCATCAATACTGTGATAACACGCGTGACTTCTTATGAGAAGGTCACTCGAGAGCAATTGTCAGCAAAGCTCAGCATTCAGGGTTTCCAAATGCTGAAGTAGACTGAGGGGAACCCTCTGAGAAGCACTGCTAACGTGCATCCGTCAGGGAGAGTCACTGGATAAGCAGTGAGTCCTCTGTGGAAATGTCCCATTTCATCAGACAGGTTCAATAAACTGATGCAAAGTGCAAGGCCCCCCAAAGGTTACAGAGAAATCATGGCTGAACAATAAAATTCAGAGATCTTTAGAACATGGAGGATAAACTGCTCATTATTATTAGAGAGGGGAGGATTAAAACACATGTTGTGAAATATGTAAGACCCCATTGGCTTTTGCATTTGTACAGACACATTTTAAAGCCATGCATATGACTCATAACCAAAAACAATAAAAGGCCCTCCTCCATGTCTAGATATTGACCCAAACTTATCTCCTGAAAGTGAAGCTTGTTTTGCTCTGATACTTTTGAAATCTACTCTCATCTTGTATACGCCATTACAGGGTCAAATGACTAGATATGATGCCTACTTGTTATCACAGTCCTGGAATGATGACAATATACCACAAGCCGTATGATGTATTTATATTAAACTATACAGCATTATTATAGCCCCGCATCGACATCCAAGATTTGTGTTCCTTTTCTTATGTAAAAACTATTTACCACAAATATAAATTTAAATTGTTTTCTCATTTACTTCCTAGTTACAGGGTTTAAAGAATGAGATGGAGTTAACAAAAACTGAGAAAATAATAATAAAAATTCATTACTATATGGATGTGAAATCCCTCAAGTTCCCGATAGGCTAATAGGAGACATTGTTATTGTGACAGATTATTGTCACTTATTGTAACTAAAGGTGATTTCCCCTCTGCTGGTCATAAGCAGGTAGGAATGAATGTTAAGAGCTAGCCTTTAGATTCTAAAGGGAATGACTGCCATCTGCTGGGCAGAGTAAGAAATGGAAAGAAAAATAAGTAAGTAAGTGTTCACAACTTCAGAATGCATCCTTGCTTACAACCTAAAACATAACGTTACCGTAAATCTCTAGGGATGAAAACGCAATGTCACATGATGAACAAGAGCACAATGTGTAACTTTGTGTGGGGGCATCATAGTAAATCCCATTATAAATAACTGGGCCAAGAGCAGTTACATAGCCTCTAAAATTAGTGTGTGCCTGCTGCCTGTGGCTTCTCTATGTCTCCGTGCTGAAGTCTGCAGCCTCTGGATTTCCATCAGCTTGAGACTGGCCAGGTCTCTGCAATCAATCATATAGGCTTTGCCAGTCCACAGCCAAATAAAATTGGCCATTAGGAGAGTCAAACCCAACCTAGCCTCCATATGAAGAACAGCTCACACCACCAAGCACTGCCCTTCCATGTCTTAAATAGAGCTATTAAAGGCATTCTACATTTTAAAGTGATCTCTTAATGAGATAAGGAGACCACTGTTTACTGAGAGCCTGCTGTTATTTCTGTCAGTTTGCAGGACGATTCCATAAAGTTGGGTTTTTAATTCCATTTTGCAGTGTGTTTCTCCTTTGTGATAATTTAGTTTTTCGTTCCTTCATGCAGCAGCTTATCAGTTCTTAATTTATTTCATGTGAGCTCTTCTCAGTTTCTTGCACCTCTGAACGTGAAGTAATTTTGTCATGTCACACCCAAGTCACTGTGACTACAAGCATGTGCCCCCCTCTGGATTAACTCCGTTTTCTTGACGGAAGCCATAACCATATCTGGTCAGATAACCACAGAAACCTGGCCTCTCTCACAGAGTGTAAGCAAGAGAGCTCCAGTTCACTGTGTGGTGTTGCATGGCTCTAAGGTCTGTGCTTCCTGCCACACAAGCTACTCCAAGGGACACAGTATTCTTCACCTGTCACTTGTACTTCATTAATGCTTTCTACTTGTGCAAATTCTAGTAAAGATGTAGGAGTTGTCCATGAGCACTTACTGAAAATCCTCCTCCTCTTCCTCCTCTCCTCCTCTTCCTCCTCTCCTTCTCTCCCTTCTCTCCCTCCTCCTCCTCTTCTCTTCCTCCTCCTCCCCCTCTCCCCCTCCTCATCTCCTACTCTCTCCTCTCCATCCTCCTCCTCCCCCTCCCCCTCTACTCCTTCCTTCCTCTCTCTCCCTCCTCCTCTTCTTCCCCTCCTCCTTTCCTCCTCTCCCTCCTCCTCCTCTTCCTCCTCTTCCTCCTCTTCCTCCTCCTCTTCCTCTCCCCCTCCCTCCTTTCCCTCCTCCTCTTCTTCCTCTCCTCCTTTCCTCCTCTCCCCCCTCCTCGTCCTCCTCCTCTTCCTCTCCCCCTCCCTCCTTTCCCTCCTCCTCTTCTCCTCTCCTCCTCTCCCTCCTCTCCCTCCTCTCCCTCCTTCTTCTCCTTTTTCCTCATAACTGGTCCTGCTCTTGTGTTCTCGTTTTTAAGCAGGAGCTGGGTTAGAGACCCACAGACACCAAGAGAGTAGCCACCAGAGACTCCGCCTTTGCTCAGTTTCTTCACCAATATAGCAAAGGAAAATGGGTCTCGCATGGGTTTGTCATCAGTGTGCCACAACATATTCACAGAGCTGTAACACAGTTACACCAACATTATTTACTCTTTAGCATTTTGAGTTCTCTTCAGAATGCCACAAGGTGATGAACTGGGCAATCTGATCTCCACGACGGTCTTTTTTAGACATACATCCATTCAATATGTTATCTTCCTTTTTAAAAAAATCATAGGAGATATGTTAGCTTTGTGTTATCTTGTCTACACTTTTACAGCCTGAAAATGAAATATATGTTCTGTCCAAAAAGTGAACTAGCCACACTCTGAATTTAAAGCTCATTTTAGATGTAAAAACAAAACAAAACACCTGGGAAGAATGGGGAAAGTTCATTTATATGTACTTCAACAACAACAAATTACTACCATACCACATCCTTAAAATGCTAACAGTTTTTAAATTTCAAACATTATAAATGTCTCTAAATTGAAAAAATGTATCCTAGGCATAGATTTAGGTGTAATCTATGAGGAGACAATAGCACACTAAAATGTTTTCTGTAGTCACATTCTGAGTTAAAATGTGCATCAGACTGAATCTTGAGCTCAATAGCACCACCTAGTGGACATCGACCAGAAACGCTGTAGCTTCTTAGTCTTCTATACGGGATTGCTGCTCTTCCCCATGTCTTCCAATAACTAATACAGTGATCACGCGGAATGTGGAAACACCCTTGAAATAAGAGTTAACTTTCCACAATAATGATTTTTGTTAAATGTATCTGTAACTTACTTATGTCAGATACCAAACAATCGGATTATAAAAATATAAAGTATCTAACCCTCTTGATATCCAAAATTACATAAGACGTTAACAAATGTTCTTTAACGGAGATGGAGTGGACAGGACGAAATGTTACGTTTCATTGAAAAAGAAACTAAAACAATAAAACCTTGAGATACTGAGCCGAAGTGGTGTTCATTTGCGTTCACTAACTCACTTTCTGGGGAGAGCGTGGGTTTCAGCTCACTCGTCCAAAACGGGAAAAATGGCTTCATCTGTGGAGGCCTTTGAAGGGCTTAGGGGTTATCTATATATTACCCATCCACCCAACCTTGAGTTACTATTCGATCTATAGCTCTGGGTTTCTACTCTGCCGCTGTCCTTATCTTCAGTGTTCTTCAACAAAATCCTACAGCCTTCTGAACCTTCAGCCTCCAGACACCAGCTGTCTCCTTCCTATGCTTTCTTTAATCTTTGTCTTCTTCTCTCCTCATTTCAGATTTCTTTGTTTTATATGAATGTGAGTGACTGTTTTGTTTTGTGTATGTAGGTGCACCGCATGCATGCCTCACACCCACAGAGGTCAAAAGAGGGTGTCATATTCCCTGGAGGTGGAGTTACAGACAGTTGTAAGCCATTATGTGGGTGGTTGCTGGTTCCTCTATGAGAACAAATGCTTCTAACTGCTGAGCCATCTCTCCAGCCCTTTCCTTCTGTTTCTTTCCTGTTGTTTCCTAAACTGACCTGCAAGCTGGTTAGAGCACTGCTCACTTTTATACAAATCCCATCTCCCTATTCTACTACACACTTGCTTTCATTGCACAAGGGATACTGAAACCATCAACAAAGCTAATTCTGGGTGATGGGCCAAGTTACTTTTTGATGACATGACACTAGGAGGAAAACCCCTTCCAGAAACAGATGTTTTCCCTGGTAAACAACTGAAGTCAAAGAAGGAAGGAAGGAAGGAAGGAAGGAAGGAAGGAAGGAAGGAAGGAAGGAAGGAAGGAAGGAAGGAAGGAAGGAAGGAAGGGGAACAGAAAGAGAGAAAGAAACAAGCAAAGAAAGAAACAAACAAAAAGACTCCAGAAATATATTCTGTTATTAAATATAACCCATCCACTCAAAGATGACTTGAAAGACTCTGCTGCCTCAGTCACCATATCCTATTCTTACCATTCCTCCTATTCCCCTCCCCCTCTTTCTCTTTTACCCTCCTCCTCCTCTTCCTCCTCCTCCTTCTCCTTCTCTTCATCTTTCATCCTGTTCCTCCTCCTCCGAACTCAGATCCCTGGATGCTTACACTGAGGTTGCCAAAGACAGAGGATCAATTACAAAGATCAGGACCTGGCTAATTTCTCCGATATTTATTGTGATTAAAAAGTACATTCTAGAAAGCTACTGAAATTTGGGGACTATTTATATTTACAAAATGTCACAACCAATTCTGAAGGCATCAAGTAGTTAATTAAATTCTAGAAACATAATGTAATTCATAAATTCATTAATGCAATATTCAGAAACAAATTTTAGTATACCAAAGGCAGAGAAGTGGGAGTATTACTTTGTCCTCTGGGTTATACAATTCCTGTCCTCAGAAGATGCTGCATATTTTATGTGACACGAGTCTTTCTGACACACTGACTGAACAAAGTCAGAGTCTGTGGATAGTTAACTCCCCTTACAATGGCTGATCCATCTATAAAATCTTATAAATAATATTTCTACCTGCCTAAAAGCGGTTTTGTGTGTTTAATTATAAAATTTATAATGCTGCGGATAAAGTGGTGGAAAATAGTGCCAGTGTTAATGACCTGCAATGCCAGAAGTTATTTCTCTAGGTTAAAAGGAACATAAAATGAGGGCAGAAATAGAAGGAAGCCATCAGGGAATCAATATTTAAAGAGGTGGCATGCATTTTGTATGTTCGCAAATAACCACAGAGTAGGTCTGTGAAACCTATGTTTCATCATGGTTAATATCTGACAAATCTAAGTGTCTGGGTTTGTTTGTTTGTTGTTTCTATTAGAGTTGGGAGAATTGCTACTATTTGCAAAGTCATCAGAGATCTGAAGCATGTAATCATGGCAAAACTTAGAACATATCTATTACTAACACACTAATTAAATATTTATATGCTGGAAATACAACACATTGAGTGTTGCTTTCAACAATGAGTAATGAGAGGACAATGTGTCCTGCCCCAGCTTGTAGAGGTGGTGCGGTTCCTGCCCTCCCTTCCCCCCCCCCAACTTTGGATTTTCCTGCACCATCAGTTACTTGAATAAATAGCACATCACTTTTTAAATTAAGATGCTGTTTTGATAGTCCCAAACTATTGGTTTTCGAGGAAATTTTAGATTTCCATGGTATCAGTGAGTGACTTTACCCTTTTTCATTTCTTTCTTATTTGTCTTATCAATCACCAGCTTTATAGGACCTAAGTCTTCATGCTATCCCACCAGAGAGTTCCCCAAATGTTTAGCTCTGGTCATAAAACATATGAAGGTCAACGCAAAGGGATTACTTGATTACCTATTATATAATGGACCTCGTCATAGAAAAGGTATTGTGTTTCCACAGCACTGCATGGTGAGGATTATTATTGAACTAATAAGAAAACTGAGTCTAAGAATAGTTCATGTAACTTAGTAGGTGCAAATACAGTATTTTCCACTAAATTGAAAAGCAATACTGTATGGTAAAAATGGTAATCACAAAGATATGGTAGAAGAGCAAAAATATATACAGATATATTTGATTAAATTTGGTATGTGTGTATAATATTAATGTAATATTATATCATCCAAAGAAATTATGTTAGTTTTTCATTGATAAATTACCAATTATGTAGAGGAACTTTAATCCAGCAACATGGCTGCTCTGGCAAGGAATCACATGCAAAGGCCTTCTAGGTCTGTTGTGATCTGGCTGGAATGCTGACACATTTAATTATATACCTTTAATCCCAAACAATGAAGGTAAGGTTAGTTTATAGAAGGAACGGTCAGGTTTGAAAGTGACCTCTAATTGAGGGGCCGGCAAAGAAAGATTGGACAGAATGAATCAGAGATAGGATGAGCTCAATTCTCATGAGAACTGTACAGGAAAGAGAGGCGAGTTGAGAGAAGTGTGCAGGGGGTTGGGGGGTGGGGGTGCAGTTTTGCTTGGACAGTTTGTGACTGGTTGCAGGTGAAGGCAGAGCCAGAGAATGAGTCTGAGAGTGAGAAGGAGCAAGAAGATCAGAAGAGATTGCCAGAATTAGTGTGAGGCCAAGCAGGTCTAAACACAACCTAAGCAAGGATGGTCCCAATAGAAATGCTAACGTGGAGAGAGGGCAGGTGAGCTCTGGCCTCTCAGGCCTAGACAAGGAAGTACAGGTCTCCAAGGAATGCTGAGTTGTAATCTTCCTGGGGACAAGGCCACCACTTGGGTATCCAGTACCAACTGAGTGACTGAGGAGGGTGTATTTATATGTTTAGGAATACACATTCATATGCCACCATCAACAACAACACCAAAAACAACCAGAAAAAGAAACTATGATGAGTTTGAAAGATAGCAAAGTCGGTGGTACATAGGAATTTGGAGGAAGGAAAGGAAAAGAGAAGATGATGTGATTATATTGAAATCTTAAAAAGCAAAAACAAAAACCCACTACAGGAGAAGGAGTCTTCGCTGAGTGCACAGTCGCACAGTACACCACAACAGGAAAGCTACAGTGACAGAAGCTTGAGGTGGGTCATCACGTCATCATCAAGAACAGAGAGAAATCGGTACCTGCATGTATCCTTGCTTGGTTGCTTGTGACCAGCCTTCTCCACTCCATACTTTTTAGGATCCCTATCTAGGGAATGATTCCACCTACTGTAGGACTGGTCTTCTCACATCAGTTAAGACAAATCCCTCCTGATGGGCTCACGGGCCCAGCCAGTATAGACAAGCACTGATTGAGACTTTCTTCCTAAGTGACTCTAGGTTGTGTCACAGTCACAAGTGGAACTCATAATTATCACTGACTTTAAATTCCTACAACTTTTCTGCAAAGCAAGCTGATAATATGTAATATAAAGATAAATACAAATATTTTAGCTAAATTAAAATCTCCCCACCTAGAGATTTATCCTAGAGAAACAGGATTATAACACACCCATATTTCTATATATACATGAGTATTTATAAATACATTAAAGTGCTTTTTTCTTATATGCATTCTTTGTTTATATTAAATCTATTTATTCACTTTACACCACAGTATCAGCCCCCCTTCTCCTCCCATTACCTCCCCCCACGCAGATCCTCCCCCTATTCCTCCTTCCCTTCTCCTTTGGGAAGAGGGAATCCCCTTAAAGTGTTTTTAATACTAGCTGTTTTTAAAACTCTCAAATTCAAATAATAGATTAAGTGATTTCATATTGATCACCTGTAAAAGTTGATGGTGCAGAACGTTATTTAACAGCACAGTAAAATTCCCAATATGAAATTGGTAAAATGTAGTTTTATGAGTACATCTTATAGTAATATACAATATGAATATCAGTTTGTGTATATAAACAATAAGAGACTACGCACTAGAAAACACAGGTGTGGTTATTTGGAGCATGCTGCCTTCAAGGTTAACCCTTTGACTTCTGGGTACCAGGCCACAGGGATGCTTCACTTGCTCTCTTTGTCTGGTTATAGACTAGAAATGATGAGTTGCAGGTACTGCTAGAAGAAAATCCTCAACGTATAAAGCAAGTTGCAACAGCTATCAGAGCCCCATCCTCACACCTGAATATTGACTAGGATACCGAGTCAGCCCACAGGCTGTCACCTACTCAGTATTGGACAGTGCTTCTAATTTCAAGCAATTTTTTAAGGCTAGGTTTAGACAGAAAATGATGAATAGAATGGATATCGAGATGGATATCTCACAGTTCTGGTGGACAAACTAAGTGAACAATTTTTTTTAACATGGCAGAAACAATTTCCAAAATAACAATATAAACCTGGATAGAAAATGATATTGCTGCTTTTGCCACATTCAGGATGTCACCTCACTGTGGTTAACTTGGAAAGTCATCTCCATCTGTGTATCTCTCCTCTGTGATGGAGGTTGGAATGAGTCTTGTGTGAGCACCTCGGCTTGTTAGAATATAAACCATCACCTGCAGTGAGCAAGGAACACAGACAAGCCTGAGAACACAACGTGAGTTTGCGTCTCTATAGACTAAGGATTCGGAGAATGAGTGTTTGATAGGTAATTCCATTCCCTTGGCAATTCATCTGTTTGACAACACAATGTCTACACATATAATTCTTCCACTATTCACATTTTAGGGCATATTTTCTCCAAGACTAATGAAATTTTCCTTGATGGAAGCACAGATATGCTCACCTGGTCCAAATTCATCACTCCTTTTCCAATTCAGGTAAGTCCTCACTTTACTACTGTGTGAGCCAATGAACAGGAACGAGAAAAAAAAAAAAGGCAGCATACACCGAGTCATGCAAGAAATGAAAGGGGCTACTACAGCTTTTATTTCTATAACCAGTCATAAAGTCTGTTCAAACTTTATTTCTGCCATTGACTACATTTTCTAGACTGATTTTTATTGTCCTTTGTGTTATTTTGTGGGGGAGGGGTATTGACAGATTGAGATTCGTTACCTGCTGGACAGACCCACAGTTTGTTCCATTTGACCCGTACATAGAGTTCTGTTATTATTTTAGCACTTGCCACAGGTAGTTAGTTAGAGTTATGCCTAATCTGCAGGCATAAGCTTTTCCTTTTGTTCTCTGTACCTTACATTTGTCCTTGGATAATTAAAACAAGTATCTTCAGTGAAGGGGACTACAGTCCAGGAATATGCCTATAAAATCTAAGGCTGTGAAAATGGCTCGTAATTCTCCAGGTCAGAAAAAGAAACTGGATCAAGGCAGAAACAGCAAACGAAGACTCTCCTTAGAGCAGTGGTTTTCAGCCTTTCTAATGCTGTGCCCCTTTAAATATGTCTTGGTAACCCTGAACCTTAAAATTATTTTTATCCTTCCACTTCATAACTGTAATTCTGTTAATGTTATGGATCGCAATGTAAATGTCTGTGTTTTCCCACGATCTTTGGTGACCCCTGTGAAAGGGTCATTCCACACTCAACGAAGGGTTGCCACCTGAATGTAGAGGAAGGTCATTACCCTTGGCAACTCAGCATTTCTAGACCATGTCATCTCAAATGTGGTGTCATCATTTTTTTTACTTATTTTACTTTTACTTCGGCGTTTATGTGTGTGAGTCTGAGTCCATGTGGGCTCCCTTAATCCCCTGGAGTTGGCGGCCAGTGAGCCTTCTAAGAAATAACTCCAATCCTCTGTAAGAGCAGCAAGCACCCTTAATCACTGAGCCATCTCTCCAGAGCCAACAATACCTGTTGAGGTTTGGTCTATTGCTATATTTTGTAATACTAAATTCTCTACCTGAAGATCTAGGCCTACGAGTGACTTCTCTTGTTTACAAGCGTTTGTTGTGCAAACCTTGTTCCTTGATTTGAAACTATTGGATAAATAAAACTGGCTACAGCCAATTACTGGAGGGATTAGAGGTAGGTGGGTTTGGAATGACCTGGTTGGAGAAAAGACATAGGAGGAGGAAGGGGGGAGAAGGAGGGGAGGAGGAGGGGGAAAGGGAAGGGAAGGAGGAGGAGGGGAAAGAGTAGGAGGAGAAAGAGGAGGAAGAGGAGAAGGGGGAACGAGAGGAGGAAGAGAAAGGTGAAGAGAAAGCCACCATGAAGGGAGATAGACAATGAACACATGGCCAGGAGAGACAGCAGGTATCTGGGGTACACTGATGGGGAAGTAGCCAGGCTAGGAGTTAGACTAGTAGATTGTTTTTACCCCCAGTAATTGTCAAAGCCAAATAAAATAAACAAGAGTCTCGTTCTCATTTATTTGTAAACTAGTCAGGGAGAAGCTTAAATTGGTTGTACTACAAATACATAAACAGTCAGAGTCAGCAGAGGAAATAGAAATGACTTCAGGTATGAGAATTTTCAAAAACAACAACAACAAAAAAAAAATGAAAACACATAAAATAGTCAAGCAGAAAAGACAGAATCAAATAAGTGAGCAAAGACCAAGAGATTAAAGAAGTAAAGGCAGGTCACAGTTATAAAAGAAGAAAAAACTCTAAGTAATAACATGTTTAGCAAGTAATTAGCCATGACTGAGAAGAAAAGTAATGGCTCAAAATTCAGAGTTGAAGTTTGAAGGAAGCATGAGAAATGGGCGCATTTGCATGTCCACATATGTCTGAAAAGAGTTAGGGTGATGAAAGACAGTGAGGCGTAGGACGCATCACATCTCAAGTCAAAATTTGAAAATGAATTTTAGGTTACATAAGGAGTCATGAATTTCACTGTGGCATTTTCATGCGTATGCATCATTAGACTTTGTTCTTCTTTCCCCCACTGCCCACCCAGAGAGTGCAGGGGTCATGCTCTCTGACCAGCTGATTTCCCAAGTCTTCTCTCTTCTCTCTCCTCTCTCTCCCTCTCCCTCTCTCTCTCTCCCTCTCCCCCTGTCTCTCACACACACATACATTCACACAATACATACACACAGAAGTAAATACATACTTACTCATACACACATATATTTTTTCCAATAAGACAGACTCATACAAACAATATATAGCTTCTATTAGATGCAGAAATTAGGTTAAAATACATCCTATTTTTCTGAGTCTGGCTTATTTTGATTAACATGTTGATCTAGTTCCATCTGTTTTTCTGCAAATGCTGTGATTACATTTTTCTTTGCATCTATGTAAAATCTCAATTTATGTATGTAGTACATTCTGTGTATCCTTTCATCTATTGACAGAGCTTGAGATTGGTTCTATTCCCAGGCTTGTTTTGACTGTTGCAGCAGGAAGCATAGTGCCTGTATTTTTGCTGTATGCTGGAGTCCTTTGGGTATATTTCCAGGAAGGGTAGAGCTGGGGCCGGTCATAGTCCCAGTTCCATTTTTCCACAGCGGTTTTTATAGTGGAAGCTTATGTTTGCACTTCCACCAGTAACGAATTATATTTTTCCTCTTTCCCTACATCTGCAGTTGACTTTCTTTACTATAGCTGGGTAAGAGGACATCTCAAAGCAGCTTTGATTTGCATTGCCCTGATGGTTATTGGTACTGAATACTTTATAAAGCGTGTATTGGTTATTTACATTATTTCTTTTGAAACTTGTCTAAATTCAGAGACATGCGATATTGGATATGGGAAAGATCAAGAAACCTCAACTCTGCACAGAGAACTACAAGCAACCAAGGAATGTCGAGAGCTGGAGAAATAGTCTTCCTTAATCTGAAAACAAACACATGTATGATTAACACTATATAGGCTGAGCAGGTTACATTAGAAATGTAACTGGATATGGATATATATATATATATATATATATGAATGAAGACACCATGAATTTGAAAGACAACAAGGAGAGGCATATGGAAGGGTTTGGAGGGAGGAACAGAAAGTATAATGTAATAATAGAATCTCAAAATCAAAGAGAGAAAGAAAATTAGCTATTCTAGTAGCCCATTTATTTATTAAACCTTTTAATATTTAATCTTTGCATCCCATTACATATCCTGTATATCTAGATTAGTAATCACAAACAGTCTTAGTTCATGTTTGTCTTGAATGCCCTTACCTCAAGCGCCTTTATCTCTATCAATTTTAAAAGACAAATTTGCTGGATTGCAGTCAGTTCTTTGCAGGCCTCCAGGATTTCCTGGAGGGAAAAGGCTGCCGCAGCTGAGATGTCTGATTTTACTTCGTTATTTCTGTACTTGAAGGTGAGTTGATGTTTTTCCCTCCTAGCTTTTAATATTTCCCCTGGTTCTGTATTTTTCGTCATCTTGGTTATAATACATCAGAGGAATTCTTTCTTAGTAAAGTCATTTGGGATTCAAAATACCTCTGTGTTTTAGTGTGTAGTTCTTCCCCTGGGTTGGTGAAGTTCCTTGCTGTAAATTCATTGAATGGATTACTCATGCCTTTGGTGTCTCTCGAAGCTGCTTCTGCCCTGTTGGTTCTTATCTTGTTCTCTTGGTTGTATCTCTGTATTCCAAAGTTCATGGCTGCTGTGCTCATACATCGTCTCCCTTACTGACATCTGGCGTCACATTTTGTGGGTCTTGCCCTCCACTCAATACTCTTTCTTTTGCTTGGGTGAGTGTCTTTCTTTTGCTTTACTTGGATTTTATTGAACATCTCAGCTTCCATTTGCTTTGCTGTTTATTTGTCTGTCCTTTAGGCTGACCTTTTCCTCCAGATTGTCAGCGTCCCTTCCAATGTCTTTTACTGAATTTACGTCTTTGTCTATTCCTTCTCAAGGTCATTAAACATTTTTTCCAGAAAAGTTTTAAACTCGTGTTTCTCTTTTGCAGCATCTCTGAGTTGAGTTGTTGAAGAGTTGTAATCAGGAAGTCCCGATGCCTTGCTGTTTTGCATTCCTTACAGTTCTGTGCTGTGATTTTCACTTCTCTCAATTCGGGTGTGTCTGGTTTCATTTGGTGATCTTCTTATCAGCCCCAGGTGCCACTCAGTGAGGAGAAAACAAGCTGTTCCTGGCCCACTGGTTCTGCACTTTTAGCCTGTAGAGCCGAGACAATAAATTCTCAGTGTTGAAGCCATGTCCTTTGTAGATCTTTGTCTTAGCTTCCCGAATAGGCTGTCATCCAAGCAGAGAAAGCATTTTTCTATTACAAGAGTAACATGGTCAGTCCATCAGGAACACTGGGCTGAGGAAAGTATTGGAGAATGTCCCAGAAATAAACGGCCCAGACATATTTAAATTCATTTTACATGTTCTCATACAGACGAGGGACCAATGAATCATCATGGAACAGAGTACAACCTACCCACCATGCAGTCACTGATAATGAGTCTCAACAGAGAGCTTATCAGTGCAGTCCAGTGTCTGGTAGCAAGAAGCCTATATCTCCAAAGCAATCCCTTGACTCAGAATTTTATAAGATCAAAAAGAGGGGAGAGTGGCAATAGTTGAAGAGACAGTGAGATGTCTCTAGAATTCAGAAAAAGAATTTACTTCATGAAATCAATACAACTTAAGATAGAAAAGACCTTAGGAATAGTCATGGAATAGCAGGATAGGATTAGATTGACAGATATATTCTCAGGAGCTTAAACAAAAGGCCAAAGACAGACATAGATGGAGAAGTTATCTTAAAAGTGTTGAGAGAAAATGCAAGCCAATCTAGTGTCCAGTTCTCAGTAGTGTTTAAGACAGAGAATATTGCTTAATTAGAAAAAAATTAAGGTAATTAATTCCACCAGTCCCTCATTAGAGGGCATCCATGAAATAGACTCTGAAAGGAATCTGAAAAGCAATAAGTAATAGTGAGTGGGTGAAATGGGAAATATAAACAAGGACAGTTGCCATGAAAATGATGTCCAACCTAAAGAGGGAAAAGGATGTGGGCACCTCGCAAATCATGAGCATGTGACTGTGGCTAAAGCAATGGGAGGGTTAAACTCTGGGACTGCTTAGGAACTGAGAATACAGCCACTTGCCAAAACAGGACAAAAACCGCCATACCCGGGGATCCATTCCATAATCAGCCTCCAAACCCTGACACCATTGCATACATTAGCAAGATTTTGCTGAAAGGACCCAGATATAGCTGTCACTTGTGAGACTAGGCCGGGGCCTAGCAAACACAGAAGTGGATGCTCACAGGCAGCTATTGGATGGATCACAGGGCCCCCAATGGAGGAGCTAGAGAAAGTACCCAAGGAGCTAAAGGGGTCTGCAACCCTATAGGTGGAACAACAATATAAACTAATCGGTACCCCCCAGAGCTCGTGTCTCTAGCTGCATATGTATCAGAAGATGGCCTAGTCGGCCATCACTGGAAAGAGAGGCCCATTGGTCTTGCAAACTTTAGATGCTTCAGTACAGGGGAACACCAGGGCCAAGAAGTGGGAGTAGGTTGGTAGGGGAGTGGGGGGTAGGGTATGGGGGACTTTTGGGATAGCATTGGAAATGTAAATGAGGAAAATACCTAATTAAAAAAAAAAAAAAACTCCAGGTCATGAAGCCCATGTCCTGAATTCTTCTCACCCTTAAGCATTAAGGGCCACTAATTCATGAATCTGTCACACCTGTGGGTAACCTACCAAGGTTAACACTAAAAGTTGTATGTCAATGGTGAATAATAAATGAGAAATAAACAGAAGTTTCTTAATTCAAAAGAAAATATGGAGGAAAAATAACCATAGAAACACATTATATACCAAACCCAGAGGGAGAGAGAGAAAATATGTCCACAGATTTTGATAATTGGCATTTAAAAAAAGAATAATTTATCTGATCGTTCTTTCTTCAATCTAGCTTAATGCTACTTTCAAAGAGACAGCTGAAGCTGAAGAAACGGCTCAGTGGTCCAGAACACTTTCAGAGCACCCTGTTTCAATCCCCAGCACCCCCAGGGCCATTCACAGAAGACTGTGCCTCCAGTTCCAGGAAATCTGATGCCCTCCCTCACATGGCCTCTGTGGGCTCAGCACACAAGTAGCACACAGACTTACACTCAGGCAAAACACCCATGCATGAAAAATAATGAAATGATTTATTAAAAAGAAAGATACCTAAGAACTATGGACAAGGAAAGGACGAAAGTAAGAAGAATAAACCTCAATGCTGACATATCTTACTGACCTTTCTTCCTGTATTGTTTTCTGTTTCCAGTGGCTTCTTTCCTCACTGCTGCCCCTTAGAGGGTAAACAAGGTTTTGTAAATGATATTATATATATATATATATATATATATACACACACATATATGCATATACACATACACATATACATACATGTTGTCTTAGTGTTACTATTGCAGTGATGAAACACCATAACAAAAGCAATTTGGAGAAGAAAGGGTTTACTTGGCTTATGCTTCCATATCACTGTACATCATCAAAGGAAGTCAGGACAGGAACTTAAACAGGGCAGGTCCTGCAGCAGGAGTGAGGCAGAGGCCGTGGAGGGAGACTATTTACAGACTTGTCCCCAGTGGCTTGCTCAGCTGCCTTCTCACAAAACACAGGACCACCAGTCCTTAGACGGCACCACCTACAATGGGCTGGGCCATCTCCCACCAATCAGTAATTAAGAAAATACCCTACAGGCTGGCTGGCATCCCGATCATATCGAGTCATTTTAATAATTATGTTTTCCTCCAATCTGCTGACTTTTGCTTATGTCAAGTTGATACAAAACTATCCATCACATATGTGCATTTGTTTTTCAGGATGAAAATTGTACATTTTAGACAGCGGTGTGGAGAAATGAGGACGAGAGGGAAGAGAAAGGGAACAGAGAGAGAAAGGGGAAGAGGATACAGCTACATTGTATGGAAAATACTGGGTGTTGCTTCCACCAGCCTATACCACCAGAGGGCGCCAAAAGACAAGCTATGAGCAAATGATGAGCCTTTGCAGAAAGGATTGCCATGAGGGATCACAGACTCTCCCAACTTTTGCATAGTGTTTTTGGTCTGTTAAGTATCTCCAGCTCATTGAAATAAAGTGAAATACAAGAGTCCAAGTCATAATGGCCAGGTACTTTTTTTAAATAAAGAAACAAGATTTGAAACCAAAGAAATTGTTGAAAACTCCCTTGTTTCTATGGCCACTTTACACACACACACACACACACACACTATCTATATCTATATCTATATCTATATCTATATCTATATCTACATCTACATCTACATCTACATCTACATCTACATCTACATCTACATCTACATCTACATCTACATCTACATCTACATCTACATCTACATCTATATCATCTATATCTATACCTATACCTATATCTATATGAAAGTGCTGAGGGAGACTTAGTAACAGTGGGCTGCCATTACCATTTAAGGCTTTATACTCTTCCTTCCCTCCTTCCCTCCCTCCCTTCTCCCGTTTTTCTTCTTTTCAGATTATAGCTACATCATGTCTCTCTTTATTTTCCTGTACCCAAACCCTCCCATCTACCTACCCTTGCTGTCTTTCAAATTTATGGCTTCTCCTTTTTTATTGTTTTACAGAGAGAGAGAGAGAGAGAGAGAGAGAGAGAGAGAGAGAGACTCATAAAGCCACAGCTCTTAGAGGAGAACCCTACAACAACAGTGTTTCTGAACCTGAGGGTCGCTACCCTTTGGGGGTTGCATGTTCGACATCCTGCATATCAGATATTTACATTGCCATTCATTACAGTAGCAAAATTTACAATGATGAAGTAGCAATAAAATAATTTTATCGTTGCAGGTCATCACGGCATTACGAAGGTTGAGAACCCTGACCCACAAGCTCCACTTTACTAAAACCAGCATAACCCCTAACCAGTGTCTAAATATCTCACAGAGAAATGTATTCGTCACCCCTCATCAGTAACACTTCTCCCTGCAACAGGTGAAGACCATTTCATAAACCTCAACCAATGAAAACGCAGAGATGTGGAATGCAGACCCAACTGGTACATCTGCAGCACAGAGATCCTTGCAGGACAGGGTGTTGAAAGATTAAATCAGAGGAGCAAGGTGTTGGCTATGACGTTGTCTCCCCTGGGAATGTGGGAAGCCACACCCATAGCGTCTCACCGACAAGACTCCCTAAACTCAACCTGAACAAGATTGATACCGGGGACAGACACGCTTGTGCGGGCAAGAGAAGCTGAGGAGGCTGCAGCCCTATGCAAAGAACAAAGACTATTAAGGAAGGCACGCTGCGATCTGGAGACTACCCCTGAGGCGTTGCTCATTGTGGGATAGAGAGTGGGTGGAGTTTTGTCTTGATCGATAGACAGGCTTGGGCAATGTAAGCCTTTGCTCACTGTGCATGCCCTTTTATCTATAATGCATACATCCTCAATTACGTATAGGCATAAGGAGGAAAATATGGGATTCTCCCTTAAATGTTTCTCAAAGGATACAGTTTGACTAACTATGCATGTGGTTTAAGCCAGTCCAGGATAGAACATTGGTGCATTGCCAAGGGGCAGGGGAGTGCGCTAAGGATTGCTACGGTGCTGTGGGTGAGCATAACTGTAAGCCTTGATTTAAAGAAGGGTTGTGGATGCAGTTTAACAGAGGTGGGGCTCCAGGTTGCTAAGTGCTTTGCTGGCAAAGGAGTAGGGGTGGAGCTTAAGTCTTGCAGAGGTTGCTAAGCTACCCCTCTTCTCACCTGCCTCACCAACACTTCATTATCCCTTGGCCTTGGTTATTTTTACATTTTACACAAAGTGTGCTTTGATTGTGTGTGTATGTGTAGGTTAGATACCTAAATCCCACAAGGGCAAAATCCACCCCAAGGCCCTGTTGCTCTGTCTCTACCCAGTAAGCAGCATACTAAGCAAACAGCACCCTGTAACCATTCATTGACTGAATAAATCTTAATCCAGCTATGAGGAACCACACTGCTGACAAAGTCCCCTGTCCCATAATATACAGCTAGTAATTGAATAACGAAATTAGGAATTTTCAACTGTGATTTCAAGTCTGAGCTGGCTGCTTTTTCTCAAAGGATTCTGAAATTGAATGACTAAGTAATGACAATTTCTTGTGTGTAAGACAAATGAATTGATAGAGCCACAGAGTCCAACTATTGTTTTATGAAACTGTAATGCACTAGGAGTGGTCGTAGGAGTGGAAAAGTACTGAAGGAATCCTTCTGTCCCTCTCAGGTCTAATGGAGACTTTTGGATTTCCTTTCTGGACGGAACCTGACTACCTCAGGAGGACAGGAAACACAGGACTTGCCCATGAAAGATCCCTTCCTGTCACCCTTACTTCCTCCCTTCCCCTTTCAGTCATTACACATTAAATATAAATATAAAATGTTAAAACTATGGATATCAAGAGAAGAAAAAGACGCTGAGTAAATAAATTACTCTTTAATCGTTTTGTTTAACAGTCCAGTCGTTATCTTCCTCCTGGTCACCCTCCAACAGTTCTTCATCCCACTCCTCCTCCCCCATCTCCAATAGGAAGTCCCCCACCCCACCCCACCCCACCAGACCTCCCCACTCCCTGGGGCCTCAAGTCTCTCAAAGATTAGGTGCATCTTTTCTGAGGGCAGATCAGGCAGGCAGTCTTCTGCTCTATATGTGTTGGGGGCCTCATATCAGCTGGTGTGTGCTGCCGGGTTGGTGCCGCAGTGTCTGAATGATCTTGGGTCCAGGTTAGTGGAGACTGGTGGTCTTCCTATGGGGTTGCTCTCCTCCTCAGCTTCTTCCAGCTTTTCCCTAATTCAACCACAGGGACTTCCCTAATCACCCAACCTTTAGGGAAGTCCCTGTGGTTGAATTAGGGAAAAGCTGGAAGCTTCATCTGACTCTTTCAGCTGCTTATTGGACCTCTCGAAGGGTCGCTCTGCTAAGCTCCTGTCTGTAAGCACACCGTAGCATCAGTAATAGTGTCAGGCTTTGGAGCCTCCCCGTGAGCTGCTTCCCAATTGGGTAAACATTTAATTTCATGATTATTAGCAAGTATAAAAATCCAGAGGTCTGTATAATACCATTCTTAAAGTTAAATGGCATCAGGCACTTGAGGTGGATGGAACTTCATCTCTTTAGGACCCTGGTCTTCTGATCAGGTTTAATAAGACATCTCACGTCATGATGGATCTCCTACACAGCTACCAAATTCTGGATACTAGCTATAGCCTTGCTACACTACAAAGTCTGACGTTTTCCTAGTTTTGCTGACAGCAGCAACAGTACCAAGTAGCTTTTGAGTTCTCTGCACTCCAAAAAAAAAAAAAAGGCAAGGTTGAAAGCCCCTCATCTCTTATAGTTCCAAGGAACAGTTAAATGTAAAAGCCTTCTCCAACATAGCACTAACCCTCTATTGAGGGTTGGTCTGGTGCTGATGTATTCATATGCTAAATTCTGTACCCCAAGATCTGGTTGCCCCAAGGCAAGCAAATTCTATGTATAACAGACCTTTCTGGTGCAAGCCTTACTCCCCAATTTAAAACCATTGATTAAATAAAAATGGCAACAACCAATAATGGGGAAAATAGAGAGAGGTGCAGTTTGAGCTACTGGGCTAAGGGTCCGAGGTACGGACCATAAGGGCAGAGGAGAAGAACACTAACGGAAAACAGGAGACCAGGAAGTCTCCATTAGTCATGATGGACCAGCAACATATGAAATGCCTCCCCAGGACACCAGACTGCTGGAGCAGAAATCAGCCAGGAAGATTCAAACAGCAAGCATTTGGTTGTACAGCCAGTCTAGCATTAGAGAATTAGATTAGGGGCAACCCCCCAGTAATTGCACAGAACCTAATAAATAAATTACAGTTTGCGTCACATTCATTTGAAGCTAGACAGGGATAAACATAAGTTACAAGCCCCTTTGCCCTTCCTTGTGGCCCAATTCAAACTGAACATCTGTAGGTTCGCTTTTCGTGGTTTCCTTGCTGGCCTGCCTCTGTAGATAACATACTTCCTCTGAGACATGGTGCAGTAGACTGGAATGTCCCCTTTATCATCGTAACCATGATAAAGGCATCTTCAGTTCTTGGCGCTTTTTGTTATTCACATCAAGTTATAGTCAGTTTTTCTTATTTGTTGTTTCTCTCTGGTCCTCCTTATGTCAGATGCCTTAAATAAGGATAAAATTTTCCAATGTTTTAATTACTGACCTTCATAATTGAACTAAGAAATTTCTCACCACGCTTTTCTTAAACATTAACTGCACTATCCAGAGACTGCTTCCTATTTCAATTAAGACACTAGAGCAAGACTCATTGCTTCATATAATAATTTGTTCAAAATTTGTAAACTGAAACATGTGCTTCACCAACAGACTTTGGAATGTGTACTGTGTTCAGTTTGGTTCCTGAGGCACTCCACATGCCCCGTATTTCACGGAGATAATCACTCAGCTGTGCGCCAGCAGCACTAGGAAGTGCTTTGCACAAATTCCCCACAACAGTTAGGAAAGAAAGGTCTGGCCAACCTCATGTGCCTGAGGAGAGGGCAGCAACGCTGGGAATTAGAGGTTGGAGTCTTGTGCCAACTCCAAAATTTGGATGCTGTTTTTTTCAACTATTTACTAACTTTTAATAACTACTGGCTCTACTAACTCTTCTGGTGGTTATGAGCAAGCCCCTCACTCATCTCGTCTTCAGCATTTTCCTCTTTTAAATAGGAATGATAATAGTATCTGCTGTAGTGCCAGAGAAGTGTTATTAATCCCAAAAGACAGACAAGAGCCTATCCAGATCCAATGCAACTCACAGTAGGGTCTTTATTTGAGCTAGCTTGAGCCGGACCCCTCAGCTCACTATTGTCACACAGGAGGGATTTTTGGTGGCAAGGAGACCCAAACATCTATAGGGAAAGGGTTTATAGAAGGTAGCAAGCAGGAGTGAGTGTGCAAGTATCTAATTAGAAAGCTGGTGCTGGGAGTCAAATCATACACTCAACTTCTGCTCCCCTCTGCATTGGTGGTTGTTAGGCAGGGGGCAGGCTTGTAACCTGGGGGTGTAGATTTGTAGGGGGAATAACCAGGAGACCCTGGTATTGCTGGGGATGTAACTTAGAGATGCTGGTCTTGTTAGGGGTTAGCCTGGAGCCTGGAGCTAGGCTCAGGTTTTGTTGGGGAGTAGCTTAGAAACTAATGCTAAGTACTGGCCTGTTAGTGTGCCTGAGTTCAAGTTCTCTAAAATGGAGTCTAAATTTAAAAGATTTGGCCTCTCACTACTATATAGGATCATTTGGATTACTTAATGAGCTAATATATGCTATATAATATATCATATATATGCAGTTCAACCCATATCAAACATGATTAGGCAAAGAACTTCATTAGGAAACTGCATATAATTTACTCAGGTTCTTGTAGCTACTAAGTGAAGGTACCAAAATCCAAATCCAGATATTTCAGACATCAAAGCTGACACATTTTCTTTTATGTATTAAAGCATGATATGTAGTATAGCCATGCTGGAAATTAGCTAAAAAGAGCACTAATTAATTAAAAGCTTAAAAAGGAAATACTAAAATTTTGTTTATAATGAATAGCATAAAATTTTAAGCTAGAACGAGGGGCAATATATTAATATCCAATGTCAGTAAGTGAAACAACAAAAAATTGACATGAGTTACCAGTTACCAAAGGAAAAAAATGCATGGAAATAAATCTTTTGCCATAAAGACAATATAAATGGTATCAACCTAGGATGGCACTGGACACTTGCCAACTTGGCCAAAACTAAGGTTTGCAAACACCAAGTGGAAGCAATGCATAACTGAAGAATTTACACGTAGGAAAAGTTTTGGGATACAAAGTATAATGGAGTGGCCCTGATTCCCTGACTTCTCATCTTAGGTGTATTCATAAAGCACTGTTCTTCAGTCAGGAGGAGCTCCGGACTCTAAATGGAGGCAGGCTGTATTTAAGCATCAGCTGTGTCCTCCGCATGCAATCCTTCTAAAGTGACCTTCAGGTCATGTCCAAGATGGAGTTGCACTCCCTATCTCTTCATGATTACCCCTCATAGAACAAAGGCACACCTCACCCCGAATCTTACTATGGCATAAAGCCTTGGCAATGGAGATAATTTGACAGTGGCCTTAGCAAGTGTTCCAAAAACTACCCTGTGCACTTCTCTACACTTGTCTCACCAAGGCTTAAATCCTGTAGCCATCGAAATCTCCAGTAGGCTGGTTTCATTAGCTGTGCACTTCTGCAGACTGCAGGAATAATGCACTCTAGAGTGATGTTTTGTGCCAAAGTCCTAAGTGGGAACGGGTGTCTTTGACTCTTTTGTCTGCTCATGCCTCTTCTCCTCCTTGTCCCAATCTTGATATGAGGGCTTTCATCTTGTTTTATTGTGTCTTTCTTTATCCTGTCTGTCTGTTTCTCTTGGCGACCTGCACTTTTCTAAAGAGAAAAATGGAAGGAGATCGGATCTGGGAGAGAGGGGAGATGGGAGTGGGGGTTGTGAGGGGTGAGGGGAGGGGAAATTCTAATCAGGACGTATTGTATGAGAGGAGTATCTATTTCAATAAAAATGAAATAATAAATAGAGATCCAAGAACAAAAATAGTACTGCTTTCATCTGCTTTTAGGCTTGTACTGATGTGGCTCTGTCCACGTTCAGATACAAATATTCTGATGATCTTTCTGACTCCTCCTAAGTCTTTATGAGAATTCTACAATATTTGCCCAGGTCTATCAGTGATGGATGAGAATGTCTGACTCTGAGAATCATTCATAGGCTTGTGGTGAGTCTTGTTCTTAACTCTGTGATCTAATACTGCTGTTATAAGTAATGATACATATAATACATATGTGTGTGTGTGTGTGTGTGTATGTATGTATGTGTGTATATATATATATATATATGTGTGTGTGTGTGTGTGTGTGTGTGTGTGTGTGTATAAAATGATTTATTTGTTCCCTCTTAGGAAAAGAAATACTTGAAACTTTGGAAATAAAAATTTAAAGACATCAGTTTCAATATGTATATGTATACACACACTTACATTCATGTTTTTCAAGTTCACATTATCACTAAGAGATGTCAAAATAGCACTCTCTCAGTATTTATCACAGAATAAAAGTTTGCTGAAGAGAAGTATATGACTGAAAGAGAAAAAATAATAAATATGTTGTCCATTATGGAAGAACTTATTAGAAAATGTTTCTAAGTTCCAGATCATAATGGTGCTTAAATTGCACTTGGATACATTTGAATACATTTGTTAAAATTAATGCCAAAAGAGTAATATTAGTGTGCACTTTAAAATGCTAACATGTAGCCAGGCGTGGTGGCGCACGCCTTTAATCCCAGCACTAATCCCAGCACTCGGGAGGCAGAGGCAGGTGGATTTCTGAGTTTGAGGCCAGCCTGATCTACAAAGTAAGTGCCAGGTCAGCCAGGGCTACCCAGAGAAACCCTGTCTCTCGAAAAACCAAAAAAAAAAAAAAAAAATGCTAACATGTATGTCCCAAAATGCCTTTAATTATTTTAATGAAACAGAGTTTTCAATGTATAATAGTTAAAGGTATTTTTCAAAACATTTACATATAGACAAAACCAGATAGAAATCCCTTCCCTAACAGAAGCAAACCCTGGCATCCAGTCACTGACACCAGAATGCTCAGTCAGTGCCCATCAGTAGGACAGGCCTACACATGGCTACTGGCGGGCCATGTTGATTCAAGGCTTTCCCCAGATCCTGGTGTATGGATAGGGAACCGAGTTTGTCTAAAACCAGGAAATTGCATAGGAAGGCCAGTTATCACTGGGGTTAGGAACTTCGGGGAGCTGTGACTTCATCTGGAGAATTCTTACCACGCTAAGGCGCTATGGTTATGTCTCGAGATTGCTGTACGCTCAACCTGTGGGCCACTTAAGATAACCTGTGTTCTCTTTGTGCAACACTGCTGGATTAGCTTCCTGCTGACCTCACCCCACTGTTATATTAGGTTTCTACTGAAACCTTGAAAACTGTACATAAGATGTTGTATTTCTTAATAAATGTGCTTGGCATGAGATATGTGCTTGTGCAGGACCCCAGATTTTCTGTTTTCTCATCAGCTCCCCTATGAGAACCCTGCCACTGAGAAGTGATCTGTTGATCCATCCTGGTCAGCTTCCTATGGATGGATGGCCAGGGGTGATTACATAGTGCACAGCAACAGCGTAACAGGCTTCAGATCAGTAAAAGACATAAACTCAAAACATTGAGTGTTCAGTAGAAACAGCAAGACCCAGAAATATTTCTATACTAGAGATTAACAAACAGATCCATAACCAGCTGACACTAAACTACACCATGAATGTATGATGAATTAATTATATCACTCCCCAAAGAACTCACTCCCCGTCTTTATAAGAGGATTACCCAGTGCCATGTTATCCGCAGTATTTCCCTGTGGAATTAATAACTGTGATCCACTGACTTTTGTGTGATATGCTTGAGCCAATAAATGAATAGGAATGATGCCTGTCACATTAGAAGCGCCACAATTTTCCATCAATTTTGTGTACCAAAAGAAACCTTGCTGTTTTCCAACTTGCACTATAAAATAACATGTGATATTTATCCTGGATCAGCCCTCCTTGATGCAAGAAAGTACATATCTGTTTTCACAGACAACCAAGAGCTTCCCATGAATCAGAATGGCAGAAAAAATGACAAATCAGATGTAACATAGGTGGAAAACTTCTATGAAAAGCTGAAAATTAATGCCCACAAGAGTGAAGGCCAGGAGGGCAAAGAGGTGATTCAGAAGATGTGTGTGAGCCCATGCATACTAGTGGCCAGTCTCTGCCCCTACAGACCTCCGACCACATCATGCCCCCCAGAAAGGCCTAGGCTCAGCCCCTTAAGGCACCTGAGTGGCCACACCCTGCCTCTGAGGAACAACCACATGCCTCAGCCCACAGAACATTGTACCCAAGTCCCCAGCACTTCAAGTCCCTGTAGGCCAAACTCCACCCTAAAGTTAAAAAGCCCAAGATCAGGCCACAAAATCTAACTGATCCCAGCCCCCACCTTGAGGCAAGGTTTGGCCTGTTTGCACTGTGTACTCCAGGTCCCTGGTCCATCAGCTTCACGTCGAGCCTCCATTTTCTGACCCTCATCTCCACACTGTCATTAATGCTGTCATTACAAATGCAAACCTTAGTACCTGGCACTTTCTGTCTCTCTATGTGTGTCTCTCTGTGTGTGCGCGCACACACACATATGTGTACGCTTTCCAAGGTTCTAAATTGGCTTACACAGCCAGTATCTCAGTATCTGTAGTTTCCCAGTCAGAATGGTAACTTTTTAGAAAGGAGAGAGAGAGAGAAAACTAATTCATTTACCAATAGAAAATTTACTAAGGAATGTTTTAAAATGCTTGTATCACACAAAACATGCAGACAAACCATTATACTCAGCCAACCAAATCAAGTTTCCACAAGTGCAGATTTACTCAAGTGTGTCAAAATATTTGAAGTTCATCTGGTGCTGCCCTGTGCTATGCGGTTAGGACTGTGTCTGTTCCAAACATGTATTAACTCTCTTTTCTTACCCTTAAAAAACTCAAATTTCTACATAGCATTTACATCGCATAAGGCACCACAGGTAATCAAGAGATAATCTAAAGTATAAGGAAGCTTATATATGCATTATATGCAAATACTACACCACTATACCAAGGCTTCTGATGTTTTTAGAGAGTCCTTAAAAATAAATCTCCCAGGGTTTCCCAGGGTTAGCTAAGGTCAATTGCCAATAAAATTTCCTAAACACACTTTTATTTCCTTATCTTTCTACTAAGTCACACAACAAATAGGTATTTAAATGCCCTAAGGTCTGTATATATACATAGGTATATACGTCTGAATGTATACACACACACACACACACACACACACACACACACACACGCAACAAGAGCTATAAGTGATAGTACTACAAAATAATAATGACTCAGCAAAACATCTGCCAAGTTTGAGACTAGCAAGGAAATAAACAGTGAGGAAGGCCCATGCGTTCTGATAGTGTGCTCACTGAAACAAATCTTCTATCACAGCTATGGGGACAGAAGCTCTGGTGTCTCCTTGGGAGTTCAGATTACCTATTGATATCTAAGTCCCACTCTCTCTCTTCAAAGTCTAGATACTGGAGGCAATTCTGGACTAAATTTGTCAGACAATTTTGAACAGACGTCAGCTAAATATCTTTTACACATTTAAATCACACCAAGTTAGATAAATATCACCAAATAGAGGGTCAAAGCACAAACTGGGCAAAAACAAACCAAAAATTCAAAACAAACAAGCAACCCCCCCCCCACACACTTTTTTTTTCTCAATCTCTGGATGTCATAACAAGCTACAAAGCTTGCTACAAAGCTTGAGTCTGTCAGGCTGTTAGCTCACCATCAGAAAATCCTTCATGCCTACACATGAATGTGTGTGTGCGCACACACACACACAAACAAAACAATTTGTGACAACTGGTTGTTCCCTGCAGGTCAGTCTCAGCTGGTGAGCATAACCAGCTAGACCAGTGGCCCTTGACATTTGACCCCTGGGGGTCCAACGACCCTTTCATAGGGATCACCTAGGACAATGGGAAAACACAGATATTTACACTATGATTCATAAAAGTAGCAAAATTATAGTTATGAAGTATCAAGGAAAACAATGTTATGGTTAGAAGTCACAAGAGGAACAAACTGTAATAAAGGGCCCTGTCGTTAGAAAGGTTGAGAGTCACTGAGTTCAGTGAAAATGCAGGCTTCCTGCCTATGGTAGAATTGTTTCTAAAAAGTACCTGAGAAGGTCAAGACTACTCCCCACGTACCACCTCCATCAAAACTGGGCTACGTAACTCATTTACCCCTAGAATGTGCTAGTGCATAATGTTAGAGGTCAAGCCGAGGTCAACTGTTTTTCCAACTTTCCCAGAAACCTCCACCCAACTAACTCAAAATTCATGGGGATTTGAAGTGAAAGAATGTAAATCTTTGGGTGACAGTCCCCCAAGCCAAACAGAAAACAAACAAAAAACAAACAAAAGAAAACTGGAAGGCTCTTCCTCACATCCTATAGAAAGATGCTTTAATAACCACAGCACAAGGAGAGACAAAGTCACTATAGCTAGTGGGATTTTGTTAGCTATCATGGGGCTATGTGTTAATTCAGAACTGAATTGGGCACTCCAATATTGAGCAGAGAACAGTCAAGAGGTAGCAGTTCTGGGTCGGTTTCTCTCTCTCTCTCCCCTCTCTCCCCTTCCCCCTTTCTCTCTCTCTCTCTCTCTCTCTCTCTCTCTCTCTCTCTCTGTCTATCTCTGTGTCTCTGTCTCTCTCTTTCTGCTTTCTACACTTATGCTAGCCAGATGGCCCCTAAGGAAGCCACAGTGGGAAGAAAAAAAAAGACTAAAAACTACTTCTCCACCCAGGAGACACCCATTGGGAAAAATCCAATTCCCTCCGTACTTTGGCTACTTGAAATCTACACTACACCCAGAATTTTCTTTCTCACCAGTGGTAAGTTCTTTCCCATTCTTTGTATTAACCTAGGGAGGTTAGAGCCATTTTAAGCCCCAAGCAAGGGAATATGCTAGATTTTGTGTCTCAGATGTTTAATTGTCATCAGCACCTGTTACCAACTCCGAACCACCTACTTCCCAGTACTCACAGATAAGTGCTGTACAGAGAGGGCAGAGGAGAGGCTTGAAAGTTCCTTCAAAACCGGCGTCTTTACATGTCAATAATCAAGTCCCATGCTGGAGGGGTAAGCAGTGGTTACACGTCAGACCGCAGTATTGAAAACAGAGTTTGTGCTTTCATGCTTTTCCAGGAATAAGAGGACCAGAAAGTGTGAAGCAAAACTTATAAGGAGCAAAGCAAAGAATGTTCTAGCACCAGGAGATTCTGGGTTAGGTGAGGAAAAAAAATAAAAAACAACAACAAAAAACTAACACAACAGTCTGAAAGAAGGCGCTTATTACTCATTAAAAGAGATTACAATCTTCTAAAATAATTTTGTGTTATATGAATATTTAATATCATTTACGGGTTTCTACCCTGCCTTAGATCATTCAGTTCCCAGATAAAAGACACAAAACCTTTATAAGCTTTAAAGCACTAGAGCTGGGCAGATATCAACCCTCTAAGGTATTTGCATCGACTTCCCCATCAGTAACCAAGTTATTAACCTCACATTACAACTTGCCATTTTCCACCTGGGCAGTTCTTAACTCCAACTGGTCAGCCCTCATGGCCATGTTTTCACGACTCATCCCATGGTATCTTCTCTCTCTGCCTTCTTATCCTCTCTTGTGGTCCTTCCTCAGATCCCAAAGCCAGGAACCAAAACCCCACCTACCTCTCTTCTGCCCAGCTATAGGCTGTTGGCATCTTTATTCAACCAATAGTTTTAAATTAAGGAGCAAGTTTACATACATATCATCACTTGGTGTGCCTGAGGATTCTCTCATCCCTGAGATAACTAGGGCCAGTATTTAGCATTATAATGCATAGCTACAAATCAAACCTCAACAGTTTTCATGGATCATTTGTGTGTGTGTGTGTGTGTGTGTGTGTGTGTGTAAGTTTACTGATACATATTCCTTCTAGGAAATTCTTGAGATGCAGAATTGAGAAGTTGCAGACTTTAGTAGGTTCAGGGCTGTTATCTGGGTCAAACTGGAGTTAATATGCCCAGAACCTGAGGCTCAGGAAATACTCTGGGCTTTCAAAGAACTATACAGCAAGATTCATTTCTTCAGAGCAATACTTGGCATAGATCGTGAATATTTTACTTGAGTCTCTTTGGGCTGCTTCCTTAATTACCCTTGTCACAAGCCATTATCAGTCGGTCCTCTTACTATGAAAACCTGGGACAGGATAGTGACAGACCCTGGGAAGACACCAACAGAGCTTGAAGAGAAGGAGGAGAAATCATGAGTGTGAGAGAGAAAAGTAAAAGCAGTATTTACAAAGGGGATAGTGTACAGGGTAATCTATGTCCTGGTCACATTAGACACAAGCACTTCGTCATTTATTGGGCACCCGCCTATCAACTGCGAGACAATGTGCTGAGTACTGGACAAGATACAAGCACAACTGACAGCCTGCCCTTTGAGGACTTCCAGTCGAGTTCGGGAGCACACAGCCTCTGGGAACATTCTGGGTAGCAGAGTGAATGAACCCCCAAAGCCCCACTGCACACTCCTTCCTCAAACCTCAAGTGCACTACTGTTTTTCTTTTTGATTTAGCAGCTTCACAAAAACGCATAAATCTGGAAGTCTTTAAAATGCATATTTTTACTCAGAAAAAAAAAATCTTTATTAGAAAAATGTTGAATATTTATTGTAGTTAAGAAAATTTTTGCACATATATATTCAGTATTTTTCATGAATTATTTTCTTGTGCATTTGTTTAAGTAAACAACTTCCCAAATTTCATAAAAACTATGAAAGAACTTTTTCAAACATACATCTTTGAACCATTGGCAGTCTCGCAGTAAGGTACACAGGCTTGTGACTGAAAGCAAGGGAAGCTTTTGAAATAGATGTCTGCTACAATCAAAGGTCACAGCTCCGAGGTCAAAGTATCAGAAAGCAGACTCGCCACTACCAGGCCCCTGCACCAGCCCCCATTCAAAGCTTTAGCTCCTTAAAGTCCAATTCTTCACAGGAATAACTGGCCAGAAAGACCACTGAAGAGCTGTAAAACAATTACCAGCAAAGGAATTCGCCCCAGCCTGTTTTCCTATTCTATTTTCAACACTTTCTGAAGCTGTTGCTTTCCTTTCAGCATGAGGACAGTAAATGCAATAGGGCCAGACACAAAGCACACAGTTAAGATGTCTAGTTAAGACTGAGAGGGATGCGCCGAGTGCTACAGTTTCAAGTTCATTTCTAACCGCAACCTCTTTACTAACATTCTTGCATTCTTTTCATAGAATCACCTCTGGGCTCAGCCACTGAAGCACTGAGTCTTCTCTAAAACACTGAGACCAGAGATGCTTATCACACATAAGAACTTTGCACGTTACAGCACCATCACAGACTGATAAAGCCGTGCACGCACGCAATGGAGTTCCTGAGAGACAGGGCTAGTGGCGTGCCGGAGAAGCTGCTCCCTTAGTCTGCTAAAAACCAAGGCCATTTGCCATATTGGGCTTTCCTTTCCAAACTCCTGAATTGGGCTTTTCAGATACATAAATGTCAGTGCTAGATAGTCTGTGCTCAACCAACAGATCCACTCAGCACAAAGGTATAGTGAACTGTTAACTGAACTGATGTGTGGCTTTAATGCCCTAGGCTTGTGAAGGCTTCCTTAGCTAGGACACACCCAGATCCTCTAACTTTGACACTTGCAGACTTTACACATCTAGTATCTCATCGATGTATAAAGCTCACTTTTGTAGGTATAAACTGTAGCAGAAGCTCAGATCCTTATGAACTCTGTTAATCTTTCCATCACTGTTCTGACTTCAGATCACTAAGGTGGTTTCCTGTTCGCAATCTGCTGAACAGAAAACATATCACAACTTTCTATCCTAGTAAAGGATCCTTTTATAGACAAAGAAACAGAGACCCCAAAATGTTTAAGGAACGTGCTAGTGCCAATTTCAAGGTGCGCCTCTGACCCTTCTGCTGGTAAGAAAACCTCAAGCACATGCATTTGTAAGAACTGTACCACCACATACAAGAGCTGTTTGATGAATGTCACTAAGCACATGAGGTAAACAGAACAAATGCTAATTTATGCTATTGCTAGTAAACAGCCCTTTTAGGTTACTTTAGAATGTGTGTAGTGTCTACTCTTGCATTTAAGAGTAGCCAATATGCAGATGCTAATTCTGAGAGTATCAATGAGGAAAATAAATTTCATGTCAAATATAATTACATACTCAATCATATACAACATATTTAATCTCTAAATTATTTTACAAACCTATGTAGTTATTTTAATATGGGTAAAAATGAATACACACAAAGATATCACTGTGTAAGTTGTTGGCTGCTAGAAAATTAGTTTCGAACTCTCTCATTCCCAGAAGGAAAATGAGAGTAACGAACTACAATAAAACTATATGAATGTGACCAATGTGTAAACTGAGGTATAAAACAAGTCCACTGCTTGCTTTTTAGTCAGTAAGTTTCTGGGTTTCAGTTTCTTCACCTGCAAAGCGCTAACATTTGTACTCTCTACCTCATTAGGATCACTCAAGACAACACTCAGCACAGGAGAGAAACCTGTGGGTGGAAAGCACTGACAACTGTTCTTACTGTTCCAACTGTGAGAGTATGGAGCTATGAAAACCGTACTTAACCACAAGAGGCAAGTTCAGTGGGGCGAATTCAATTCAGGAGGGAATCCATGCAAACAGTTTTCAACTTTGCATGGCAAAGGTAAAATTTTAAAGAGATACACAAAGAAACACTCTGAAAAGACTGAAAGATACACATTTGGCTGGGTTGAAACTTTAAAATGAGCCTGCTAGATTTTACAGCATACAAACAGGTTCTTCCTCTTCATTTGGAGAAAGCTGCTACTCACCTAAGGAAAGCAAGCATGATTGGGCCTTGTAAAAGAAATGGGATACAATTATACCACTCTGCTCGTTTGTAAACCAGACTTCAAAGAACCACATTCATCTAGTTTCCAGTCATCTACACTTAGACTATACACTTAGAGATATAAGAGAGTGCCCATGAGTAAGTCACAACTGCTTTGCATGAACACAAAAGATACAATTTAGAATTCTTATGACACCTGAATGTCTAACAGCCCTTTATGATCATTTTGTATCGTGTAAGATAATATAAATCATGTTTCAACCCTGCACTGCTGATCGATTCTTCCCATGCAGCTGCCTCGTTCTGCATAACCACTCTCCTCTCGGAGGCCTTTTCTGTCTGTTTACAAAGCTAAGCTTAAGCAGCTCAGAACCTTTCACTTCAACTGCTTCTTCTGACCTGAGTCTTTCTTACATCCAAACAAAAAAGGAAAAAAAAGAAAAAAAAAAAATCAATGAAGAAACCGGGGAGAGATGAGATGCAATTCAACATGTATAAAAATAAGCTTCAAATTGAGAATAATTTAGTAACTCTTGGTTATTTCGTATGTATCTGGAAATGGCACAGACACATGTCCGGATCCTGTCACAAGAGGGAGAATTCCAGCGTTTGGTACAACGTTCCAGGAGAGGGTCAGAGTGACATTCCTGTTTCCCCTACAAAAGGATGTAATAAGCAAAGGTTAGCAGAACTTGTCACTTAAGGAAAATTTCAATCAAGTGCTATTAGGCCATACACTTCATCTGTAACTAGCTGTTTCTAATAGACAAAACATAACAATTTTTATGAAATCCACAGATAGCACTAGAAGACATCAACATAAAATTCACAGGTAGCCTAAATGACCAGCATAAACTCACACCTGCAGCTATTTACCAATAAAAAAAGCTTACATGAATAGGACACAACAAGGAGAAAACAAGACTCAGGCTAGGAATCAAAAGGCAATAGTGTGAAATCTAATTTTGCCATTATTTAGAGGTGCAAACTGAAGCAGATCAAAATCTACCAAAATCCATATTATTTGCACATCCAAAGGTGTGATTAGGTCAAATCTTATAAAGCATCAAAGGTCAAAATGGCCTGAGATCCCGATCATCAATCATTCTGATTTCCTCTTCTTCTGAAGAGTAAACTGAATTTTTGGGGGGGTGTGGGGGGAGGGGGGAGTAAGTTAAAGAAGCAACACTAGGATCCCAGGTCTCCACCCACCACACTGAGGCCTCATGCAGGCTCCTGACTCAAGTTCAGAAAGCAGAGCTTTAAGGTAACAGTGGCGCCCCTCCCACACATGAGAAAGCCCTCCCCGCACCCACCTTCCATGTCCCTGTATATTCAATAGTAACAGCTATTGCACGGGTTAATTTTCTGTCAATATGACACAGGATATAGTGATCTCAGGACAGGGAACTTCAATTGAGGAGCCCCATTAGACTGGCAGGCATGCAAGCTTACGGGGCATTAATAACTAATGGCTGATGTGAAGGATTTATCCTGCTGTGGGTGGTGCCATCCTTGGACAGGTAGTCTGGGGTGTATACGAAAGCAAACTGAGGAAGTTAACGAGAGGCATTTCTCCAGTGTCTGCCTCAGTTCTCGCCTTGGCTTCCCCTGATGATAAACTGTAACCTGTAAGCCTATAGATAAAGGCTTTCTTCTCCAGCTGACTTGTTCCCTGGTGCTTATTATAGCAATAGAAAGCAAACTGTAACAGCGGTGGACTTTTACTATGATTACAGCATTTAGCATCATTAGAGAATTGATTACTATGACCAATGCCAATTTTTCTCTTTCCTCTGTCTTCCTTTTCTTCTTCTTCTTCTTTTCTTTTTTACTTTTTTTTTTTTTTTTTAAGATTTATTTATTTCATTTATATAAGTACACTGTAGCTGTCTTCAAGCACACCAGGAGAGGGCATCAGATCCCATTACAGATGGTTGTCAGCCACCATGTGGTTGCATGACCTCTGGAAGAGCAGTCAGTGCTCTTAACCACTGAGCCATCTCTCCAGCCCTCCTCAGTCTTTCAGTTGAGTTCAAAACACACAAACACTTTTCTCCCAAACTGTTGTACTAACATTTTTATCCCCTTCCCTTCTTAACTCTCCTGGAAGTTGAACAAGATCCTGTGCATGCCAGGTCAATGCTACTATTTCCCCAGGAACAGTATTTTTTTTTTCTTTAAAATAAAAACACATTTCATCAGTCTCTTACTACTATTACTTAAAAATGTTAAAAACAACAAAGAAGCACTCACTTGAGGCCATTTCCATCATCAAAGAAGAAATACTTTGTCTTCATATCTTTCAAAAGTAGCTTCGGATTATCACCTCTCAAAACAATTTTGTCCCAAAGGACAACTTGGTTCAGAGCCTGTATCAATTGAAAGTAATTAGATAACTCATCAGGGACACTCTCACTTCAAAACCAAAGCCTAAGTAAGCAAAGAGCTGAACAACTGCATGGAAGTGTATTGATTACTCACCAAAGCAATAATTTAATCCCAAACTAGTGTTATCTTACTGGCTTTACTGAGGTAAAGCAGAATTATAAAAACAATTTGATATACCCATCACAAAAGTAACATTGATGCTCATAAATTTTGGATACACACTCAATAGTATTTATATACAGCAGATACTCTTATTATAAAATTTTCTATTTTTAAAATATTTTGATTTTTAAGGCAGAGATCAAAACTCTTATTTTGAAGGAGAGCTTTCTCTGCTGTCTTTAAAATGTTTTGTTGATTTTTAAGTTCATTCACCCATGACCGATGTCTAATGAAATATCTCGCATAAAATATATGGTCCAAAAATTAGTATATGAAGTTGTTTAACATGCTGCCTGCTAAATACTAATAGAGGCCATATAAAATATAGACCCACCTGTAATTACAAATTACCTATTGTCTTAGGGTTTCCATTGCTGTAAAGAAACACCATGACCAAGGCAACTCTTACAGGAAAAACATTTCACTGGGGTTGGCTTATAGTTTCAGAGGCTAGTCAGCTTGAAGGCAGACACAGTTCTAGAGGAGCTGAGAGTTCTACACATTAATCTAGAGGCAGCAGGAGGAGACAGGATTCCACACTGGGCGGAGTCTGAGCATAGGAGACCTCAAAGCCCCACCTCCATAGGGACACACTTCCTGTAACCAGGCCACACCTACTCCATCAGGACCACACCTCCTAACAGTGCTACTCCCTATGGCCAAGCATTCAAACACAGGAGGCTGTGGGGAACATACTTATTCAAATCGCCACACCTACCTACAATGATGAAAAACAGAATTGCTTTTGGCAGCAACATAGAAGCAATGTCTTATTTGTGTGTATCTCAGCTTGATATATTAAGTAAGCCACTCCATACTTTTCAGTATCAGCACTATAAGAGAAGCTAAGGCAGTTAAGAAATAGCCTGCTATAACAGTGTGCACACCTTTCTGGGCCCTTAATGCTACAGAGCTACAAGGCATACATAGCTTAAACAGGCTACTGCAGGACAGAAAGCTTCCTCACTACAGCCTTCTCTCTATAGCTTGAGTTTTTTTGTTTGTTTGTTTGTTTGTTTGTTTTAAACTAAGCTATGAAGGTAATATGTTCTGAATACATAAAAATGTATCTTCTTGGGTCAGTGACACACCTCAGTGGGTGGGGTACAATCCTTGAGGGGAGGACTGATTGTCCAACAAGTAATTTTTTGAAATTACATATTTTCGTAAGAAATAATGTTTAAAAGGAAACTATTATAATATATTTATATAAATACTTACATTATTTTTTGTTGAATACTCTGCGGATAAATAAAGAAATAACTGCTTAACATTCCAATCAAATATATTCTCTAGATGTAAACCAGTTAAGGACTCTAAAGACTGGACAGCAGCACACAACTCTCAAACAGACCTTATTCTTAAAACATCCACCGCTCCATGAACACTGAAACAGAACAGAACAGGCAGTCCATGAATGGACCAACATTAACTAAAAACAAAAATACTGGATACTTATATTGTAAAATCTAGTCCATTCCAAAGGTGTGTGTGTGTGTGTGTGTGTGTGTAGGTTACCATCCCCCCTCTTCTTGTAAACATAACTAGCTGACTTATTTAAAAAAGTAAACATAAGAAACTGAAACTTTAATTCTGTCCACTGAGTTCAAAAGAATGAGGACTTAGTCTTTCAGAGAAAAACAGTTTCAGAAGAGCTCCAAAGCAGAACTAATCCTCACTATTCAAAGTAGCTAACATGCACATGCGCACTGAGCTCAAGTCATTAACCAAGCACAGCACTCTATACACGTTGATGTGGTTACTACACATCAGTCCTGACCACAGTGTCTCAGTGTGTGGGGTTCTGCGGTGGCAGTAAAGAAACACCAACAGGGTCCCATTCATCTTGGAGATGTACTACTAGAAGAGATTACAATACTAAGCCACACTGATAAGAGCTAACATGAGAATTTCTATTAAATATTATCTATAAATTATTAATTCTATATGTATATACATATTGATAGGCTTATTACACTCTAATTTTAAAGTATACCCACTACCAGTTATTGTTCAGAATAGAGACGTCTACAGCTGTTCTTTACAAACGAAAAGGACAATTTCAAATATGAGGAGATATTAAGAAAATCTGAACAAACTATAAGACTGATAGTGTATAAACACAATAAGTAGTTTCTGATCTCAAATCTGGCCCCTTCCTTTGGAGTGCTGGGGTTATAGGCATGCCCCACAACCCAGTTTTATGCAGGGCTGGGGAGAGAAATCAGGACTTGTATATGCACGCTAGGCAAGAATTCTACCAAATGAGTTACACTCCCAGTGACTTAATGTGGTTTTCTAGAATACAAAATACTGCTTCCATCTCTGCCTAAGCTCCTTCCCATCTAAGATTTTAAAAGGGCATGAAAATTTAAACAAGATTTTTCTGATGGCATCTGTATTTCCACAAAAGGTACATTTTAAACTAATTCCTACTTTATACCTGAATCCATAAACTAATTCCTACTTTATACCTGAATCCAATAATTTGCTTAATTAAAAACTGCAAATAGTTTAAGGATGAACAGCTGGAAAACCAGTCAGACATACACTTTGGTCAGCTGCTTTATACAACAGTCTCCTTAACCAATAATTAATAATAATGATGATGATAATACACTGCCAGGATTATAACCTGTGGCCCTAAAGGAGACTAAGGTTGCCAAGATGTCAATCTGGTGAAGACAGAGACACAAGATAAAGAGAAAATAACTCATCCTCGCTGATCAAAGATGCTTCATTACGATCCATCTGACCAGACAGGTGGTAAAACGCTGACATAAGTTATCATCAGTGGCCCTCTGAACAAACCACTGCCGATGCAACGTCCTTTGAAACATAGGAGGTGTGTGTTTGTTTTCTCTCCTAAGAGATGAGAGATTATTTGAGACTGAAAACAGGCTATTTCTGGGCAGGCTGAGCTCTGGAGAGTTTTTCCTTCTCTAACCAAAATGATTTAACTGTATCTCTTCTTTCCTACCTTCAACTTGATGTTTAAATGAAGACTTAAGATATATGCACATAAATCCCAGGCTGCGGTGGAGTCAACAGCCACTCGCCCTCTTCCCCAATCTCCTACACTCGCATCTCATTTCAAATGTACAGAAAAAGCAATGCCAAGTTTTCTGGAAGGATATCAGCTGTTATATCAAATGTGATGAAGCCCAGGTCACTTCTTTCTCTAGGGCCCGTGAAGTCTTCTACATTTTTTCTAGAAGTAAAGATAAAAGTTTTACCATCCCTCACAGTATCACACTAAACGTACACAACTTGAAACAGGAAGGGCTCCTTGTGTGCAGAAGTCAAACCTAGGTTTAACAGCGAAATCGTAAGCTTAAGAGTAAGCTTTTGTCTGAAAATAAATATTATAATTCAATACAAGAGAAGGCAGTCAGCGGTTTTCATCTGCCTAACGAGGAGCCCTGAGAAGAGAAAAAAAAAAAAAAGAAAAGAAAAACGAAAACACAAATACTTTATGCGGAGCAGGCCACAAGATAATCTGGAACGCAGCACCTGTTTATAAACACATGCCATATGTCAGAGCCAACATGCACTTTCCACAATTATCTGAAATCCATACAACAATCCTTCCAGTGACTTTCTTCACTTACAACAAATGTTAACACCCGCGAGAGCAAGAAACCTGTTTAAGATCACAACGTTTAATATGTTTCAAGTTTGTCTAGGTCACCACTGAAGGTGATGGCAGGGCCGGTATCCTGAGCTAAGTCTATTTAAATCACCAATAGTACCTAACAAAAATGTGTGTGTGGGGGGAGGAATAAAAAAATCAAAAGCAGCAGCAGTAGTAAGAGGGGACACTTACTGGTGATTCTGACAAACAAATTAGTAAACCAAGGCTAAAAGAACGGGGCAGATTGCAGAAGACAGTTCACACAGAGCATACAGAAATTAAAACCACTGCGTGAAAGATAAAAGTGCCAGAAAAATGGAGGGAAATGCTATAAATAAAACAGGCAGTAGGAAAAAAGAACAGTCATTTCGAAATTCTATTTTTAATGTCTCCTAAGACTTACTCAGGTTGCTGGCTAAAGAATGACGTTAAAAATGACAAGAAACTGGGATGTTTAAACCGCCCCTGTGCATCCTGCACATCCTAACTTCATGGCAGCAGCTGCCAAGTAGTTTGTCCAGGATGGACAGACGTCTTCAGGGACTGTCAAAGAGAACCAACTGGGGCTGGACGTGACACCAGAGCCACCCACCGAGGCGCCTGGGTGGACACCCAGGCCGGGGGAACTGGGGGCTGGCTGGGGTCCCCACGCGCGCTTGCAGGCGGGGAGGCGCCGGGCGGAAGCGCGGGTGTGCTGTTGTGTTGCTCCCTCATTGGCCCGGGTGGGTGAGGGACTTGCAGAACAGGAAGGAAGGGAAGCGCTGACCCAGGCTACTCGGGAGACGATCGCGCAGGGCTGGGGTCCGAGGGCCCCCGGGACGCGCATCCGCGGAGTGGACGACCCTCGCGCGGCGAAGCCCTCGGGGACCGCGCACACAGCCCCGGGCGGGGCCGGCCGGCCGCACTCACAGCATGATCCGCGAGACGTGCAGCCGCACTGGGACGCTCCTGTCTTTGAAGGCGGTGGTGATGAAGCAGCCGAAGGTGAGCGCCGCCATCACGCTCAGCGAGAAGGCGAACAGGGAGTTCGCGCGCGACAGGACGGTGTTCATCGTGGCGACCTTCCCCTCCCGGCCCCGGCTCCTACACTCGCACTTCAGGCGCTGCTTCCCGCGGCCGACCAGTCCCCGCCCACCCGCGCACCGAGTGCGCACGTCCCGCCCCGCCCCCTTTCCGGTCCTCCGACAGGAGCGCGCACGCTCCCACACCTTCTGGGTCCCACCCACCGGGCGGCCGTGCACGCGCTGGAAGGCGATGCTTTCAATGAATCCGCCAATCATCAAAGAGCACGGGGGTTGGGCTTTGCCACGGGGCGGGGGGCTGGGGGGGACCCGCCTCCTCCACTGCTCAGTTGTTCCAGGGCCTCTGTGGCTTGGTAGGGGAAGCAGCATTTTGCTAGTTGACCTTCAGTTAAGTTTATAAAGACAGCGGCTCCTTAACTGTTCTGTGGTAGTCACTTTTCAAAACGCGTGGTCCCAGCTCACCTCTATCAAAGCTGGTAAAGTTGGACATTTTTAGAAAGGAGGAAAAATGAAATCAATCAGGCACCTAAATAGCAGGCAGGGACACCAGTGTTGGTGTGCAGCCTTCGCACTAGACAATTAGTCAAATCCCTGTTGCTTTGCTTTCAACAGAGAACAGAACCTCTACTTAAGTTACGTGTTTTATACCACAATTCCAAATATTTCCACTTATCCAAACTAGGTTGTTGTACAACAGCTGCTGTAAACCATGAACGGTGGTAATGAGAAACTGATATTGATTAAACTCCTCTCAGTCATTACCATGCAATTAATTTTCATACAGCATACAGGCAGGATCATTAAGAATTGCCTAGCACATATTCTAGGCCTCGAATGAAGACTATTACAGAATAGACCCTGGCTCAAATAGAATAGAGCCAATAAATGAAATATGTAGTAATTATAGTCAGAGTGGTCTTTAGATGTGTTTAAAACCTTGGTTATTCGATCTCTCCGGTAGCCACACTGTATTCAGTGAAGGAAGGTTTTAATAAATAGGTACTGTGCTGCAAGTGAGACCCAAAAGTATATTGATCACTTTGTATCCTATTAGGTTTATAACTGAGTAAAGTTATCAAAATCAAAGCAGCAACTTAAATTATAAAACAGGTATAAATACATAGTGCTAGAGACAAAATGAGGAAGCCATGTATGTGGTGAGACAGAACAAATCAGCCCACACACTACCTAGTATTATTACTATAGAGTAACTTAGAGAAAGGATGCCTGTTGTTACAGATGATGAGTGCTAGGATACATGCTATGAAATATACTGAACACTTAGAGGTATATGTAAGACACACCCAATAATCTCTTCCCAGTAGGTAAAGAAGTACCTGTGAAACAAAAGGCTGAAGTATACCTGGGAAAGTAATGGCCTGTTGAATTCTGTGGAAATATTTAATCTCAATTTGGGGTCTTAACCCCACCCTTGATCATTCAGTTCCTGGATAAAAAGACACACACAACCTTTATATTTATAGTAAGCTTTAAGCAGCATAAAAGCTGGGCAGATATCCACCCTCTGTGGTATTAGAATCTACTTTCCTATCGATAACCCAGAGTTATTACTTACTCCATGTTTCATGTGGGCTGCTTGTAACTCCAACTAGCCAGCCCACAGGGCCATGACTCCTAACCCTTGTTAACTTTCTCTTCTTCCTTCCTCTTCTCTCTGCTTGTGCTTCTCCCAACAACAACAACACCCCCTCCCCCCAGGGCCCGAGAACCATAAAACCTGCTTATGTCTCTTCTGCCCAGCTATTGGCTGTCAGTATCTTTATTCACCAATGAAATAACTTGGGGGCAAGGTCACACAGCTCACTATGTGTAGACTCCCTCTTCTCCAGGTCTTGGGGACCCACACTTAGCATTACAATACAAGCAAATGGCCAAATCTCAACAATTGTAGAAAACCTGTCTGTGAATACTGTTGAGCTGTAAAGAAAAATGAAATCATGAACTTTGCACATAGTGATGCAACTAGAAAACATCATACCGAGGAAGGTAACCCAGACTCTGAAAGAGAAACTTCACATGTTTTTTGTTGTTGTTGTTGTTGTTGTTTCTCATTGGATGCTCCTAGTTCCAATTTTCCAATGTAAATGCATAGCTTGTAGAAACCAAGAAAGTAAAATAGGAGCATTAAAAGGCTGGGGAGTTGGGGAGCAATAGAGAGAGGGCTAGCAGGGTACAAGTAATCTGATCAGGGAACTGGGAAGCGGGGGTTCTTAGGGAGAGAGGGAGATGTATACAGAAGGTGGGAGCATGTTAAAGAGGAAAGGCAGAGTACAGTGATCTGATAGGGAAAGGGTAAAGGTCGCTTCTCCAGGGAAGGAAAAGGGGGTAAATGCAAGAAGGGAGGAAGACAAGAAAAACAAAAAGGATTTCTAAAAAAGCCAAAGGAAATCATACTGTTAACTATTTACCTAAAATGATCTATTATGCATGTAATTCACTGTATAAAAATACATGTATAGATTTGATGAACTTTTCTCCTCTGGGCTGAAAATGCTCCCTCTAGGATCCAAAGACCACCTAACACAAAACCCAGTACATGGGAAAGCATTTTTTGAATTGTTGGCCACGGTTTTCCCCAGGCATACAATCTATTACTGGTGTCCTTGATTGACTTCCAGCAGTAAAAAGCAACCATAGTCCTACCAAGCGATTACATCTATGAACCACATCAATGAACTGCATGGCATGGCACAATAACCCTAAGGGGGTGTAGTAGTGGCCTGATTGGCTTAGCATAACCACTGGCCTTTTAATTGGATTTAAGAGCCTCTCAACAGGAGGGAAGCTATGGTACTGGAAAGCTAGCTAACTATCCAGTGCTAGTGAGTTATAGATATTAGAGATGGATCAATACTCACTATTTTAGTAAACCATCATAATCCTTAACAATCCATAAATATTTGTCCTTAAGCCCACGGGTAAATGTAGTCTTCACCCTTCATCATAAAGTCTTACCACATGACCCACTAAATATGAGCTGAACAAGGTTTGTTTTCATAGACAATGTCAGCAGAGGAAGCCACCCTAAGAGTGAACAGTATAATTGCTGGGTTTGATAACTCTAGTTAATCAAATGTCCTCGATTCATGTATCACATAATTTAAACATGGATTTTTGACACAATGAAAATGAGGTGGGATCAAAGCATGTTCATTGATGTAAAAAGACAGAATTTTTATATGACATATTACTTAGGAAGAAAGAGGAGAGACGGATGGATGTTTGCTTTGTAATTTGTATATCATTATCAGTCTTTTAACATTTGTTTTTATATGTTGGCCATTTTCCAGTCATCTTGCCATCTCCTTTTTGAATTTTCAGATGCTGACTAAGCTGCCTGATTGGTAGAGATCCTAAAAATGAGAAATATTGGTTTATAGCTGGCACTGCTGCCTAAAGTTGCAAAGGAGTTAATGGTTTCAATAATTAATAGCATTTTTTAGATGATGCAGTGTAATAACAACTAAATTGTATTTTACTGTTACTCAGCATTTAGCCAATAAGATGGTTGTTCTGTGTGTTAAAAATAGTAAAGCAATGTGTTTTAAAATGATTTGCAACTGATACACACGCATATATACATGCAAATGCAAGTCTAGTTTAGGAAAATTGTTGCTGTACAAATAGACTTGTATATTTCTAAATGGGACAAAACCAATAACTATTTTTAACTCAGTCACCTTTGTTAAAGTTTAAGGGATTTGTTTCATCTGCCACAAAATTCTGAAAAGTGATGTTTTCATCCTATTTATTATTTATATATTATTTAGGTATTATGCCAAGGGTTTTTGCCACCATATAGTATGACCTTGCTAAGACTTAGGATTTTAGAGAGGATGATCCACTGCAAAGGAAGTGTCAAATGATGGGGAAATGCTCCATTGCTATTTTGTTCAATCAACATCTCCTTCTGCTTCTGAAAATTCCAGTAGGTGACTCTACTTAGAAAACTCCTTTCCGCCGGGCGTGGTGGCGCATGCCTTTAATCCCAGCACTCGGGAGGCAGAGGCAGGCGGATTTCTGAGTTCGAGGCCAGCCTGGTCTACAAAGTGAGTTCCAGGACAGCCAGAACTACACAGAGAAACCCTGTCTTGAAAAACCAAAAAAAAAAAAAAAAAGAAAAAAAAGAAAACTCCTTTCCACAAAGACAGTAAAAGGACTGTGGTCAGTCAAACTGCTTTTAAAATCCTGTGACTAGAGAGATCAATGTCAAAAATAAAATAAAACCTGAACTCTAGAACCTGAGCAAACTGACCTGTTCCTCCACATATCCCATGCAAAGCCCCAGGTCTGTCTTTTCTTGGACGATTTAATGACTTTGTGGAAATTTATAGTAGCATTTTATAACTGGGATTAGTCACTTTGAGATTTTGCACTCAGCAGCCATGAATTTACTTTCCCTTTTTGTTACTTTTCACATAAAGTGAATTATCTGATACAGCAGTGCTGGAAGGAAAGTGTGGGTGGGCTTGGTGTACCTTCTCCTTTCTATGTCTTACGTTGTAGGAGATAGGTGGAATTTACTAAAGTGGTCCTCTTTGTTTCGGAAGAGCTACTATAATTCTTTATTATTATTATTATTATTATTCACTTTACATCCCAATATTCTCCGAGTACCCTCTTGAGTAGATATTCCCCTATTGTTTTCTCCTCTTCTCCTTTGGAAAGGGAGGGTCCCCATCTAGGTATCACCCTCTTAATCCACTCTTCCTACCCTTGAGCACATCAAGTCGATGCAAGACTAGGTACATCCTCTCCCATTGAGGCCAGAAAATGCAGCCCATTTAGGGAAACAGGATCCAAAGGTAGGCAACTGAGTCAGAGACAACCAGCCTCTGCTCCTGCTGTTGCTACTACCATTCTTATAAGTAAATGTAAGGGCTGTCTAGTTAGGGTTTTAGTGCTGGGAAGAGACCATGACCACTGCAACTCTCATAAAGGAAATCATTTCATTGGCTGGCTTACAGTTCAGAGTTTTAGGCCATTGTCATCATGGTAGCACACAGCAGACATGCTGCTGGAGAGTTCTACACCAGGATTGGCAGCCAGCAGGAAGAGAGAGTACCACAAGGCCACAAGGCTTGGATTTCTGAAACCCCAAAATCCACCCAGAGTGACACACTTCTTCCTACAAGGCCCCGCCTACTCCAACAAGGCCACCACCCCCTATAGTGCTACTTGCTATGAGCCTATGAGGGCTATTTTCATTAAAACCACTACAAGGGCCAATATTGTTTTTATTAGTAACAAAGGTAATATTTTGATTCTCATTTTTAATTTATCTTCTTTATGTGGAAAAATAAAGATGTTAATCGGGCCCCTTCAAGACTTCATTATTTTGTTGCACTGGCCAAAGATCATTGAGAAATAAGTGATTAAATATTTAACCCCGTGTAAGCTTTCCAAGCCTGAGCTTGGGCCTCAGACGGTCATGTGTAAAAAGATCATATAAACCTGTCCTTGAGCTGACTTAACCTTTCGTCACAGTGGGCACAGCATCTAAGCCTGGAGAATAGTTTATGATGCACAGAAATATTTTCATTTATTTAATTTTTGAAGAAGAAAAGGAAGAAATACATGTCTCCATACCAATGCAATCGCTGCCTGATATATGTTTTTTAACAGTTTAATGGCATTTAAATTATTTTAATGAAAGGAACCCCTAGAGGCCAAAAGGATACATATCCACCAAAGTCATAGTGCCACACTGCTTGATGGTCTGTAACGGATTTAATTATGCTTGCCAGCTCTTCACCACGGTTCAGTCGGTTTTTCATTGTGCTGACCTAATTTAAGTTGTTACACTCAAATACTGATCATTCTGTAGAGTCCAAAGGCTAGTGGCTGCTCCTGGTAAATGATGATAGAAAAACTCATGTGAGGAGCTCTCAGCACACAGCACTTGGATAGCAATAGCCACAGGCTATTGCTGATTGATCTTCATATTCATTTTCTTAGCTACTGATATCAACAGATGTTTCTATGGGGAGAACTGGAGCAGGATCTACTTGAAGCCCAGGTCTTTCTATCCTAGATCTTTTAGATGTTAGGAGAAAAGAAAAGTCACTTTTATAATGCAGGACAGCTAATCACTTTGTTTATAGCAAACACTACTAAGATTCTAAACTTAAAATCAATATGACCGACATTCTACATTTAAGTATAATTTGATCTTGGTTGCACACTTGACTACATCTGGAATCAACTAAAATCTGAGCTTCTGGTCATTCCTATAAGGGACTTTTTATATCAGATCATTTGACTCAGAAAGGCCCTACCTAAGTCTTGGTGGCACCTTCTGGGGCAGTCAAGAAAAACAAATAACACAAAAAAGAAAATCCTGCTTATTTTTCCTGCTTGCTTTCACATTCCCTGAAAGTTCATCTCTTTGTTATGGCGTCATGCCTTCACAGGTGTTAGAATCAGTTTCTTTGGGATTCTGAGGAGGCTGAGGAGAAGCTGCTCTCCAGGCATCCTCCAGGATCCTAGAGCCAGATTGAGACTGTTAAGACAGCCAGCCTCTGGGACTGAACAACTCCTGAGTCTCAGCCTTTCTGGTGTGAGGCAGCTGTTGTTGGACTTCCTGGATCACATCCTGTAAGCCAGGCTAGTTAATCCTCATTCACTCTATTGTTTTTATTCCTTGAGGTACTAATACAAAATACAAGTTGAAGCTGTACTCTCAAGCAAAACTATGACGTAGTCAAAGAATCAAATATAAAGGTACACAAAGAATAAGTAGTCTTAAAAGAGTCAAAATGACCATCAGAGTCATCGCCAGATTGTGAGTTAAATTTTAGTTCGCGAGTTTATTGGAAGTGATTCTATGAAGCTTCATTAATTTCAAAACTATAGATTATCTAATAATAAAAAGTTAAAGTGAAATCTAGTGATATATTGTTAACTAGATGGTATTGCATGTACAGACTTGTGAAATAAGTTTATTCAAAGTCCTTTAAAGTGAATACATTTATAGAACACCATTGTCAAAATAAACAGGCAAATAAATTAGAGTAAATGAAAACAAAAGCATATGGGTTGTTAAAACACAACATAAGGGGACTTGAAAGATGGCTCAGAAGTTAAAATCATTGGCTGCTCTCACAGAGGACTCAGATTTGGTTCCCAGAACCCACAACCAGGCAGCCCAGAACCACTTTTAACTCAAGTTTCATGGCATCTGGTTCCCTCTTCTGACCTTGTGGGTACCAGCACACACTCAGATATACACACTTACAAATAAAATACAAAAATGAATAAAACATAACACATAATTGTTGATATATATTTGTTTAAATACTCTAATGAGCATTTGGACTAGATGCTTTTAAAATTCTGAGCATTATGCAATTGCATTTTTAAATAAGCAACTAAAGGTTCATTTAAAGGCTATCAAGTTTATCTATGCCACTTCATTTTTATGATAATCATTTAAAGCTTGCAAATTTAAGTTGTGCTTCTTACAGACATACTTTCTTGTTTGTTTTTAATTACTTAAAGTTTTTACGTAATAAATTTCAGCCATTTTCAACCCCCATTTTCCTTATCCATCCTCCTCTTCCAATAGCATCCTTCTTCTCAATGAGTCACCTCTTATTTTCATGTCTTCCATTTGTGTGTAGCATGCTGTGTTTAAATTCAGTTACTTGGCCAACCATGAGTGGAAGTTACCTAATGGGGCTACACCATTGAAGAAAGCAAGATTCCCCTGGCAACAAGCGTTAATTGCCTATGGTCCCTCTAGTAGGGGTAGGCCTCATACCTCAAACCCACCAGTGATAAAATATTGATGGGCTCAATCTTGTACAGCTAACAAAATCCAGTGTGTTGATGAGTGTAATGGCTACAGAATGTCCAGAAGGGGGAGATGTACAACCCAAGAATTTTATATTTTTGATGCATAGGCTATGCCTGCTTCAGACATATGAAACTGAGTTGTTTTTCAATCCAGAGAGTAAAGCTACATGTTAGGCATGTGAACCTTCTCACTGCTAGACTGACTATATCAGACCTTTGATACACTGGTATGGCTATTGATGGTATGTTGCCTCAATTATTATTTCTCTTCCTATGACTATATGTTTACAATATACCTTTGCTGCTATAATTGAATACCATTTGCCAGGTAACTCATAAAAAGTGAACAAAAATGCATTTCTTATAGTTCTGGAAAGTGCAAGGTCAAGAGGCTATTGAGTTGGGTGCTCCCGCCTGATATTCTTCCAAGGGGATGGACTCGGCTCCATACAGTACAGACAGAAGAGCCGAAAAGACAAAACAAAATTTACTGCCTTAAAGCTCTTTATCAGGACATTAAGTCAACCCATGAGGATGATGCCCTCATAATCTAAATACCTCTTAAAAGCCCCATCTCCCAGTGCCACTTAATTGGTAATAAAATGTCAAATTAATGTTGGCAGATATTGAGACCATAGTTCAATATTGTGAATGAGTCCTATAGTCATCCTTTTGCCCTATTTTTGATTGACAGCGGTCTACATTTTAACCTTAAAGCTACTCAACAGTGAGTGAACAGTCAGGATATTTTCATAGACCTTGCATATTCGATACGCTAAAGAAAACTTAAATTGTTGAGCTTTGGAACAACCTACCCAAACCTAAACTAGAGAAAACGACTTAATCTCCCTTCCCCTCTGTATAATATGGGTTAGGCACCTTGGTCACTGCATGTGACTGTATCAGAAAAGCATCCTTTCCTCTGATTCCTAGGAAGTGATCACAGTGAAGGGATGGCATGATCCATATAAATAATTTGAAAGGTAAAGATTCTACCTTGACTGCTTGCTGAACATGAGTTAGCTTTCTTTCCCTGGATAGCAATTGGATCTTGTCTGGTCAACACACAGTCCTGGTGGAAGTTCTGCAGAATGGAGATTTTGAGGACTCTCACTTGAGTTGAGTTTTCTAATGACTGATTAATTAACTTTTGGCCTGATAGGATTCTAGATAAGATGAAGATGACAATGATGTTGACAACGACAATGAAATGCATTGTGGAGAATGATTATCAAGTCTCATCACAGTGTCTCACATGGACCAAACTTAGAGCTAAACAGGTCTTTCTGGTTATCAAGATTACTTTTCTTTCTTTCTTTCTTTCTTTCTTTCTTTCTTTCTTTCTTTCTTTCTTTCTTTCTTTCTTTCCTTCCTTCTAAGGTTTTATTTATTTATTTATTTATTTATTTATTTATTTTTATATATGTGACAAGTACACTGTAGCTGTCTTCAGACACACAGCAGAAGAGGGCATCAGATCCCATTACAGATGGTTGTGAGCCACCATGTGGTTGCTGGGAATTGAACTCAGGACCTCTGAAAGAGCAGTCAGTGCTCTTAACCACTGAGCCATCTCTCCATTCTATTATATCTAGTCTTTCATGGACAGAAAGTCTGAATATGAGTATAATTCAGAAGAAGTCATGATTGTAGTTGTAGTAAACCAAAAGAATTTTGTGGGAGCAGAATGGAGCATCACAAATGGGGACCCTGAAGGAGGTACACTTTGATTCTATAAAGTATAGGAAGCGAGAAATAAGACATATTAGGGATCATTACACATTTCTTTGTGTGTGTGTGTGTGTGTATGTGTGTGTGTGCGTGCCTGTGTGTGCTTTTGTGGTGTTTTGTTTTTTTAATGATACATGAGTATAGGGTTTCACTATGTATCTCAGGTTAGACTTGAACTTGTGAATTTCCTGCCTTGGGTTCTCAGGTACCACTGTGCTTTCCTTTCTCTTGTTGATTTTGCAACAATTTTTATTTCCTGTAGTTCAAGGCATAGGTCTCAACTGGAAAACAGAGATTTATTTAAGATACACATTTTTATGTGTATCTTATTTATTATAAGTTACATAAAGTTAGGAAATTTTTCTTCTTTGCTAGAAAATTACATCATTTTTTTCCAGTGAGCTCTCTCACCTCACTGCAACCCCTGGCAATCATTCTTTCAATTTCTTTAGAATGTATATTGCTAGCCTTCATATCATAAACTACTGCATAGCATCTGTTCTGTTTAACATATTTTGAAATCCTTATATGTTTGTACATAGTTTATTTCTTGTATTCAGCCACTGTACTACACTGTTAAGTAGACCATAAGATACAGATGACATTTGAAATGTTTTTTCCTTTTATTCATATAACTATACATTTCATGAACATTCTGATCCTTGGAATTTGATCTTCTTTTTTGAGAAAAATTCATATTTTGAGCCATGTTCATGTTATTGGATTTTCTCCCACCAAGCTACATATCAGGCACCACCCTACATCTTAGTCCTCATTGGTTGGTTTGTATGCCATTGTCTTTGCCACTGTTCAATTGCTGTAAGGAAATACCATCACCGTGGCGTCTCTTATAAGAGAACGCATTTAATTGGGACCTTGTTTATACTTTCAGAGAATTAGTTCATTATTATAATGCCAGAAAGCTGACATGTATAGCAAGAACCGTAGCTGTAGCTGAGAGCTTTGCATCTTGATCCAAAGGCAGCAGGCAGAAGAGAAACATGCACAGGGCCTGTTGGGACTTTTGAAATCTCAAAGCTTACCGCCAGTAGTGCACTTCCACTAAAAGGCCACACCTTCTAATCCTTCTTAAACAGTTCAATATGAGCCTGTAGATGCTGTTCTCATCTTAACCACATTCCACTCACTAGATAAGCCTGTAGCCACATTGTAATGCAAAGCCCAACTTCAAAAGCCACATAATCTTTCACAGTCTCAAGACTGCTTACAAGTCCAAAGTTGAAAATCTCTTCTGTGACTCAAGATAATCTCTTAAGTATAACATCCTTCCTTTATGAAAGGAAAAAAAAAAAAAAAGGCAGATCACATAGTTCCAACAACCTCCAATGACACAGAACATATATTACCATTACAAAAGGGAAGAAAGCAAGCATAGTAAGGAAATACTTTGCATGGGCAAAGCCAAGCAGTATAAGCTCCAAATCTGCATCTTCATGTCATACATGTCCTACACCTGAGCTCAGTGGCTTTCCTTAACCACTGAGGAAGTTTCCATAACCCCTTTAGTTCTGTATTTTTCTTTTCTATTTCTTTTCTTTTTTTATTGAAAATGGAAAAAAAAAAGAAAATGGATTCTTTTATATAACACACTCTGACCACAATTTTCTCTCCCTGCACTCCTTCCAAGCTCTCTCCATCTTCCTCAGATCTACTCCTGCTCCATTTCTCTTCAGAAAAGAGGATCCTCCAAGACACAACAAACAAATGTAACAATTAAAGATACAGTAAGGCAAGGTAGCAGCCCTCCTACCTAGGCTGGATAAGGCAACCCAATAGGAGGAAAAGTCTCCCAAGAGCAGGCAAAGTTTCAGAAACAAGCAATAGTTCCCACTGTTAGGAATCTTACAAACAACAACAACAACAAACAAAACAAAACAAACAAACAAACAAACAAAAAACCACACAGAACAACGTAGCCAAAGCTGTCAAGTTCTTTCTGCTTCCTGGGGCAGGAACTTGGCTCCCTCCTTGAATTATAGTTGCATCAGCTTTCTGTTTTGGTTTGCGCCTAGAAGGTTGCAACACTTCCTAACCCTTCTAATCTTTCTCAAACACCAGCTGGGGGCAAAGCACTATATAACCCTATAGGGGCTATTCTCATTCAAACCACAACAGCCATATTTTTGTTGTTGTTTGAAAACTTAGGTTTTTAATAAATCCTGGCAAAACATTTTGCATGTGGTAGATGTTATTCAAAGTACTTTTAAAATACTAACTTCATCTTGACAACTCCTCAATAGATATAGGTATTCATATTCCTCAAATGAAGAGTAAAGCGAGGTGACTTATCTAAGCTCATTGAACTAGATTCCTAGGTTTCACAGGGACTTCTGTGTCCCTGAAAGTGTTCACATCTGATCATGAAAACCCACAAATATGCACTCATGCAACCTTCGAAAACTAGTTCTATCAAACATGATTCAGATGTTCACTATCCTGAACTATCACACACACACAAAAATGAATACATATAAAATGTGATGAAGTTGTAGGGTTAGTAAACAAAAGATAAATGAAACATAGGGAAAAGCAGAATTCTTGACTAATACTCATTCACGTTTTAGAGAGAAATCTTTAATCTTGTCCCATACAGGTTGCAAGTCCACATGACAGGTATGTGAGGCTTCAGTGCCTTGTCTTGCCAGTTACCCTCCATGTTATCTTGATATCAGCCTTCCACTAAATGTTTACAAAAATAATCTGATGTTGGTATCATGGACCTCATTGTCCTGCATCTGTGTCTCTGCAAAGTAGTTGGAAAGCTCATTACAACCTTTGATGCTAACATAGACTAAGGCCAAATGGAAGTTATCCAAAGGATGCTCCAATTGGAATTTGACCAAGCCAAGCCAGGAAACAGTTTTCATGACAAAGTGAAACCAAACAAAAAAGGTACTTTGAAGAAAAATTTAGGTTTGAGAATTGTTCAACTCCAACTGGCGAGGACAGGACCCTGATATAACTGTCTCTTGTGAGGCTATGCCAGTGCCTGGCAAATACAGAAGTGGATGCTCACAGTCATCTATTGGATGGAACACAGGGCTCCCAATGGAGGAGCTAGAGAAAGTACCCAAGATGCTGAAGGGGTCTGCAACCCTATAAGAGGAACAACAATATGAACTCACCAGTACCCCCCAGAGCTCATGTCTCTAGCTGCGTATGTAGCAGAGGATGGCCTAGTTGGCCATCAATGGGAGGAGAGGCCCTAGGTTTTATATGATTATAAGATTATATGCCCCAATACAGGGGAATGCCAGGGCCAGGAAGCGGGAGTGGGTTGTTTGGTGAGCAGGACAGGGGAGGGTATAGGGGACTTTTGGGATAGCATTTGAAATGTAAATGAAGAAAATATCTAAGAAAAAAAGAAGATATAAATACCAAATTATTACTGAAGACAACAGCCAGAGGAAGGCTTCTCTTGACTTTCTTGTGGTTTTACAATCCATATGCTATAGAAAGGAGCAAAACAAATTGCAAAATTGGCAGAAAATGGACTGTTTGAAAAATTTGGATATATTATTTGCTCCAGGTGTGGATTCAGCAGATAATGTCAAGATTAGCATCATAAAGACACAGATCTCACTTGTCTGCTCACTGATTTGTCCATGTAAGCCGGGAACACTTTGCTCACAGAAAGTTCTGAAAAAACGTGAGTGAACGCAGGAGTTGCTTCTTGACATGTGAAGCAGAGCAGAGGTGGTTGCAGTTAGGTATGCAGCAGTGAATTAGAGTTTTATTTATAAATAGACATCATCAGATTTGCTTACTACTTTTAAAAGCAATAAAACCAGTGATTTGTGTTTAAATGATATGAACATTTATTAGAGAGCAACAAAATATTAGACAGTTTTTTCAAGGTCCTTACAAATCCATGAGATAACAGATATCCCTCTTTGTAAGTGAGCATACAGAATCAGAAAGATTAAAAAAAATTGTTGAAATCTTATTTGATCTTTTTCAAAAGTGAGATGTGCCTGGGTGGTGGCTCATACCTTTACTCCCAGGACTTGGGAGACAGAGACAGGTGGATCTTCGTGAGCTCAAGGCCAGCTCTGTCTATAAAGTAAGTCCAGGACAGTCAGGACTCTTTCACAGAGCAACCCTGTCTCAAGGAACTGAACTTTGGTCCACTGCAAAAGCAGCAAGTTCCCATAACACTCCTTTCTCTCCAGCTGTGTTAATTTTTATAATGTACCTCTGACCTTCTTCCTATTTCCAGATGAGAGTGGTGTCAGAGACTAGCAGAGACCAGCCCAAGGTTGACAGTGGTGGGGTGCTGGAAGCGATCGAGCCTCTGCTGACTGGGCTTTGCTCAGTTTCTATAACACTGGAGTGAGGAATGAGAGGCTGAAGAAGAACACAAAGAACGTAAAGCACTTTGGAAGGGTGACATGCTAAGTTCTTCTAAGTAATGAAGATACTAATCTAAGCCATACTCTAATGGGGATGTGTTTAAGCTGTGGTTTCCCCTGAAAGTCATAATTGATGCTAAAAATAAGCTTATAAGCCCTCCAGACAATACCTCTGTTGCCAAGGAAACGGCAACAGAATGCTAACCAGAATTGTTCAAATATGCCAATGTTAATACCCAATTGATTACAGTCTAGGTTAGTTATATATTTTATTTCAGGAAAAATGATAACTATTAATTTATATAAGTATCTAAATATCATGATCAAATTACCAGGCTGGACATACCTATAAGATGACCTAACCATCTCATTTCTAATATAGTCCCACATTTTATCTTCAACACATGGTATATGGAAATATAATCTCTTAAATATGTGATTAGCTAAAGTGTCAGTTAGAGCAAATTCTTAATCACAGGAGGGATGAGTGGACCCCATTGGATTCAGCCCACTGCAGTACACAAGTATTTAGCCAAAGGCTATTTATAGTCCACACATGGCACAATTGCATGCTACGATCAAAGGGTGTGGTAAGCAGAAGGTACTGGGTAAACTCGACACTGTGAGTGCTTCAGTGCTGACTTTTTAAACAGCATTCTCAGAAGAATGGCCATGAAAATGGAATCTAGTGCTCCCACCTCCATTTATATAATTTTCACAATACCTGCTTTTTTTTTTAAAGCTCCTTCGTACCCACTTCATAACTTCCTCATAAAGACTCCACAAAATATATCAGGACATTTTCTTTATAAGGTGGAAAACAATGAACTGAAGACTGATTTAATTAACAAGTAAGACTTTAATATTTTTTGGTACTTTAAATTCATATTAGTATTGGATTCACCTGCTTCAGTTAAACCTGTACCCAGATTCTCAGATGAAGATAACCTGATGATTCTTGCCTAAATACTGACTGGGCTTCCCTGTTTACTGGCATGAGCCACACACCAACCATTCTTTACTGTTAGCGAGATCCTAGAAAGTCTGCTTCTCCTACAGAGTAAAAGAAAATTTCTAACTCCTCAGATAGATTCCCAAAAGCATCTTTCATTGGCCTTGTTTGGTCAAGCATCCTTCTTGTGAACCAGAAAATTAAGTGACTGGAAAAAATTGGGTGAGATATCCTTTAGAGAAATTCTGTGCTTGTAAACTAAACAAGAAATTGAAAGGTAAAACCAATTCTATTGTGGTATATAGTATTACAAAACACAATAGCTAGAATGTAGAAATACACTGTAAAATGTAATATCTAGAAAAGTATTTAGGGTAAAGTATTTCCTAAATATTCATAATAAGATATAATTATTTTAAAGTTAAATGTGCATAGTTGCTGGCTTTTAGCCATGTTTCCTAGGACTGCACATAAAGATGAGAGCATGTTGAATATAAGTCAACTTATAATTACATCTAATCAAAATGTTTGAGTTTGATATAACTCAAAGTATAGACAGAATCTGATCTGTTTCAGAAAAAGTAAATGATGTTCCCTAGAGGGCCTACAACCTAAATTTAAGAAATCTTGTCATGCAATATTTCTGTGGGATTATCATAACGCTAGCAGATTTTTTGGGTCCATTATACTGGTAATTGCTATGGAAACCTAACATAACCATTTACTCCCAAGTCCTATCATCAAACATAGAATAGTTCTCACCAAAAGTTGCCCCACCAAAAAAAAAAATTTAAGTAATATTACCCTAACTTTAATCCTAATTAGAATGTATCTTTATTTTAATTGGTCATTAATGAAAAGGGAGATGGGGGAAATCTTTGAGGATTTGGGGAAGGAGGACGAATAACCAGACCACTTAAACAGATTGAGATTGATTCAGAAGGATAAATAATGCATGTTTGATTTCATTTATAGAATCTATGTCTTGTATACAAAAAGGGCAAAGAAAGATGAAAGGGTATGAAGACATAGTCAAAAATGCAAAATATCCTGAAAAGGCTGTCTTTATGAGTGCTAGAATTATATATAATATCAAATTATTTTGATCTATTTTCTAATTTTTGAAAAATTTTCCACAAGAACTCTGTGTTTATGCAATAGTGTCTGAGTTTGGTGGTTGTATATGGGATGGTTCCCCGGGTGGGGCAGTTTCTGGATGGTCATTTCTTCCATTTCAGCTCCAAACTTTGTCTCTGTAACTCCTTCCATGGGTATTTTGTTCCCCATTCTCAGAAAGAGAGAAGTATCCACACTTTTGTTTTCCTTCTTCTTGAGTTTCATGTGTTTTGCAAATTATATCTTGGATATTCTAAGTTTCTGGGCTAATACTGCTTGTAACAGAGGATGGCCTAGTCGGCCATCAATGGGAGGAGAGGTCCTTGGTCTTGCGAAGACCATATGCCCCAGTACAGGGGAATGCTAAAGCCAGGAAGGGGGAGTGGGTGGGTTGGGGAGCAGGGTGAGGAGAGGGGCTTTGGGGATAGCATTTGAAATGTAAATGAAGAAAATATCTAATAAAATTCAAAAGAAAAAAAAGAATTCTGTGTTTACATAATTTCCACCTCATCCTCTCCCCTCACCTCCTCCTGTGCCTCACCATTCACTCTCCAATTCATGATGTCTATAATTGTTGCTACATGTGTGTATATGTGTGTGCCTGTATAAAAATAACTTTCTGAGTCCATTTAGTGTCACTTCTGTGTGTTTGTATGTGTTCAGGGCTGATCGCTTAGGATTGCATAACATATCCCTGGAGAAGACTTACTCACCCTCTCTAGGGAAAATTAATTACCTGTAGATCTTCATCTAAAGGATATAGCCTTATGAGATTTCATCATCTACTGAGGAATGTCAACTGGTGTTTTGGAGGTCTTGTTTAGGTGATCATTGTTAAGATTTTATGAGTGCAGCTCCCAGTCATTTATAGAAGACAGCATCTCACAGCAGATATCCAGGTCCTCTGGCTCTTACAATGTTTCTATCCCCTTGCTCAGTACTTAATGGTACATGAGACTTAGGTGGAGGGATTGTGTTGTGAATGAAGCAGTTAAAGTTGGGCATCCCATAGTCACTGATTCTCTACATTTTGACCAGTTGAAGATTTATGCGATGGTCTGTGCTACAAAAAGGAACCTTTTTTAGTGAAGGGATGAAAGCTACACTTCTCTGTGACTAAAAGAGTAAGTATTCAGTAAGGAATTCGACTGATTTTGGAAAAGGGCAGCAGAAGGTTCTCCTCTAGGGTTCATGATCTCGCCAGCCATAGGGAGATGGCTAAGTTAACAACCAATACTAGGCAGGAATTCCCTCTTACTCTACAGGCCTTAATTCCAATCAGACTGTTTCTACTTACTCCTAAGACATATGTGTCATTGCTGCATCCTTATGGGTATCTTGTCATGCTGGTCATTGTTGTGGGTCATAGGCTTTACAGCTGCAATTGTGGACTGCTTTTCTCTATTGGCAGTTGCAGAGCAACTTTGGGTACTGTGGTAGCTAGTCCTCAAGAAGGAGGCTTCCAGGTCAGTTCCAGTTCAAATTCCACAAGGACTGTGTCCAAAGTGCATGATGTCTTCAGCAATTGGGTTTTCCCTTTAAGTTCTTGGAGGCAGCCAAGGACAATGACAGTATTCTCTATTGTTTTTTCAATCTCTTGGACTCCCTTGAGATTTCCTAGGGTTTCTGTTAGTCTGTGAACCTTGTGGGAGAGATGTACATTATAACCACATTCAACTAATTTCATTTCAACTATGTGTATACATACATACATATTATATATACATATTAAATAAACATAAAATAATATAATTTCCTATTGTATTTTCAAACTCACATATTGTACTTTATTCATTCTCCCTCCATATTTTCCTCCCTCCCACTCTCTAAACACAGCCCCCTAATCCTTTTCTATTTTCCATTCTATAGCACCGGAACCCTGCATCCTTTCCTCTAGACTTAACAGCATGGGTGGAGGTAGGATGGAAACAATGTAATACAGTACTCATGTTATGAAATTCTCAAAAAATATTTATAAAGGAAAAAACTAAAAATTGTATTTGACCCAGAGGAAAAAATCTAAAGCAAAGAAAATAGATGCTCACATACTTTTCATGGTCTTTTATATATCATCAATCATTTAAAATGACATTTTGAAGAGTCTTATATGAAAATTAACATCTGATTTGCATTTCTGAGTTCATATTTAGTTATTTTATTGGACCTTCAGATTAAGAAACTAGCAGGTGACAAATTTTATTATGGGTGAGTGTTGTCTTCATAAAACAAAGAGGAAAGAATGAAGGAGTTTGTAAAACCTAAATTTTACATCTGTGAATAAAATTCTAAATACTGAGGAATGATATTTTTCTCCTAGTAAAGCATGAGGGATTTAAACTTCCTGAACCGATGACGACAGCCTTAATGAATGGGAGTGCTGCTTAGCCCCAAAGAATCCAAGCTGCTGAGTAGTTGCTGTGGAGGGAATTATTTTTAATAACACTTACTGGTAAGAGAAAGGGGAGAAACCTTAGACAGGCACTTAGATGTGACTAAGGCAGGTTTATCTCTGATTCCAAAGCATTGGAGTGGAAGTCACACTGTGACTCAGAGCATTGTGATGGGCCAGCTGTCCACAGGCTCCAATCCAGTGTGTGCTCAAGCGTCCCCATGCCAGACAGAAGACTCACGGGAATGTAACTGCAATGAGTTCACTGGCTTGACACAGTTTCCACATCAGTGGTAGAGAGGACCATGTAGTGGTTTATCTTCAGCACTTTAGCAGGGTTGGCGCTGTGTCCCAGACAGCATGAGCCATGGTGCACAGGTCCATTTGTAATTATGCTGCCTGTATTGCTGAAGGGTAGGACACCAGGGACCGCTATCAAAGAGCTGGTGATTTCTAAGACATCAATCTATTTTATGTTTCAGTGAGCAAGTGATTCACCTGGGCAGAAGCAGCTCCCTTCTTTTAGGACATGTATTCAATGGCCATGTCTCCCTTGTCTTAGGAACATTTGGTGAAATCAGACTAACCCAATAAGATACACAGCATGAAAGTGACGTGTCACACTTATCAAGATGCCATATCACAGATAATAATCCTTTCTTCAGCCAGAGCCACAGTTACTTGCTTATGTCTTTTGCTTGTTACTTTGTAATTTAGCAGCATTAAGAGATGTTCCAAAACGAGAAGACCCTATACCTGGTGATGTAAACATATATCACAATATTTTGTATTAGTGCATTTTTTCAGTTAAATTCTTAAATATTGACAGGAAAAGTATTGTTTCAAAAGAAGAAAAGGAAATAGAAACAAAGGAATTTATGAAAACAAAGGCACTGCACATTATGTTTCTAAATGATTCTATTTCTTTTTTAATCTTTTACATGTGGTTGTACTTAAGACTAGCCATATATGCATAGGATACCCAAATAAATTTTATTCCTGAAAATATCATAGTTATCCAAGACTATAGGTACAAAAAGCACCTTATGTGTGTACTGTAACTAGATCTATTATTAAGTTTAATTTGGTTGGTTTTGCAGTTTTGTGAAATGGTTATATTTGTTTAATAATTCATTTGTGTTTTATCCACACCTCCAGGAAGCTCTCTCAGACTTTCCTGTCAGCATTAGGTATGTTGCCATGATGCTTTGTCTTTTATTTGTCTGAGGTCTTGCATTTTCTCCTGTAAAACTATGCTATACTAGTGGCAGGGATAGATAGGTCTTCTTGGTCTATTTAACATATAGAAAGCAGCTGACAGGTGTTTTAAAGTGTTACACTGCTGGTGTAAATCTATTAATAGATGATGGGACAGTCTAATCAGTCATAAAAAATATTGTGTAACAACTAATTCAATGTAATCATTTATTTCAATGAGTCCTCATTCAGGTCATATCCATGACCTATTTAATGATTTATTTCATGGTTAATAAAGTTAGAGTTGAGTTAGAATATTTGATGTCTGTTCAGTATTATAAATATTATTACATGAACTATGTGGATAAAATACATAAAAGTTTACAATTTTCTTTTTAAAGTTACATTTATTTATTATTGAGTGTGTGTGTGTGTGTGTGTGTGTGTGTGTGTGTGAGTTGTGACAACCCTCCTTCCCCTATGTGGGGCTCAAGAGATGGAACTCAGGTCTCCAGGCTTGGTGCCAGATGCATTTACTGAGCCCAAGTTGGTCTTGATAATTAAATACCAAAAAAGGAAACCACCGGCCTTAGTTATTTCAATATTCGACTCCTGAAAGCCAGAACTGAAAGAGGGTGTATCATTTTATACTGAGAATGGAAAATCAGGAGGCTTGCGAAACGTGATTCGGCTGCTTCCATGGAATATTGTCAGACCAATAGGAGCTGGTGAAGAACTTTTATGGACAGTATAAATAATTTGAGCCTTAGACATCATTACCAGTTGATATTTTCTTCCCTTCGGACCAGCTGTTCAAGAGCATCCCGGAACAGAGCCAGACACAGTTGAGATTTGGCTGGGACCTAACACTGGGGCAGATTTCTCTGCAGCAATGTCGGTGTTAGAAGAAAGCCGGCCATTTGCTCAACAGCTATCTAATGTCTATTTTACAATACTCTCCCTCTTCTGTTTTAAACTTTTTGTGAAGATCAGCCTTGCCATCCTTAGTCATTTCTACATCGTGAAAGGCAACCGAAAGGAAGCCGCAAGGATAGCCGCTGAGTTTTATGGAGTAAGCCAAGGACAAGGTATGTTTATGATAGCAGGCTCCTGTTTCAAGTTGAGTAGAACTATCATTTGATCTGCAATCCAAGAAAACATCACAGGTTCTCTTTATGGGACATTTTGTAAACTTCAGTGGAAGGGAGTTCTTGTAACTTACCTCATTGACTTCATGAAAAAGAAAGTTGCTTTGCAGTGTAAATGTCTGGGCAGAATGAAAATACAGCATTAAGTATAGAGGCCCTCATCTATTAGTAAACATTTAAAAACTTTAAATGTTTCACTTTCCATATCATTGTTTCAGAGAATCATGAAGAGATAATTAGTTTGTTATGTGTCCTTTAGCATGTCTTAGTATTGTGATATTTTAAACACTATATTGGAGTCATGTAGAAATGTGTTGTGTCAGTCCTGGTGATGCAACGTGTACACCCAGCCACTCAGGTGGCTGAGGCAGGATTGTAACCTGAAGGCCTTTCTTCAGTGAGTTCAAGACAAGCTGAAGTAGTTTCCTGAGACCCTGTCTCCCTTGAGAACTGGATTGAGGCAGGGGTGGGGTGGGGGTTACAGCTCAGCAGGAAAGAGCTTGCCTAGAATGTGAAAGGCCATAGTTCTCAGCACTGAAAATGCAATTAAAGTAAAATAATTGTAATTAAAAGTAGAGGATCTCAGAATTACTTTTCATTACAATTTTATAATTTTATTGTTAAATAAGACAACAGTTAATATTTTCAGCATATATTTTTCTAAAAGGATTGAAACAGCTTTGCTTGGATTGTGGAAATCATTCCTTACAAGATGGGATCATGAATTAGCAAATTTGATATTTGTCCAGCCAGGTGCAGCTGTGCTTCTTAGAGTAAATCTGAAATCTGAGATGAAATGAAAACTGGTAATGGTACTACTACTTATAGATTTTAAATTTTGTAAGACCGTTTATTGGAGCAATATTCTAGATAGCAAAAATGATTCATGTGTTGGTTGGGAAAGTGACACTTTAATTTTTTGTAATCTTTCTGTTTATTTCTGGTTTGGGATCAATCAAGATCTGCCCCAACACTGTGTACCTTGATACCTCCAAGGCAATTTAAACATTCAGAATCAAAACGTAGCACCACATAGTTAGAAAATATAGCATTTTTAGAAAGAGCACTTTATGTTTAAACCTATTTTCCTATGTGTTGGGTTTTTTTTTACATAATTCATTTTAAAATCTAGACTACTATTGGTGTGGTGGAATGTTGAATAAAGATGGGGAATTGTCATTGTTTGTGAAGAAGATACTGTTTTCCCTTATGGAGGGTTGCTCTTGTGTAAATGGAGGAACTTGGGTACACAGTCAGTTAGGAAAATCTATGTGCTCCATGAAATTCTCATAGGGAAAATGAACCCTTAGATAAAATAGGCAGTGACCCTGTATCTCCCAGCACTGATTCTGAACTAGCAATTTAAAGCAGCATCTTTACTTTGGTTTTTTTTTTTTTTTTTTTTTTTTTTTTTTTTTTTTTTTTTTGGTTTTTCGAGACAGGGTTTCTCTGTGTAGCCCTGGCTGTCCTGGCACTCACTTTGTAGACCAGGCTGGCCTCGAACTCAGAAATCCGCCTGCCTCTGCCTCCCGAGTGCTGGGATTAAAGGCGTGCGCCACCACGCCCGGCTGCATCTTTACTTTGTAATCCACTATAAATTAAAAGTCATTTGGTGAATGCACTATATGTATACCAAGTACAAACACAAAAATAGATTGTAAAACATACGTCATACTTCCAGACATGAGTAAGAAAACTATGAGGTTATACGACGATAAAATTTATTGTCACAGGAACCTTACAGCTCATTATTTCAGAGTTAGACCTTGTTTCTATCTTATGAGACTTATCTTACATAAAGCAGTGAAATATTGGCTAAAAGGATGAAAGATGTCTGTACCTTGACCAACGTGTCAGAGGAGACCAAGGAGACATCTTTCTGTGTATTTTGGCAAATAGGAGAACCAGTCATCTCCCATTAGACCATGGCATGATCAATCAGACAATTCCTGGGCATATATGAAATGGCTTTCATGTTTCATTGTCTTACAATAGTCCTTTAAAATGTATTAGAACTGTAAGATTTTGTCCCAGATAGTAAGGTGGAAATTTATACTCACTAGTCGAAGCACATTTCCTGCAAACAGAGTTTTGAAAACTTTTGCTATGATTATAACATTTGCTCTATTTAAAAAAACTTCTCCTTTTCAACACCAAATAGAATTTGCTATATATTTATCACAGTAGTACTTAATTTTAAATATTATTCAGGGTAAGCATAATTATATATAGTTTTATTTTAACATTAGGAAAATAAGTCAAATGCCTTAAAATATTCTCTTATTTTATGAAGGTTTTACAATTTTAAATCATAATTATACCACTTCTGATTTTCTTATACTTAATGTTGACTACTCAGGTTTAATTACTGTTGCCTAATCAAGAAGTTTCCTCCTCATTTCTTAGGCTATCACCATCATCCCTCTTTGAATTGAGCTCTTCATTTCCACTCTTGGGGTTTAGTCAGATTGCTCCCCAAAATTTCTGGAGTGCAGTTGCCAAATGCATGAAGTAAGGGTGATAATGTGTAGTTCATGTCTTTCATAATAGTGGAGACATTATTGACAGCATCTTCAATATTTTCAGTGGGAAACAAAAAAACCCTTTTCTTACCTGATTGCTATCTCAAGGCAGCTCATAGTGTTAGATAAATGAAGGCTGTTCTGTCATTATAGCTGTTGTGAGTTGCTAAGCCCTGTTCAGTCAATCTTGAGATGGTCTGATTACAAACCAGAAACCTAATGAGCTAAATGATAGGTGAATTGGCTAAAGACATTTCTTGCATGAGCCCCCAGAGAACTCCAGTAAGCTTCGTGACCCTGCCTTTTCATCTCTGAAGCCTTCTTGACCCCACATCACACTGAAGAGACTTAGTTTTTGCTTAGCTTCTCGACTTTCCCTATCATTGCATCTTTTAAAGACTCTGATTAGAGCCTCTACCTTTCAGAGGACTCCAGTTGGAAATTTGTACTATTCTTTGAGATTGAAAGTCAGACTAATAAGAATTGGAATATATTTTTACTTGTAATATTAAACAGTGAAGAAAATATAATATTGAAGGATATGTTAACTTGGCAAAAATCCTCAAACTCTTGATAAAGATATGAAATACCAATAAATACACCAAGGACATGTTGAGAGCTCTCTCTGGTGTTAAGGGCAATATTTTTCAAGTTTAATCTTAGGATGTAAGCAAATGGAGTCACTTCTTAACATCTGTTTCTTGAGTCCCTATGATAGCAAGATGATAAGGACTGAAAATATGTGGTTCTTTTCCATAACAAAACAAGCACTCTCAGATTCAGTAATGGAAGGGAATTCAGAGAATTAAGGTGCCTTTTCACACTTGAATGTTCAGAAATATTTTCCCAGAGAAGGCAGCTGTTTTCTTGATCTCAGGAAGGACCACAGGCATGAATTTTAGGATGCACAAGAGAGAAAATAGCCCTGGGAAAAGTAAAGAGTTCATGAACTAGAAAAGCAACAAATGAGACTCATATTTTGAAAGAATTTGAATATGAGAAAAAATTTCAGTTTGTTTTGAAGTTAGTATAAAGTCATTAGAGTTTGGGTATGAATGAAGTTGGAAAGATAGAAAAAAATGTAAATAAAACCATAATTTATTATAGATTTACATTGTAGTAATTGTTGAAGTTACCCAGGGGGGACATGTTTGCAATAAGTAGACCAATTTGGACCTTGATAGGAGGATATAAGGAACTACTTAAATTTATAGCTGTGTTTGCATCTGTGTGTGTGTGTGTGTGTGTGTGTGTGTGTGAGAGAGAGAGAGAGAGAGAGAGAGAGAGAGAGAGAGAGAGAGAGAGAGAGAGATTATGACAATGTAACACATTTCTTTGTATGCTAAGTGAAATTTTAGTTGAACAATGATGGAGACCTTGATTAGTTTGAGAGTGACTATGACTATATGACTGGAAAAGAAAACAACAACAACCCCACCCCCCAAATAATATGAGACTGAATGATATTAAGCCTAAAACCCAACCTAGGTGTCCTAGAGTTACATGAGCATGTTGATCAGAGTAGCTCTGAATTGAGCAGCCACACAGGCATTATGCACATCATAAAGCGAATGCTTGGCTGTCTTGTGAGTCTGCTGGGCTATGCACTTCACTATGAACTGTCAAGAGAAATCAGGACTAGCAAAGCTAGAGTCTGGTTTTAGTGTTTGGCTGTGTTTATTTGATGTATAACCCTTCTTCACTTAAAAATTGCCAATTAACTTTCTGATTATGATTTGTTCCCTGCTGCAGCAACTGTCTGGCTTTCTGTCCAGTGTGTTTTAGATTATCCGAGATTTTTAAACACTTTGAGCTAGAATATTTATCTCTTGTTATCAGAGTTCTTTATTTTGAGCTTTTGGAGTTGCAAATGCACCTTTGAAGCAGGAATTGTTTTTGATCCTTCAAGGCCATAGACAAAATTTTGGACTATGGAAAATACCTCGGGGTAACATGTCGCTGTGGGTTTGAAATTATATGGGGACACTGAAGCTCACAAGGAAATCCTTTTGTGGTTGAGATTCTCTGAGGAAGATGCTTGCAGATTTTTCGCTGTGATTTTGAATTCATAAGTTTCTAAACTTAGGTTTGGCCTCATAGTTACCATGTACTTTTTTGTCACACATATGGTTGAGACTTGAAAGCAGGATATAATATGTATATGTTATGCCACCTACAGCCAAATGTTGAAGTGAGTTGTCATTTTGAAAAGATGATGCATACAATATATAAAAAGAAATTAGAATTCTATCTAACAGCATTGAAGTCAAGATGTCATACAAGTGAGGCAAGTGTGGTCCAACTAAACGATAGCCCTAAGCTACTTTATATCTTTTGCTCTGTATTGATAAAGCCCATGCTGTGTTTATAGCCACTTTAGTAGCTAAACTTTACAGTAGCTGTTGGCAATGTCAGAAGTGATATTCATTCTATCATTCCCAAAGAATAGTGGGTTTTGTGCTACTGTGTGATCATTTATGCAATTGCTTATGATAGGAACACTTGCCATCTCAACACTGAATACTTTCATGAGCCAAATATGATGACTTCTTTAGTGACATCCATTATATTAATGCATAAAAAACATCCTGAGCACATTTACTGAATTTAGGTGAAGTAGCTCTATATAGAAAGAACTGAAATCATGACCTGCTCTTCAATGACAAATGATATCACGTTACACTCAAAAGATGAGTTGATTTGTCCAAGCTCCATTATATTTTAGAATGAGAGCACACCTTTTCTAGAAGAGGCTATTGTTCTCTTTTGAATTAAAAAAACAAACAAACAAATTGGGAACAAAGTTCCAAGTTTATAAATGAGTGTGAGATTTTAATATATTTATAATTCCTCCTGCTATCGTTGGTGAGAAATACATTAATTCTAGAGATAAAGAACCCGACTTAGCTCATGATAGCTTTTACAGGATAAATTTTGCCAGGAGTTCTATCTTTTCTCCTTAAAAAATCCGCACTGTTTGTTTTTCTTTGTCCAAAGTTAAAGCTACTATAATAGTCATTCAGATAAAATATACCATGGCCCACAGTCTCCTTAATGTGTGGGAGAGATAAATAACAAAAGAATTAGAGACATTATAAGTGACATTTTACAAAGTCAACCAATTGCTATGGGAATATGGATGGAGAGGACAAAGCTAGGAGTAATCCTGCCTAGAACCCATCAGCTCCGAGCAGTACTAACAGTATTCATGTTCTCTTTCTGAACTGGGCACATGTTTACTTTCATGGTTTCTTCAGAATTTCTAATTCTTCACTTTGGTTCCATATTTCTTGTTCAATTAGCTACTTGTCAATTCTTAATCACGTATCACATACATAAAGATTTACCCAAAATTCATTTCACTGCTTAATATTTCTAGGAAAGGCACATGCTGGTATTCTCTATTAAGCTTCATGAAGAAATGGCATGGTCAGTCCATAAACTCATTAAAATTTCCTATCAATTCAGACAGTAAAAAAGTAAAAAACAAGTCCTTAACTTGTTTCCTGTCTTACTATTATTTCATTTAGAAATTGGTAACGGCTTAAGCTAATTTTCTTACTTGTTAATAAAACTGACATAGTTCTCAGTCAACTCAGCCCAAATATTGAATTCTGCTTTATTCCTGGCACACTGCTGTATTCACATTGTAACGTGCATAATATATGTCTATATACTGTCTAGATATCACAATATATCAAATGGTATATATTTGCATTACAACATATATGTGGTGTAGTAATTAATAAATTACTTTGGAATAAAATGAGACAATGTCACTAAGAGGCAAATGTTGCATATGTAAAATAACTAAACAGCACACAAGGGCGATTCCTAAAGTACTGCATTGGAAATGGCCACATTTTACAATTACTGCTATCTTAGAATTCAGCAAGGAAAAAGAGTGAGGTCTATTCATAGAGATGACATAGTTTCCGAGTGAGAATATATACTTATGAAGAAGTATAAATAAAACCTAATTACATAAAAAGAAAAAGAGGGTAAATTTAAAATGAGAACCATAAGAATTCTGGTTTATTTTTACCAAAGAGTCTTAGAGGTAATGATGGCTGGTTGAATAGATGATACACACTTTCTCAAATCCTGGATGCAAGCACTCACTGTTCTTTTCAAAGCTCTCTAATGTCTTTACTGGATTAAGCATATGAAGTTGTCATTAGCTGATGGTAGAAATAATTACCACCATAAGTACTTTGTAAAGTTCTTGTTGTGATGATTCGATGTGTCATGCTATACATTGCAGAAAATACTATCAGAGAAGGTGGGTGATCTTCTTATTGTAGGCATAGCAGTACATGCCCTCATAGTGGCTCCATGGGTATTCCACAGATCCTGTCAAAATTTTAGTATACTAAGCACATTTCCTAAACTAGAAGAAGTTTTTCACAGTGAATCCCCTGCTCAAGGTGATGTGATCCAGAAGATATTTATTGATTTAGAATGTCTATTCCTCTAAATCCACACGGAAGTGAAAGGGAAGGATGGAGGAAGGAAAGGAAGGGAGGAAGGGAGAGATGAAGGACAAAAGCATGGCTGTATGGGCTGTGAGCTATGTATAGCAGTTCTTCTTTGCTGGCCACATAGGGAACCGTTTTCCTTTCCAGGTTTACAGTAACACTACAAAGTAAACCATAGCCTGCTGTACTGGGAATGGCCAGTTGTTACAGATTGAGACTCGGAGTAAGGAAGTTCATGTTAGGATTAGATTGATGACAAATTGAATGCTATATCCTCCTGTGATCATGTAAAACCCCACTGGTTTCTTCAAGAAAAGGAGTCTGAAAGTCACTCTATTATATTTAAGGGAGTTCTAAGAGAGGCTGAAAGACTAAGAGGCTAGGATAGTATAGGGAAAATAAGGTTTTGATGAGTTCCTTTTGCTCTTTAGCTGGAATCATTCTATCTTTATGAGTCTTCCTAAACTGGGCAATAGGCAAAGTTTTTTTCAAAGAGTAGAATAAGGTAATATTTGCAATGAAACCATCCTATTTAATAAGATATAACTTAGCAAGTTATGTGCATCATTAAAGAACCAAATAATGTTCTAATATGGCTGACCATCACCACACATCCATTCAACAGCCTTTGGTGGGGATTAGAAGAACAGTTAACATTTTGGGGCCCTTTAGGAATGTGCCTAACTTGAAGTGGCACCAGGGCAACTTTTCTCCAACAGGGCAGCCACAATTTCCATGGCACCACTACATACCGAGGAAAATAGAAACCTTCAGAAACCCATAGACTCTTTCCAGAAGGCTTATAGTCTTAAACTCCGGACAAAGAACAAACAAACTGAAATGTAACACCAGAATACCACTCGAGTTCTTAAATAGAAGCACTGGCTCCCATCCCATGTCAAGTGTGCGGCTTGAGTCAGAAAAAAACATGACAACTACAAACTAAAGTTTATTCACTGAAAATCTGTTGTTCTCCATTATAGTGTCACAAAGTGCCTTATTAGAGTGAGCCAGGTGAGGCTGCTCAAGTGTAAGAGGAAGCCATCCATCTCAAAAGGTTTAATCCTACCACAATGGTGCTTCAACTATGAGTTCAGAAGCAAGAATGCCCCTGTGAATCAACCCAACAACAACTAAACACATCCTTAACTAACCACTGATGAGAACTAAAAACATTCATGTTTTCTAAGTCCTGCCTCAGTTACTAGAAACATAATAGCGTTTACCACCCATCAAGTGAAAGCCAAAAGGACTTTTTAGAATGAAGTAGCATGGTGTGTGTGTGTGTGTATGTGTGTGTAAAACAATAATTATTCTAGAAGAAGTCACAAATTTGAGAGAGGGTGGAAGTAGCTATAGGGTAAAGAAGGAGGGATGGAAATGACATAAATACAGAATTGTCAAGCATGGAACTCCAAAATATTTTAAGAAAAAAAAAGAAAACACTGAATTCTAATAATGAGCTCTCTTTGTCAGGAAGCATGTAATCATGCCGGTTGTACCTACTAAGCATGCCTCATATTCTAATAATGTGTTAATAAATTAGGTAAATAACTTCAGAATTCAAGTGTTTGATTTTATTTGTCATTTTGCACTAATCAGTGGGGGCCCTGGAATATTTATTAAGTTGTCATATGTTCATTATGTATCTAGAAGTTAAACATTTCAAACCAGGTTCTGTGGACTCCAACACTAGTCCTTCACAGTAAGAAAAGAGGCACAGAATGAATGAAAAGAAAACCCTGATGCTCAAATTCATGATTCTCTGTCCCATAATGCCTGCTCTCTCTACTGGCTTCCACCGTACAGAAGGATGAGTATCAGAGAGTCTGAATTATTCAAAAAGTCTACAAACCACAAAGCTCTTCAAAAATCTAAGCAAGATAAGCAGAGAATTTTAAATCAAGGTTTCAGGATACCCTTGCTTATTTTGGATCCTGTGATTGCCTTCATGAAGAAAGATTAGCCATCCTGAGGCATTACACAGATTCGGAATAATAGTGCAAATGGTTAGCTAGTTGGCCACAAGTTAAGCAGGATTAAGTTTAGACAACCTAGCTCACAGTTGGGAGTTACGAAAATTTTTGCAAGAATTTTTTCTTTGATCTTAACTATATCATAGTATTTCTTTCTTCATAGAAATTCTTTGAACAGATATCATTCTTTTTTTAAAATTATTATTTGTTTTTAAAATCTTATCAAACATCTGGTCCTACTAGACTGCAGGTAAATAGAGATCATGTATGATGATCCATACATGATCTTGCATTACGTTCTTGTAGCTCCCTGCTCAACTTGTAGGCAGCTCTACCAGAAAACTTTTTCTCCTCTGAACTTGCTTGTAAGGTGGGAGAGGAACCTTTTGGATCCTCGAACTTTTGTGAGATGCCTAAGTGTCACGAGCTTCCTGAGCCTTGTAAATTCAATTAGCTTCCTGGGATTTGTGATCCATCCTTCCAGAGGGAATGCTTGAGTTAGGAGGAAATAATTATACAATAAGTACTTTAGACTTCATTTTTAGATTTTATTTGTTATGCTACTCTCTTTTTGGATTCTTGTTGAATCTTTGGACCTGTTTTAATTAGCAAAAGTTAGACATTTTACTTTAGAACCCCCACCCCCACCCCCACCCCGCCACACAAACACACATACACAGATGGTTTATTCATTTGAGTGTCTGTTGGGAACTACAAGGAGAGGAAATATTTTATCTCTAGCGTTGGGCATCCTAGGGATGCTCCTGTAGTCATCTTAGTAACAAGGAAGGAGAGAACAGCATCCTCTCTAGTGGGTCAGAATTTCTGTTTCACAAAGACAGTACCAGTCCAACACTCAAGGCTAAGCTGTCAAAGTGGATGAGGTGCCAGCTTGGCACTTAACATTAGAATTGAGGCCCACATGATAAATGGCTTTCTATGTTTGCTGTTCTCAAGTACATTTGCAAACAAACTCCAATTTTCATTTGGAAACAAAAAGAATATAACATAACATCTTAACAGCTACCAGAAACCCAAGTCGTCTATAAACACATGCTTCATCATGGTACAATTTCTGTGTCTGCAGTCCTCTGGAGGAGAAGAGTTCCATGTAAAGTCTTTAAGGTACACAGCGTATTTGTTTTTTTTTTTTTTTTCTGCCAGCAGTTGTATTCAGACTAGAGAACACAAGTTGCTAATTTTACTCCAAGTACAGATTTGTGACCCTTCTAAGATTTCAAGCCGGCAAGTGGCAGAGACATAAATGTATGTTACCAAAGTAACAGCATGTAAGGAAAACATTACTTTATGAGACTACTGAACACCATGTTCTCACACAAGTGCTGGGGGCTGTCCTAACCATGTCCCTTTATGAGCTCACTTCATTAGACAACATTTAGTGATGTATGTGGTATTGGAGATTACGTATGGTTTTATTTCCCTTACGTTCTATTCACTGGTTCAGATGTGTTAGCCTGTCATGCTTGGTAGCAATTTCATATGCAGGGGAGAGCTTAAGGTAAAAGCAGTTACCCTAGGTCCTCCTTCTTGCTTCCTCTCAATCTTAGTGCTGACTTTGAGAATAACACTTTATCTTTCTTACCTCAAGTTTTGTCATCAAAATGCCTTAGACAGGATCAGTCGTGTTGAATCCCACCCAGCCACTCCCATCCTCGTGACCTTTTCTGTAATGATCTGAAGCTCACTGCAGTAGCTGATACTTTGCATGATTCTCCTGGGTCAAGACACAGTCCTGCCCACCCCAGCACCCTCTGTCAGTCCTATTAAGTTCGTAAGGTTCTTTGAAGGTATTTGTGAGTCTGGGAATTGATAGTACCTCACTCTGTTTTTAGTTATAACATGCTATAGTTCATATTTTGACTTGTAGTTAATTATTTCTGACCCAGAAAAGCTTTCCGCATAGAGTGCCCAAGTTACCTCTTGCTCATGATCTCATGCATCCCATTGCTTCAGTAAACATTCGGAATGTCCTCAACAGATCTTCAAACAGCAGCTATTTTAGGGCACTTCCTGTGGCATTGCAAATGATACATACTTCTGTCATTCACTTCCTCTCCAGTATCTTCCATGCTGAGCTGAAGCACATTGTGAGTGAAATTACTCTTTTATTTGCATATGTTCTCATCACATCCACCATGCATACTTAATGTGCTTAGAAAATGCTGCTAGGTCATTTTTAGTGTTCCTTTTGCTCCACAAAGATGAGCATTTACTCCTTGGAGTACATGGGGAGAAACACTACCTTCTTATTTTTCTCACTAGAACAGGTATTCAGAAGATGTAGACAGTCAGAGAGAGCAAGGAGACCCAATAATACTCAATATGGAATAAAGGTCATCAGATAAAAACAAATATGACCTCTCTTTACCTTAATGGAGCTATATTTCTTGGTGATGCCTTCCTCTATTTTAAAATCATTCAAACTGTGTTGTTGTTGTTGTGCCAGTTGCTGAGGCTTTGTGCTATGTTGCCTTCATACTCTCATTTTTGTGTTTTTCTGTATGGCATTGGCCAGACCTGAGAACTCAGTGTAAGATTTGCTAGCAGCATAACAAAGCTGTCTGTTTCACCCCATGAACTTAGTGTGAGGCGGCAGGTCCTGTGGCTGTTTTTATCATGCCAATAGTCTGTTCATCACCTGGCCCCCACCCCACCCCAATTTGATCAGCTTATGTCCCCAAGTCAGGCCAACAAACAGTTTTACATAGGACACCAGCTCCTCCTCTTATTCTTTGTAATTGAGCAGGAACATATTTATAGAGAGACGTGGCCATACGCTTGCCCCATAGGTTCTGCTTCATTTTTGCTTCCCATTAGCTCTCAGAGCCAACTATGAGTGAGGTCGACTGCAGTGACTCCAAGCCTAACATCTGGCACAGAGATTTCTTAATCAGACTCTACCAAGGTTGAAGATATAATTTAGCATAACATGTCCTTCATACTCAGAGAGATCAAGCTAACAGATATTTACGAAGGGAAATTTTAATTAGTCACTAATTAAATCCAACATTATGAATGAGCTTTCAACAGATTTTATTGTGAATGTTTTCTATTTGAAATAACACCCTGGTTATAAATTGGGAAGAAAAATATAAGTAATGTTTTAATACATACAAATTTGCTTTTGTAAAAGAGCACTGACAAACTTGTGAAGTTTTCCCCAAGAAATTATTTTGAAGACAACCTCAGACATTTCACTTAATCAGTAGAGAATGAAGGGTTGGGTGGTAGCCAGTGGATGGGGGCAGCACTGACAGCAACTATTCCTGTATTTAATTTAATTTATTTTAATTTTATTTTTGGCTGGTGGTCAAAGCCTGGTATGTACTAAGCAAGAGCTTTCCAGCCAGCTTCATTTCTTAGGCTCTTTGATGGTATTTTGGTAGCTTGGCCTCAGAAGCCATGAAATTAGAAATAAAATCTGGAGATAATCAGGGAAAATTCATGACTGGTGAATTGACATAATGAAGTAATGAATTGGATTATGTACGCTTCCACTTTGTTAAAAGCCTTGGGGTATAGATAATTGAGTTTATTAAGACATTTCCAGTGTAACAAACAAGACTACATTTTTAAATACTTGATTATCACTAGTTCTCTATTGATCTCAAGGACACCTAGGGAAATCCTCAGACAGCAGCATTCAATGCAAGCCAGCAAACCTGTGGTAGACATTGTCGAGGCTACATAGTTTACCAAGACTTTCTAGCGATGGTGTCAGGATAACAATCGGGAGACTTCTAGGCTTCAAACGTATTGCTATTTCCGTTTACATTGAACTCTGTGTCCTCTTCTGGACACTGTATTTTTTTTTAAATTATGAGCTTGACAGGGTACTGCAGAGCTATATACTTCAAGTCTGTCAGCTACAGAGGATTTGAGGACAGCTGGGCTACGTAAGACCCTATCTTAAAAGCAAGAATAAGAAATAAAGACCAAATAACCTAGAATACCTCCTGATTCCTAGTTATTAAAGTATTTGCTTTATCTTTTTTTATTATTTTGTTATCCCCGTCCCATTCTGCCTTCCGACAGTTCCTCATTACATTCCTCCTCCCGTGTCTCCAAGAGGATGTCCCTAAACCCCCCACCCCCCTCTGCCAGGCCTCCCCATTCCCTGGGGCCTCAAGTTTCTCAGAGATTAGTTGCCTCTTCTCTCATTGAGGCCAGACCTGGCAGTCCTCTGCTATATGTGTTGGAGGCTTCATATCAGCTCATGTATGCTGCCTGGTTGGTGGCTCAGAAAGAAATCTTGAGGGTCCAGGTTAGTTGAGATTGCTGGTCATCCTTTGAGGCCACCCTCCTCCTCAGCTTCTTCCAGCCTTTCTGTCATTAAACCACAGGGGTCCCTGACTTCAGACCATAGGTTAAGTCTAAATATCTGCTTCTGTCTCAGTCAGCTGCTTGTTGGGCCTCTCAGAGAGCAGCCATGCTAGACTCCTGTCTGTAAGTACATCATTAATAGCATCAGTAATAGTGTCAGGCCTTGGAGTCTCCCCTTGAGATGAGTGCCAGAAGTATTCTTTCACATGAAAATGGCTGATCTTTTAGACAATGTGTTTTATACCTGAATGAAATAAGGACACTACTGCTCCAAGGTGTGGCTGAGGAGAAGGATTTTATGGTAGGTTGATGGAGAGTGCCACTGCAGGCATTAGGAAGAGCCCACAGCAAGGAAAAAAAGCAGTAAACTTAACCTGGCCATGAGAGGAGGTGGGTAGGGGTTGATGGGCAGAGAGAGGGTCAAGAGAACCAAGACACCAAAGAGATCCAAGAGAGCACGCACCAACTGAAATGGCAGGGCTAAAAATGAATAAGAAGCTGGGAGAAGGGAAGCCCATGTGTTGAAAACATTTAGGGTAAAGGGTGGGGATTGAATTGCTAAGAGGAGCCAGGATGCCAGCAGCCTTTGTAACAGGGACTTGTTGAAAGAGCCTAAAGACAGCATATGCTTTGGTGTGCTAATAGGCACCCCTGTTAACCATTTTAACCTTTATTTTTATGTGCATTGCTTCTGCTTGCATATATGCCTGTATGAGGGTGTCAGATCCCCTGGAATAAGAATTACAGACAATTGTGAGCTGCCACTTGGGTGCTGGGAATTGAAAGCAAATCTTCCTGAAGATTGATCAAAGAAAGTATCCACTGAGCCATCCCTCCAGCTTGGACCGGGCACCCTGCTTATGCTTGTTAAATTGTACCTTAGTTGGCAAAATTTAGATCTCACTTAGATATCGTGTCTTGTCAAAATTTTCTCCACACGTGACTAAATGTCTTTTGCCACACTGTTTACTTAGCCGTATGTGCTATCTTGTTTCTGTCAAGTCATCTTTTAAGTTGCCTGCGCCCTCTTCTACTTAGTCTGCTCTAGGTAAGAGGGGAAGTATCATGGACCACAAGACAGGCCACTGTAGGTTTCACTGACTTTTGAAACAGAGGCTAACTGTTAGATAACAATCAGTCCACACACTCCTGGTTGACTTGCCTCAGGCTCAGTCTATGGTCATTGAATCTCACTGGGCCAGCAGACTTAGAGCTGTTCATGTTTAAATAAAATCGAATAGGAAGTAAGATGAAGCAAGAATGGGGCTCAGGAACACCTCCTAGGAACTGAATGAACTCATGGCCTTGTGAGGAAGCTCCACCACAGCCTCTTGGGAGTGAGCCATGCGGCTCTGTAAGGATGAAAGCTTTCTACTGAGCAGTAAGCCATTCTTAGGTGCCTCTGTGATGGCATAAGGTGAAAAGGATCCTGCCTATACTCCCTAACCCATCAGTAATTTGGATGACTAAATAAACATCTGTTAAGGATGAGAATGTTAGAGTTTACAAAGTGAAGTGAGGGCATTCCTATGACTATCTGGCATCCTGAGTTCAGCCCCTGGAGTGGCACATGTGATATATATATATATATATATATGTGTGTGTGTGTGTGTGTGTGTGTGTGTATATGTGTGTGTATATATATATGTGTGTGTGTATATATCATCACTTTAATCATTTTTATCATTTTAATATACATATTTTATGTGATATATATATATCACATACAAAATATACAAACAACTTACACACACAGCATACACACACATGACACACATGCACATTCAAACATACATATCATATACAGACAAACACACACTTACCAACACACACAACACACATGAACACACACCCCATATACACAAGGAGATATAAACATGCCATATACATACACAAGCACACTCCATTTGTACACACAAACACACCATATACATACACACAAACATATACCATATATACACATAAACACAAATATACAACATACACACACAATACACACACCCCACACATACATGCACACTCAAACACACAGACACACAGACACATACATATGTACATACTATATACACACACAAACACACATACATACCATATATACATGCACACAGACGCACATACACGCATACCATACACACATGCATAAACACATATACTATAAACATACAGGCACAAGCACACAAACAAAACATATAAACACACTCCATATACACACAAACACTATATACACACACTAAAACAGACACACACACATACACAAAAATACAAAAGCACACCATATACACAAAATATAATAGAGAGTAAAAGACACTATTTAGTGTTTTGGGGAGGATCACAAGTGTATGTTGTATATGTTATTTTTCCCAATAGTAAAGGTTATATAAATGAAAGTATCCCCTTAGAAGCCAGTTTGTAAGTTGAGCTCTTCTATAAGAAATAAAAACTGTCAACCTATGCTTGTTTTTATAGTAAAATTAGTTTTTCCTTGATTAGGATACTGTGATTGTAGTGAAAAGGTAATATACAGATGCCAAAATATTTATGGATGAGATGATATACTGAGATTTATCATCAAATAATCCTAGAAGTGTTTTCAGAGTACATTATAGATGATGAGACAAACTATGAGTTGGTAACTGTTGGAGGCAGGGGATGGCTTTGTGGATGTACTCGAAAGACTTGTTAGTAGTTAAACTCTGGGGAAGGTGCCAATCTAGATATAAGCAGGGTTTGCTTGTTTCTTCTGTCTTTTTCTGACAGTGGGAGAAAAGCTGTTCTGGATCCAAGTCCCATCACTCAGAAATGTCTCTCAGAAATGCTGAGCTGAGGGGATTGTCTGGCATCCATCCACTTATCTAAACAGTACTTCCCAGAAGCAGTAGTCTCTTTTTGGCATGGCTATGCTGACATAACAAAATAGTTTAAATGTGTGTCTTGAGTTTAGATTTTTAAGTGGTCAGGAGGTAGGCCCACTTTCTATTTTTTTTACAGTTTTATTCTTGCCTAATCCTGCTTTACAGTGTTATGTGGATCTTGTCTTGTCACAAAGCTTCGCCTCTTAGCTTTCTGGCTCGCAGTGTCTACAAGACAGGATTTCTGCCCTCTATAAGAACGTCCATGGCATAGGCTCCTAGGAAAACGTGTCTCACTTTAACCTCACTTTTTTGATTGGAGATTGGTGAGCACATCAAAGATTTCGGTGTGTTCAGACACATTGGCACTAATAAAAATGGGAATAAAATAGCTCCTGGGAATAACATCAGATCCTTCCATATCCCATCACTCTCCATATAAATACTGGGTCATCTCTAGTTCAAAATATATTTTTGTTGCTTTTTCTCTAAAATTTAGTGATTTAGAGTTCTATAAGATTTAATTTTCCTTAATTAACTTATTGTTTGGTTTTATCTTGGTCCTTCTACCTACTTATATGACCTAATGATATTCTATAATATATCCAGCTTGGCTTTTTCCATTCGCACTAGGGATGCTCTTAGATTCATCTGTATGAGAGGAGATTACAGACTCCATCCTCATTTGCACATAGATAAGCAACATCTGAAGGGATCTGCGTCAAGTCTTTACTGTGTTTTATTTTAAGGAAACATGCAGCTAAGCAGAGCATGCGGAATATGATCAGACTCTATTCAACACTTTGTACTTTTTAATTGAATGACCTATTATACATCTTGTAATCTGTGACATCACTTTTAAAAATCTACTTTTCTTCTGAATAATTTACAATATTAAAAAGGAAGAGTTTTGGGGAGTGGGGGGGAGGGTATGGGGGACTTTTGGGATAGCATTTGAAATGTAAATGAAGAAAATACCTAATTAAAAAATGTCCTTTAAAAAATTATAAAATCAATGTAAAAACACTATGGGGAATTTGAAACACAGAAGAAAATAAGTCCTTTAAATGCTTCTAACACACAGTTTTTATTTTTGCTGCATTTACCCTTCTACCCATAATACTTAACACAATCTGTACACAGTTACCACTGTCAATTTATTCAGTAAATAATTCCTAACCTAAAAAAAAAGAAGAAGAAAAATCTGCTACAGTCTATCTCAAAGCCAGAACATAACTCAATTACATACATAGACATGGTCAAAGCTAATGTCTTATTTTTAAAATACATATTTATTGATTAAAATAGTATTGCATCACCTCTACCTCCTCTTTCCTCCCTGCCACCCTCCCAGATACCCTCCCTCCACTCCAACTTCTCCAATTATTCCTCAAGTTGATATTTTCCTTAACTATTATGCTCTCTCTCTCTCTCTCCCTCTCTCTCTCCAAGGTTTTATATATATGTATATGTGTTTATATTTATATGTGTATATATGTATTAACATACACACATATGTATGTGTATATGTATCTTGATAGAACCTGATTTGGTTAGTCATTTGTATATCACTTTCCCCTCTGCACTGGAAAAGCAATAAGTGTGTTCATTCTTAGTAGAAGCCAATTCTCCTTCTCCCAGAAGTCATTTGTGACCCATAGTTCTTTGTCTAGGAATGGGACCCTGTGATACTTTCTCCCTTTCACATAAACACATCCACTGATGTTGCCATTGTCGTGGTCTTGCTCATGCAGCCATTTACAGGAGAACTGGATTCACAGAAGACTTTCTGGTGCTCTAGCTCTTATAGCCTTTCCTCCCTCTCTTCCCCAATGTTTTTTGAGCCATAGTGGCAGAGCTATGATGGCGTTGGATCCACTGGAGCCAGGCTTCTCATCATCTGTTGATCTCTCTATTGTGTCCAGTTGTGGTTTTCTGTGATGGTTTCCATTTGCTCCCAAGAGAAGCTTCTTAGATGAGGAGTGAGAGCTACATTTATCTGTGGGTATAAAGAGAGTGCTTAGAAAGTAGTAAGGACTTATACTGCACTAGCAAAGTGGGTATAATAGGTTTTTGTTTGTTTTGGTTGTTTTTTTTTCCCCCTAACTGCACTAGAAATTTGTTTATAACACAAGAGCCATAGAGAAACTTCTGAGGCATTCTTAAATTTCTATGTCAAGTCCTCTTTAAAGTGGCACAGCATTTAAGAAATGAAGGCCTGGGAAATAACGTAATGACTCAGGCTTTGCAATCTAATTGCAGAGCATAGATGGAGAGCTGAGCACAGAGACAGTTCAGTGGAATTCATCATCTCTACCACTGTTTTAAGGACAAAGTTACTCCAGTATCTGAGGCTTCCTGTATTTATTGTACATTAATAAAAACATGAAACTGAAAAATCCCGCGCTTTAAACTGAATTTCCTTTCACTGATTTAATTACTATTAAACAAAAATAATATTTACTTTTATTGTAAAGAATTCATACTTTATTTGAAAGAATAAACGTTGCAGTAAGGACACAATAGTTAAATCATTGGCTCAAGTTGAACACCAAAAACTGAAAAGGCCTTTTTAGCCTTTATTTCATCTGGGGAATGAGCTACCCATGCAAATTGCCTAAGATGAGCTGTCCCAGAGTATAAGTTTTATTGGAAGTATCTAAGCCCCTCTAGTGGTATATATCCAGTGGTAATACATTGTACCTAAAACTCATGTACTAGCTTTTCTTTTGTGTGTGACTCCTAAAAACTGAATCAAAGACTCTTATAGTTAGAAGACTATGATAACACCCACATGACCTATGGTAAAGGAAACGAAGATGGGATATCTTTAGGTGAAATTTCCAGAGACATCCAAATAGTAAGCCCAGAACTTGAAATAAGAAAGACATTTTTTTTTTGGTATCCGTTAAGGACTCATTTGATGTAAATACCAGCACTGAAACAGCAGCAGATGTAAACAGGTAGTGTGGAAACTCATTTTCTTTATTAAATATTTTTCCTCCTACTTGACTTATTGCAGGGAGATAGAGCTCTGGCTATTTCGTTTCCTCTCTGAGCCGATAGCAGCTAAAGCCTTATCGATGGTAATAACGAAGTCAGATATCAGGCTCTGTCGCCAGTATTCATCTGGGCAGATCTCAGTCTGTTAATACCCGGTAACATGATGAGCGGCTCAGTTAATCCTTGGAGTCCCATCGCAGTTCAGTTGCTATTCGTCCCTCCATCATGGCCTGGGAGCCCTGCTCGGCGCTACATGCCAGCAAAAGAGAACAGGCACATGTTTACTTTTTCCTCTCATCCCTCCAACTTCTCCTTCCGTTACCATTTAGGGTAAAAAATCTCAGCTGTACTTAAATTGCCTGCTGACATCTTTTGGTTTAGAAATGACCTCTGGGGGAAAAAGCATGATAATGAGCTGTGCCTATATAAACAAGATGTCTGCAAGTTTTAAATTCTAACCTTAGATCCTCACAAACGTAAGACATGAGTTAGATACCATCTGGTCCTAATGCACACATAATGCTTATGTCTGATGATGGTGGAGCAAGCCTTAGACTCCCTAATCACTCCCTGATCACTGAGCTGTATGACTGAAGTTCTGTCTGCAGCCATCATCAGTGGGCAATTTTACATTTGATTGACTTGCATATCATACAAATAGGCTTTGACACCAAAGTAACAGCTTATTTGTCTTCTGTTCTTACCAAGAAAAGCTGTCTTAGTAACGTTTCCCATTTTGGATCCCACAAAGAGTTAAACATTTCTTGCTGCCGAGAGTCTCTGATTTAAAAATAGAAAATGGTACAGCATGTCTGGCCCTTCCCCCCACACTGCATCTACCAGCCCCTTTCCAAGTATTTCTGAGTAGAGTTCAATGTTGAAGCCTTTCTCCAGACTGCACACAGGAACCTTTGTGAAAGTCTGAAGGGAAGGAAGAAGTAGGTAGAAAGCCAGATGCTACTATTTCTTCTGGGTAGAGCACTTGTTCTTGTGACACCTGCTTTGTTACAGACAAAAAAAAAAAACCCCACCAACCCAACCAAGTATGTCTGCAGACATTGCTGTTGAAAGGAACGGCATTGAGCAAATGCTCATGAAAAGAAAGCTAGCAAATGTAGAGGAATGCTCTTCTAAGCGAAAAGCTAGCTGGGGTATTCTGACAAGTCAAGGTTAGTATAGCAGGCGCTGTAATAAACTATGGTGACCTCTTTTGCAAATACTAACTTGAAACTGTGGGTGCTTTCCAGAATGCGGATTTTAAGGTGTGACTGTACGGCATGAACAGCGTTCTCATCTTTTAGTTTTGTGACAATGCCACAAAAGTGATTCTCCACTTTGATTGTATATTAAAGATGATGGTAAACTTTTAGAGTCTGGCTTAATCCTCTTTTCCTTTTATCAAGTATCTCTAACTGGCATGGAAATGGATGCTGGCTATTAAGCAGGAAAAGGCTGTTTTTAAGCAACATCGACTTTTAAAAATCATGTAAATTAGGCCATAGGCTGGAAGGATGATTTCAGAAAATGAGTGTGAGACTTTTGTGGAGATGTCCTCACACTTTGTGAATATTAATAATAGAAAATCATATTAAGTATAAAAAGGATGAACATGGCAGTTAAAGGAACAATTATGGGGGAATTTTATGTTAAAAAGAGAAAACACCTTAGCAGAACAGAACGCCAATATAGTCCATAAAAGATTGAAATGTGATTTAGCCCTGGGTGTCATATGCCTGTTTATTTGTACTTCATTTTATCTACTTACTAAAATATTAATTGTAAATAAAATTTTTATATACACATAAAAGATGATTTAAATGTTGGAAATAGAGAGTCTGAAACAGTGTCATCCCACCTTAACAGTTGTGTTTACTATAAGATAGGGTTTGAAGATGGTTAGTTGTAAATGATGGTCACTTTTTAGACAAAGCATTTTTAAGTAGGAACATATGTTGTTTTCTTTAAAAGATTGAAACAAGCAGTTGGACTGTGTCTTCTCATTACAAACCTGTCTCCTTTTTAAATGTTATCAATATGCTTAACAATAAAATCGCCCAATGATATGAGCAAAGAGTTAACTACAAAGGAAGCAAGCAGAAACAAATGAGCTGTCATTTTAAAATGCAAAAGCCTGATTCAATGTTATTTTATAATGTATTTATTACTTGCTAGGGTTCGGAAAGCATCAATAAGTAGCCTCACAGCACGTTATAAGCTTTTATGTCTTCAGTGACCACAGTGATTATGGTAGAAATGAAGATCTTACAGACTTTTCCTGAATGGAGAGGAAAAGATCTCTGTGGTAGACCTCAGAAAGTAGTGATAATTTTTGTGTGGGAGATGGCAAAAATCTAGTGTTTAAATTCATCTCAATGTGTCTCTTGCATCTTAGTGTTGATAGAAACTCCATAGAAGGTTGAAAGAAAGCCATAAAATTACATTCCAAATCTAACTTTGATAAATGACCTTTGACCTACTTTAAACCTATTGAAATTATGGGAAATGAGATATTGTCTGCATATATTTTCAGGGGGAAAAAAGCAAGACTTATTTAAGCAAACTTCTGTTAGATTGAGGTTCAGAATTTTCCAACCCTGTTAATATGAGTGTAAATAGGTCCAGACATGATGCAGGTCATTTGATGATAAAGATCAAAATTTTAGAAATTTATCCTAAGCATATGTGTAGGGATATTCACAAAGGTACATGATTCTGCTGATTTCCTAAATCTAGAAGTCATTTGAGGGCCAGGAAAATTATAGATAGGTAGAATTTTATGATTTACCAATAAGGAGATTTTAAGGCCTTCAAATCAAGGGTTCAATTCCGTTGGGTTATCTACTTTGATATCTAAGGGGAGTCATTAAGTAGTCAGCTAGAAATAGAATATCAAGTTGAGAAGACAATTGGAGTCACCAATATGTGGGGAATGTTTAAGCCCAGAATAATGGTTCAGAGTATAAGAGAAATATGCCCTCTGGCCAAGCTTGTCAACTTGGGTTTTGTTCTTAGAATCCACATAGTAGAAAGACAGAAATGTCTCCTTCAAGTTGTTCTCTGACCTCTACCCACATGTGTTGGCCTGAGTGTACATGTGACACATGTACATGCATACACACAGACACACATTAAACAATTAAATGTAATAAAAAGTATATTAATCATTAGTTGATATATGGTGAGGTATAGTATGGCTGTCAGAACTGGACTCTATCATATAGTGGTTATGTAAAATATTACAGAATTTCATTTTGTGACATCAAACAATGTAACTAAATGAAACAGAGTACTGACATGGTGGGTGACTTTTGTAATTTCAGCCTACTAGAAGCTGAGGCAGGAAGATTTCCATTGAGTTTAACGCCAGCATGAGTTACCTAGTGAGATCCAGTATGGCCTGGACTATACTGTCTAAAAACCTTGAAAACAAAACCCCAAGTAGACTCAAAGGAGTGTGAACAGTGTGGTTGCATCTCAAATTGACATGCTCATTTTTTTTTTAAAGTTATGACTAGTGGTAGAATTGTCATTTGCCAATAGCAGGGCTTTAGGGGCCTCAAATGAAGGATTCCCTTAAGTTGAATTGCCTGTTTAGACATCTAAATGAAGAAGTTGAATAGCTAGGTGGAAATGAAAGATCAACCTGTGGGTGATAGTTATACCCAGGGACTGGTAAAGATCTCATGAGTTAGTGAAGAGACACAAAGCCTTAGCTGCTAGTTTGTACAATGCTAATCTCTTAATGATGTATTTATTCATAAACTCATTAATTCCAAGAGTCCATCTCAAAGTATAACATTAAACAATTTTCTACATTTATTTTATGTGTATGAGGGATGAGAGTTTTCCGTACATTTGTGTATGTGCACTGTGCACATCTAGTACCAGTGGAGATCAGAAGAGGTGGTTTTTCATGCTAGAACTCTAGTTATGGATGCTTGTGCACCATCATGTGGGTGTTGGGACCCAAACAGGGTCTTCTGAAAGCACAAGTTCTTGTAACTACTGAACTCTTTCCAGTCCTCTACTTGTCTCCATGGTTTCTGTGTCTGTTTTTGGTTTTGATATTTTTTGTCTTATTGGTGTATTTAGTGTATTTCTATTTTGATTTCCTTTTTTTTTCTTTTTGGAGGACTTTCCCATTTTTAGCTTTCTTTCTTTCTTTCTTTCTTTCTTTCTTTCTGTCTGTCTGTCTGTCTTTCTTTCTTTCTTTCTTTCTTTCTTTTGTTTTTAGAAAAGGTGTAGGGAAAACATGAAATTAGCTGGGTAGGTAAGTGGGGAGGATATGAGAGGAATTGGGAGAATGAGAAAGGAGAAAGAATATGTTTAAAACATTTTGTATGACAAGTGATTATTAACGGTTTTAAAGAAGAAAGTAGTTAAGTATACCATCACTATTTGGCTTTCAAATAAAATGTGCTATTCCATTTCATTGGCTTCACATAATATTTTAATCAGCAATCACAAAAATGGCCACTAATGTCTATTGATTACAATGCTGATCTGATTGCTGAGAATCCAGTAGAATCTATGACTTTTTTGTAATTATGACAAAAAGATAAACTTACCTAAAATCAGTTGAGTATAGTTATGTAGTCATAATTTATTTATTTGATTCTAATAAACTCAGCAGTGGTGTTAGCTGCTTTCTGTGAACATTTTTACCATATATATATATATATATATATATATATATATATGATACATATATATGATCAACTATTTTCTTTTTTGTCAATGATTTTAGAAAGTAGGAACAATTTTTAATTTTTTAAAAAAGTGATATACATCTAAAAGTTCCAGAGAAAGAAACATGAAAATATTTATTTTATAAAAGTACTAGGCTAAGTACTTTATTAACAGTGCCTTCAATTCCATGAAGGAGGTGGAGTTATTGAAACATTTGCAGTTATCAAAACCTGATTTTCATGTGCTGACTTCCGAAGCTCACATAGGTAGTTACTTATGTACACTTTAAAAAAAACAAGAATATCTTATCTGATGTCCAAGATCATTATGAGTGTGTGGAAGCACCATTGATCTACAGTGGTTAACGGGTATGATTAGATTATCTCCCTCAAATTAAAACTTTTTCCTGAAAATGATCTTCAAATTCATATCTCTTGATTTGGGGATATTTATAGAAAAAAAATGATCGGGGAAGACATTGAACATTTAGTTCGTTTCCCAAGGATAAACTGTAACAGGTTTTATTTTTCTTAGCTTTTGTATTTCTGTCTAACCCCATAGGCATATAGGCTGTCCTATGAGAATCTGAATGACTCATAGTGAACAATAAGAAATTAGAGTAAGTTGCATGACCATGTAATTCAGTCTATCATTCTGTAGCAACTGAGAGTCCAGCTAAATCTAGGATAACATTATTAAAAGGAAAGTTTCATAGAGATGATAATTATAGCAAGACATGATCAGTCTCGGTTCTTGAAGACACAGGCTTGACAGTTTACTTCCCTCACAGTAAGCATGACCTTGAGAATTTCTGTTAATCTGGTTGTTTGAAAGCACACAAAATAGCTCATTTCCTGTCTGGTGACTTATTTATAAACATGTGAAAGGATATTGACTAAATGCTGTTGGGCCTGCAGCTTACATATGTTTGGGGACTTCTTTAAATTTTCAAGCTGCAGAGTTTTACAAAGGATTCTATTAGAAACAAAACAAAAACAAACAAACAAACAACAACAACAACAACAAAAAACCCAAGCAGGTGTTCCCAAACTCCCAAGTCCTTTACAACATTGCTAAGTTGGCTCTTCAGAGAGTCTAGATGTCACTTCACTGATGGGGCCAAGATTCTAAGCAGGCAAAGACTAACTAACACGATAGATCGTGTCATAGGCAAGGGCAGAAGTAAAAGTAAAATGCTTTCATTTCCTGACAGGAGCTGTGGTCTTAAGGATAAAAATAAGCGAGGGTTACTATTTCTCAGAGAGGGCACTCAGTGAGGGGGTGAGAAAACATTTTTGAAGATAGATCGGATTTTCTAAGCACCAAGTCATATTACAAGGAGCTTCAAGGTCCTTAAAATGGCTGAACACAACTAGTAGACGACAAGTGATTTTTTTTTTTTTCTTTTTGTGCTTCTAAAAAAAGATGAGTCGGGTTTACCTCAGCAGTGGCTGGCTTGAAGTGCCATGGGGAGATGGTGACTTAGGTATGGTATAGATCTTTATGAAACTGTATACATATAGATATTAAACCATGAATGTTTTGCTCTTGTGCTGTGATATTTACAAAGCAGGAGCAGGCTCTTACCATGTAATAATAAACCAGATGTCTGAGAACGAGTGCTGTTTCTAAATACAGACGCTCACCCCACATAGCTCCTCAGACCATAGCAGTATGTGTTTACAGATATTTTGTAAAACAATTTCATACGGATAATTTATCTTGATAAGTTAAGCTGAATATTTTTTTCCAGTAAGGATTTTATTCCTAGATACTGGACAGAGATTGAAATAGCTATATATGAAAATATTTATATCTTGTTTGATCTTAGAAAACATAAAACATATAAAAATAATATAAATCATGTTCATATGGGAAAGTATGATATTTTTACACTGAAAGTATTTGAATAGATACTTGCAACTTATAGTTGCTAAGTTTCTGATTTTGACTAGGAATAGAAGGGACGGGTGAAAAGGTTTTGAAACAGAATTAGGATGCAATCTAATATCTTTTGATTTTCATGTTACTAAGATTAATTATAGAAAATTTCCTAAGGAATTAGAGGAAGCAAGTGATATGAGGTCATTTGGGAATTAGTTAAGTGGAATTTAAAACAAACCAGTTTTTGTTTTTGTTTTTGTTTTGTTTTGTTTTGTTTTGTTTTGTTTGTTTCATGACAGTGTTTCTCTGTGTATCCCTGGCTGTCCTTAAACTCATTCTGTAGACCAGGCTGGCCTTAAGCATAGAGATCTGCCTGCCTCTGTTTCCTGAGTGCTAGGATTAAATATGTATGCCATCACCTTTTGGCTAACAAATGATTTTTGTATAGGCTTGTATGCATATTATAAATCATTTCTTTAATAAATTGGTTCATTGATTAATTGATTAATCCAGAAAGAAAAAGTGTAATGCAGTTATTTATTTTGGTGTAGATGGGACCAATTTTTCTGAGCATCAGTGCAGTCATTCTGGTTAACAAAACATTAGAATGCAGAGGCAAGCTTGCTGGGAAGGCTGTGGAGAAGCTCTCAGTTATAAACCTTGTTAGCTTTGTTGCTGCTTTAAGAAGCATAACACTGGCCTTCATAACACTGGAAAGGACCTGCCCTAAAAACAAACCTTCAGGTGTCAGTTTTTTAGGCCTTTGTCAATCTTAGCATCTGTCTGTCTTGTCAGAGACAGTAGAAAAATGGGTAGTCATAATATAGCAGAATCATATAATTTGGCATCTGTCTTTAAGACAAGTACAAATAGAACTTTATTATAAAAGAACATTATAAAAGAACTAAAACCTTGACCTTGCAAATATCATACATTACTGAATTCAAGCACTGATTATTTGAAACTCATTGATTTTCTACCTCTCTGTGGACGAAACTAAGGGTAGTAGTCCCAATATGTGATCTGTTTTGAAAGCCAACATTTTCTTTCCTGTTTGACTGCTCACTGTAAGGATTAATCTACATTTTGAAGTCCCCCACATTTCATTTTGCACTAAAATCTTTAGTAATAAAACAAACAAATGTGTGTGATTTGTGAAGCATTATATTTCATCTTGGAAACTAGGTCACAGCACATATATGAAAGACAGAACATAAGTAGTGGGAGTTGGTTAGCTCCACCCATTTTGGGGGTTTCAGGGACCCAACTCAAGTTGGCAAGCACCCTTACCTGCTGAGCCACTTCACCAGCCATGAAATTGTCGTTTCTTGGTTGCTTGCTTGCTTCCTTCTTTCCTTCCCTTTTCCTTCCTTCCTTCCTTCCTCCCTCCCTCCCTCCCTCCCTCCCTCCCTCCCTCCCTCCCTTCCTTCTTTCCTTCCTTCCTTCCTTCCTTCCTTCCTTCTTTGAATATGTGTGTGTGAGTATGTGCCTGGGTGCATGTCAGTTTGCATGTATATACGTGTGCATACATGTAAAGTGCTTAGACCTAGTGTCATACACATAGTCAATTTAACATCAACTAACACCATCGTGATTTATAAGTCAACAGTAAAGAGAAAATGTTCTCTTGCCCCCTTACTCTAACATTTGTAATTTTCAGTAAACTGTTGTTATGCCATTACATATAAAGAGATTGTTGACTGACAAGTGACTCCAAGCCTCCATGTCACACTCATGTGCTCTCTTCTTTTTCTTGTCACATATATCCAGACTTTGGTCACTGGAATTACTTGGCCAGCATTTACAGGGTTCTAGTCAAGCTTGGGTAGAATCAAATTGGGCTTTTAAATTCTCTAAAAGATGGAAATAATGAAATCATTTCTAAAATACAGCATTCTTCTGTACTTATGGCTCTAATAATTTTATGATTTATTTAGAAAGTGTTTCATAAAACTTGCATTTTTATGAACAGTCAAGTGACTTTATAACAATTTGTATAGTAAAACCAATCAAAACCTGTAAAATTATTACCATATCTTATGAATTTAACAGTGGAAGAGAAGCAGACAAGAAGATAGATATTAGTAGTCATAACCATACTATTTTATGAACATTTTCTCTTTAGTCAGTGTTGCTTTTATGTCTTAAAATTTATCTGAATAGGTGTTTTCTGTCTGTTTTTATCACTTTAAAGCCCTTTAAAGTAATCACACTGAATCTATAATATATTATCTATAATATCCAGGAATTTGCAGGAAAAATACCCAGAATAATTTTTAACTGCTTAAGTGACCACAGGGAAAGTGAGGTAGGAGCACTTGATGTGTCTCTTAGAAGAGGAAGAGAAGAAAGTTCACGCAAGAAGACTGCTTTACCTAGTGGGTGGGGCATAAGAGTCACTTGAGAAGGGGAAATTATGGGGCATGACATCTAGGTTGGGAGCTAAGTGCCCTGACCCACCCACACCAAATACATGGAGAATGATGCTCTACCAGTGAGCCTTTGACAATAGTAGCACCATTTCAAAAATAGCTGCCCCTGTGCCCCTCTGATTACCCTTTCTAGGACCCCCTGAGGCTATGCTATGTTTCAGACTTCAGGATTAGCTACTTGACCTTCTTAGCAACATTTTACAGCTCACATCAGGACCAGGACAGTGTGAGGCCTGTGATTAGGAGGAATAACAGGACAGGCTTAGAGTGTGGAGACATGAGTCTGGCTGTGAGCACTGCTAAAAATACAGTAAATGCATTTATTTCTGGTTATGTATGGGCAAGTTTCCTAAGATCGGAACAGTCACTGGGTCACCTTGTTAAATGCTGACTGTGTCTAATTTATATGATATTAGAACTGATGGAGCCTAATAGAGTTTACATTGACCCCACGATTTCCTTGTTGTTGTTCTGGACAGGATCCTGGGCAGATCGATCACCACTGCATGAAGCTGCAAGTCAAGGCCGTCTTCTTGCTCTGAGGACATTGCTATCACAAGTAAACTATTACTTTATGTCAGCTCCCTTCCTATGTGCATAGAACACCTTCAAAACAAATCCACTCAAAAGTAATGAATTTAAAAGTGTCACTACTGTTCCTTCTTTGTAACTTGTATTAGGGAAGACCATAGTTTCCATTTTACATTTAAAATTCCTTCATGAATGCTTTGTTATATTGCTATGTCTTCCTATTTCAACTGTCTCTCATAGTATATTTGGCCATTAATAAAGATATTTAGACTAGCACTTTTATTTATGTATTACATATTACTCTAAATATTCTTAATTTGGTGTAATATGTATAGCTAAATATAGACTTAGTTTGGTCATATAATATCTCCAAAGGGGTACTCAGAGCTGATGTGGAAACAGCACATTTTACATTATGGTAGTTTATGAAATATTATGATAAACTGCTTGTGAATGCAAGAAAGTACTTATTTCTATGCCTGCCTGCTTCTTCAGAGTGAGCAGAGGGAGAAAGAAAGGCAAGGATTCCTCCTACAAACAGAAAGTAACTTAGCTTGGATCAGCCCATTGAATATTCACAGCCTCCTATCTGACTGTAATGTATACTCAGTGTTGGGGCATTAATAACTCCCCATGTGACATAAAAAGAAATTTCTCAGATGACTATGAGAAAGGTTAGTTCCTAACAACCTAGTTTGAACACCTGACGCTTGAGGGCAGCCACGGGCTACCCAGAGTTTCATTTTCTCACCTGTAACATGACCATGTGTCCAAGGTGTTCCCTTGGAGTCCTGTGACAGCCATGTGACTGTTTTGCTCATTACTTCATGATGGGGGAAGGACCTGTATAAAAAGGTCAGTGGTTTCAAGAGATAATCATTTGGAGAGGGTCACCTAGTGCTTCTAGAGGAAGGCAGTCACAGTGTTTCTCAATGTACCTCCTGTCCACAGATATGCTGGCTAAGGGAACAGAGAGGCTCCAGCCGAGCCCTCTCACATGTTTCTGGTATCTGGTCACACTAGGGGGTGGTAGCATCTCCTCAAACCAAATTGCTTACTAGGAACTCCAGATCTTGGAAAGGACAAGGATGGTTAAAAATGCCGCTGGCTAGCCACAAAGATACAGTGTGGCTGTCTATGCCTATGGCTTCATATTATTCCCTGTTACAGCTTATGACACTCAGTACTATGTTAGGAAGATATTGTTGCCTTGAAACATCATATAATTTTCTTAGTAAAATGATCACTAATGGGCAATAAATTATAAATGATCCTCTACAAGGCAAAGAAATTTATATCCTAATAATTTTATATGATTTAACCTCATATTGTTAGCTAAACTGGAGCACAGTAAGTGGATTAATGTAGAAAATGGAATGAAATCTCTTATTTTCTACCCACTGGAAATGGTAATAATTGTTGTAAAAGTATGTATCCCGTTTAACTCTTATGACTACCCTAAAACTTAGAAATCAAAGTATTTGTTCATGATTATTGTGTGAGTCACAATTTAAACACAAGTTTAATTTTGAAGACAATCCTACTATATAACTTAATCTTACCTATTAAATGAATAACTATTGAGTGGCACATTCATAAATCAATTTACTAAACTCTATTTTCCTGGTTTAGATTAACCACTGATTGTATAATCACAGTCAAATCAAATTATCCAGTTTATAAAAAGTCTTTAATCCTATCAAATGAGAAACCTTAAGAAAACGAACTCTAAAGAAAACATGCCAGAATCTAGTAACAAAATGCTTGACATTATTGGGTAAGAGTGCTATAGTAATCATGAGGTTCCTAAGCTTCAATTAGTCTTGTGAATGGGGCATATTAAAATGATTACATATTCATAGGCATGGTATGATAAAATATGTATATATTATATAATGATAAAAGGTAGTTAACCTTTCCATCTCAAACATTCTAAAATCAATTTTGATTGATATTTAATAATTGAGCATATTTATTGAGTACAGTATAATATTACAACCCATTCCTGTGATAGGAATATTTCAACAGTATTCCCTGTGACAGGGCAAAGAAAAATAATTGATTTATATCAGTTACTTTTCTCATTACTGAGACCAATTGTCTTGCAAGAAGGCACTCAGGGGAAAGGCTTGCTCTGGCTTACCTTGTTCTGCAGAAGAGGCTGGGTGGCTGGGGCTGGGGCTGGGGTGGGGAGCCAGCCAGTCACACCACACTGCTTGTTATATTCACACACATCAAAAGCTGAGAACATTGAACAGGAGCAGCAAGGATATAACTCATAAACTTGTCCTGAATGAAAGGGCCCTCCTTCTGTCAGTTAGACATTTCCTCTAAAAAGCTCAAGGAAAGAAGCAGAAGTAAAATGAAATGCAGAATATTAAGTAAGCAATTGACACAAATGCCACATGGAGGAAAGCTTTAAATAGTTGACTTGACAGACTAATGATTAGCTGAAATTAAAAAATTCTAGAACATAAGTCAGATAACATCACAGTAGCCTAACATGCATACTGTGTGTAGCTAGAAGTGGGGGCTAAGGAGTTTCAACAATTGATTGGCTCAACTGCTAAACTGGAAACCAGTTGACTAGATTCTTTCATCTTGTAAAAAAGTCTCTGTGACATTTATGGGGATGAATGACATTGTGTACCTTCTCTTCTTACTGTAGGGTTATAATGTAAATGCAGTAACCATAGACCATGTCACTCCACTCCATGAGGCCTGCCTGGGTGACCACGTGGCCTGTGCAAGGACTCTCCTGGAAGCTGGGGCTAATGTAAGTTCAAAAAGTAAATTAAGAATTTCACATCTATTGACCAACAGAAGCCAGGTTCTCGTTTTTCCTTTTCTCTCTCTTTTTCATAGTAGTATGGAAAACAAGAGTATGTATGAACAGTGCCCTAGAACTGCCTCAGCTCCTCAGGACACCCTGTAAAGGAATCCCAGCCGTTGTATAGAGTAGCACACTGGGGCTCCTTAGATTTCCTGCTTCTGTGAATCAAAAGAACAAAAGATGAGCATCTGCATCTTGTATCTTTGCTTATTTTCTGACAAAGTCTCCAGAAATAAATTCTCAGAAATAATAGCTTTGGTGCATGCCTGTATTTCTGTATCTTTGGAGGCAGGGTAATGAGGAGTTCAAGATCCTCCTATATAGACAGTTGGAGGATAGCTCAGGTGATGTGAGATCTTCTCAAACACACACACACACACACACACACACACACACACACACACACAACCACGATATGCCATATTTAACTCTCTACTAGTAAAGTGGCCTTGTCATTTCCTTCACCATTACTGGTTTCTTTCTCTCTCTTTCTCTCTCTCTCTCTCCCTCCCTCCCTCCCTCCCCCCTCCCTCCCTCCCTCCCTTCCTTCCTTCCTTCCTTCCTTTCTCTTTTCTTTCTTTTTTTGACTTCCTGTTGAATTTGTTTGGGTTCTGTACCTGACTCGTGTTTTTATTCCAATGCATTTCAATAGTAGGGTCCCCATTCCTGTGACTCCTCTTCCGCATCACATTTCGATGATCTCTCGAAGGTTTAAGCTTCTTTCTTTGATGTGTATGAAGTAAATACACATTGTCAGACTTGCAAGTCATAGAAATTTTGACAGTGCATAAACAAGTTCCTTAGTCCCACATGGCTTTCAAATCTCATTCTCAGGTTTTGGGTTTTGTTTAGGCAAACGCAATCACCATAGATGGCGTGACTCCCTTGTTCAACGCTTGCTCACAAGGCAGCGCAAGCTGTGCAGAACTCCTTTTGGAATATGGCGCCAAAGCCCAACTGGAGACCTGTTTTCCATCTCCAACACATGAGGCTGCCAGTAAAGGTTAGTTAACAGGGTGGGGTGGAGTTTAAAAGGAAAATATCTCTGGATAATGCATATGCCGATTTGTCTTTCAATGGATTCTACTTCTGTGGGAAACATGGGTAGGGGGAGGTATGTGTTCAAGAGAGCATCGACAAAATGTAAAGCTGTCTTTCCTTTGCATTGGCAGGTCACCATGAATGTCTCGACATTTTGATAGCCTGGGGCATAGACGTTGACCAAGACATTCCTCACTTGGGAACTCCTCTTTATGTAGCTTGTATGTCACAGCAGTTCCATTGCATCTGGAAGCTTCTTTATGCTGGTAATTTTCCATTCTATCCATACATGTAGATAATTATCTGTTCGTCTAACTAGCTTCTTTCAAAAGTCACATCTCATTGCTAAAAGGTTCTTATTATAAGTGCTCTCACCTATGCATATGCAGTCTACTAAGGAAACTTCTACTTCATGAGAATATGTCAAAGCTCATAGATGGCCGGGCGTGGTGGCGCACGTCTTTAATCCCAGCACTCGGGAGGCAGAGGCAGGCGGATTTCTGAGTTTGAGGCCAGCCTGGTCTACAAAGTGAGTTCCAGGACAGCCAGGGCTATACAGAGAAACCCTGTCTCGAAAATCCAAAAAAAAAAAAAAAAAAAAAAAAAAAAAGCTCATAGATGAATATGCACTCTCTATGAGCTGCAGCTGAGTAATCAGAACACATTTGTTACATAATTGAGTAGAAAAGCCTTTCTTTGTAAGCAGTCATAAAATTAAGATTCTCCAGACTGAATATAATATTGCTAAGTATGTAAACAAATCCCACAAAACTTTAGAGTTCTAAGTACTTGAAAAACTTTACTGCCTACTGTCTTAGTTTGGGTATTATTGCTGTGAACAGATACTATGACCAAGGCAACTCTTACAAGAACAGCATTTAAATATTTGAAAAAAACTAATGTATATATTGCATCTCCAGAGATACCAAGTTTAACAATTTATATATGCAATATTTATGAAGTCTATATTATGAACAAAACGCTCATTATCAATAAAGGTCCTTTATGTGTCCTTCTCCATGTTGTCTTCCCCTCTTTTCCCTACAGAGGTAACTCCTCGTGAGTGATTGCCTTTTCATCATTCCTCCCTGTTCACATACAGGTGCTGATGTGCACAAAGGCAAGTACTGGGACACACCACTGCATGCTGCTGCTCAACAACCCAGTACCGAAATCGTGAACTTACTGCTAGAATTTGGAGCAGATATCAATGCAAAGAACACGGATCTTTTGCGGCCTGTCGACTTGGCTACATCTAACAGTGCTGTAGAAAGAATACTTCTTCAACATGAAGGTAGAGAGAAAATATGGGAATGCTTGTGAATGGAAAAATATACTTTCCCAAAATAGATGAAAGTGAAAAGTGCTTTGTTAATGTACGAAGTAACAGTGGCATGAAATTCCAGTTATTTATTGTGGGGGAAAAAAAACCTCAATTTAGGTCCTATGTAAGGAAAATATAATTTTAGAATTCTTTTAGTGTGTCTAAATATTTATATTTCTTTAGTATAATATGTTGGATGTTTCAACAATGTATAATGTGTAGTTTTCTGACACAATTTTTAGCTACATCACTATTTTAAAAGTATATTTGAGTACTGGGTAATTGAGCCCTAGGTCTAGCACACAACACAGCAGCACACGCTAGGGTAGTTCTCTACCAATGAGCCACATTTATAGGCACCTGAATACCTCTCCAACCACTCCCTCCCCTTGTTGCTGTTCTTTGGAGGGAGGAGGGAGCAGAGTTTCCTGTATCTCAGGCTGGCCTGGAACTTTTCTAATCCTCTGCCTCTGCCTCTCTGGGGCTGGGGTTCTAGACATGCGTGGCCATGCTTAGTTTATTCAGTGCTGTGGTTCAAATTAGATCTCTATATCCTCCAGCAAGCTGTCTACCCAACCGTGCTCCATCTCCAAGCCATTCATGCACCATGGTATAAGGGATGGTGTGTGTTCTGGAGGAAATATTTTTACTTTTACCTTTTATGTTTTTCTCTTAAACAAAATTTGCAAACCTTAGTTCAGAAATATAATTGTAACTTAAAATTGTGCCTTTTGGTAATGTATCTTAGATTGATTTAGATCTCCATTAAAGATCGGAATTTGTTTTGAAACTTTCAGTGAGAGAATAATTAGACAATCTTAAGATAATTATGTCTTTTCTCAGTTATTTGTATGCTGTGTGTTTTGCCTGTATGCATGCAAGTACATTGAATGCCTGCTGCCTACAGGAGCCAGAAGAGGGCACCAGATCCCCTAGAATTGGAGTTAAGGATGGTTGGCAGCTATAACGTGGGTGCTGGGAATCAAACCCAAGTCCTCTGTAAGAGCAGCACGTGCTCTTAACTCCAATACTATGAACTTTAATGCTTTAAAGAACATATATTGGACATTTCTCAGTCATGAGATCTCATGAAATATACCTCAAGATTTCTTAAATAAAGGCAATATAAATAATAAAAGACATTTGTCATCCGCCAAATTAAAATTTGTATGCTTTCAATTACTATATCTTACCATGTGTAATTTTGTTTTTAACAAATATGTTCTTGTCTTCTTGTAGCTACCCCAAGCTCTCTTTGCCAACTGTGCCGACTCTGCATTCGCAACTACATAGGAAGACAAAGGTTCCATCTTATCCCTCAGCTCCAGTTACCAACATTGCTGCAGAATTTCTTACAGTATCGATAACACAGAAAATAGTTTCACATTCTTAAGAAATCAAAATTTTCTATTTTGGTTTCTTTTTAAAATATAGAAGATAAGGGTGATGATACATATAACTTCACCCAGGAAAGCGGTAAAATCTAAGTGGATTTTCATCTGAAGAATACTCATTGGTACTGTTTATCAATTTTTACGGTCTTTGGATTATATTTAAAACATCTATACCATCTCAGCATTCTTGGTGTATCTTCTTGACTTAGGGGAAAGATGGGAATTTATTCATTTTATGTTTTTTTATTATAGAGTGGAAAGAAAATTGCACACTTTTGCTAAAATATTAGTTTAATTATAAATTTCATCCTATGTTACATTTTGAAGGATCTGTATTCTCAAAAATGGTTAACTGTAATTTCAGATACTGTCATTGGTTACCTGTGTTTTTAATATTGTCAAAAATTAGAGCAATTACTATGCTTTTTGAAATAAAGATGACTTATGCACTTGCTATTGTAATAATCAATTCATAAAAGAAAGATAATCTCTCCTCCTCTGTAGAGGGACCTCAAATTTACTTTCACATAGTAAGTTTCATTATAGACTAAAAGTTAGAGGGCCTGAAAGTTAGTCTTGCCCTCACACAGACAGATGTGGGAGACTAAAGACCTGTGAGGGCTCTTTGAAGACCTTCTCAAGAGATGTTTCTGAAGGAATGTCTTCAGAGCTTTCTTATGTTACTGTAGTCTTCTTCTAGTTCAAACACTGTCAGAACCTATCTATAACACACTGAAGAAAATGGACTCTATGCCTCAGTGACAAAGGCCTGAGTTACATTCTGGGGCTATCAATTCATACAGTAAGAGAGAGTTCCACAATAACTGTCTCAGAAGAATGTGTGCCAGGGCTCTTTAACTTCTGAGTGTCTGCACTTTAAGGGACTGTGTCACTCCCTTGAGAAATGCATGCCTTGGCCTCAGTCTTTGAGATAGGGCTGATGATCAAGGAAGCAGACAAATTCATTCCATATGCCCTTTCTCTTGTTTCACACTACGAGGAAGAGGGCTTTCTTTCCATATGTAATTTCATATACTCCTACTGGAAGGAGGTTAGAAGAGGCACGCTACAATTCTCTAACAGGAAAATGGCATACCTGCATCTTTGATTGATGAGAGACAAGATTATAACACAGTACCACCTATAAAAGAGCAGTGTCAGAAAAGACTGACAAAAGATTATTTGTATAAAAAAAGAGTAATTTTTTAAGCTAATTGTTCATGGAAATATAGTTTTATAGATAAGGTACACTGAGTGTGTTCTAAGCTGAAGAAGCAGAGTAGCCACATAGTGTCTGGAAGTCTCCATCTCCTGCCTTTAATATTATGAACCTTCTTTGATGTGAAGATCCTTTTTATATGAACATATCCCAGTCCCATGGCATCTCTATAACGCTTGCTTTCCTGACACACTCAAGGCTTGCTCGAGACAGATGTTGGCCAGTAAACACATGGGGAGTAGATTCCATAGAATTACTGACTTCTTAGTGTCAGATGTCCTCCCTGGAAAAAGTGTAACGGAAGTGAGAAGGTTTGGACTAAGTCATCTGAATGGTTGCCCCCCCCCCCAAAGAAAGTGAAAAATTACTGAATTGGCTGAGTTAGGTCAAATTTCACTTGGGAAAGAGAAACTTGAGATAACAAAAAGTAAATTATTTCTGTTTAGGGTCGACTTTTTGCAAACATTAGCATGTAGTTTGTCCAATTTTTACTCCCAATAAATGGTTTTCATAGGACAAAATTATTTTAAAGTGTATTTGAGCACTAAAGTTACTTAAAAGACCGTCCTTATACAGAAGTCACCTAAGACCATCAGAGAACATAGATATTTACATTATTAATAATAGAAGTAGCAAAATTACAGTTATGAAGTTGCAACAATTTTTTTTTATTCAGGGGTCACCACAACACAAGGAATTATATCAAAGGGTCACAGCATTAGAAAGGCTGAGAACCTCTGTCTTAAATCCTTCCTTGGAAATTTACCTAGAGAAAATGAAACTATACTTGCCTCAGAGAGGCAAGGGGACTGTATAGTTGTTGAAACTGTTGGAAGAATTCCTCTTCTCACTGTACCATCCTTGCTACATGACTGTCTCTATATTGTGACTCGTGTTTGGATGGGTCTTGTTTCTTGCCATGACTAAGAAGTACTACTGCAAACTTCAGCTTCTGTTTTCATGTGAAGGACTTGAGACCACAGAGGAAGGAAGCCTAGGTTGGACTACTGGAAGATGGGAAAATTGGTTTTGTAACAGCCAATACCCAAAGCAACCTTGTGAGTGCAGTGTATTAGTTAATTTTCTATTGCTTTGATATAACCCCCTAACTAATGTAACTAATAGATACAGGGCTTATTTGGGCTTATGGTCCTAAAGCAATCGTTCTTAACCTTCTTAGTGCTATGATCCTTTAATATAGTTCCTCAGGTTATGGTAACCCCAACCATAAAATTATTTTTGTTACTATTTCATAATGGTAATTCTGCTACTGTTATGAATCGTAATGTAAATATTTTTGGAGCTGGAAGTTCGCCAAAGGAGTTATGACCCACAGGTTGAAAACCCATGTTCTATTGGTCTATCACTGTCAGAAGGCACCACGATATCAGGTGGGCAGCATGGCAGTTGTAGCAGCAAACTGATAGTTCATGTCTTGAACCACAATCACAAAACAGAGAAGAACATCGGCTATGAAACCTCAAAGCCCACATCCAGTGATATACATTCTCCCATAAGGCTATGTATAGGTCTCTAAATCTTCCAAACAGGGACACACACTGGGAACCAAATATTCAAGTGCATGAACCTATAGGAGGTATCCTCATTAAACAACTACATGTGGTGATCTTAGGTCATGCTGCCCATATGCAGTAGACAAAGACTTAAAGCCGTATTAGCGACTTTAAAGGGAACCAACAAATAATTGAGTCCAGCCATAAGAGTGTACAAGAGAAATACATTTTTATGTGACTTAACCAGTAAGTGTAAACATAGTTCTATTATATAGCAATCAATGCAAATAAGATAGAAATATCTTATGTTGGGGGGTTTCTTGTAGCCTCCCTCAGCCTTGAAGCAGGCTGATCCAGACTTTGACCTTGTTGCCACTAAGAAGATTACCTAGGGTAGAGCCTTCTGACCTTGATGGCTCTATTTGCTCTTCTCCAAGAGTCTACTTCCTGCTGAAAGGTCCTTGAGACGTTCCGGAGACGTACACTGTAGATTGCCTACGGGCTGACTCCAGGCACCAAGAATGGGCTGGCGGGGGATGGGCTACCCTCTTTATAAGTATGGACTCTCAGTAAACTTCTGAGGCTTTGAACAGAAAGGTTTGTCTTGGCCTCATTCTTTTCTCGATGTCTGATCTCTTTCAGCCCTGGCCCGCCTTTCACAGGTGGCTACAGTTTCTGAGGACTTCCATCTTATTTCTTCTCTTCACTTCTCAGTTATTACCTTTCCTTGTAAGAAATTGTGAGGAACTTTTACAAGTGCATGTGGGCTACAGAGTGCCTGCTGCTGCTTAATGACAGCAAACTAAATGCCAATTTAATTCAACTAATGACAAATTAAACTCTTGCCATCCTACTGGCAGGAAACATCTCTAATTTAACACCTTCAATCATCCAGTTGGATAATGTCAGAATTTTGAAGTGACCCAACAAGAATAAAATGGGGAAACAAAGAAATAAAATTATTAGCATAATGTCCTCAAGACTATTTCCCACCTAGAATCCTCCAAGTTGAGTCTGAGGTTGAATCTTCATAGACAATATACAGAAAACCCAATATTCTTTCATCACCATAAATTCTGTTTACAGATGAGGATCCGATTTCTTTTACAAAGAAGTACACAATAACAGCCCCCCGCAATGCACACTTATGCTGGTGAAATACTACCCAGGCTCCTCTGATTAACTTAGATTTTCATACATGTTGACTGAAACCATTTGAAATGAATGAGTGTAAGTGATGTGTTCCACTTGCAGCATTTGCAGAGTGACAGCCATTATTAATCTATTATTAATTTCTCTATTATTAATTGCTATGCTAGAGGTGCCAGGATATGTAAATGTTTGCAGCTACCTCACCTGCCTAAAAAGCCAGGCAAGCTGCCTTGGTGGGGAAGAATCTCTCCCACTATGCTAATAGCTTTTTTGTATGAGAAAGAAGTGTGGCCTTTGAGGAATAAAAAGCTGGTGGCTGGAGCAGGGGAGGAGAGAGGAAGAGAAAAGCAGGGAGATGGACACAGAAAGGGCACAGGAAAGAGAGGGAAAGCAGATAGAGAGCCCCATGGAAAAACCCAGTGTCAGGGAAGTCAGGTTGAATGTGGTCGGTTAGATGAGGGACTGTCCCACAAAAGAGGCCAACAGCCTTAGAATTTACAGATATCTTCATGTTTTGTCTTCATTACTAAACCCCAAGAGGGACCTTAGCTTTGGTCACTCTACAGCTCTTGGTTCACTTTTCTAAAAACACAATTGGGAACTCTGTATAGTTAAGGAAAAGAAAGCTATTTATTCTCACTGGAGTTTTCATTTGTAAACTGACAGTTATAGCTCATTGTAGTTCCCTCCACTTGGAGCTGACTTGCCAATTGTTGGAACACAGGTTAAAAGGAATGACCCATGATGACCAATGCCTTGGTGACCTGTGGAGAGGCTTCAGGAAAAAGGGCAGAGGGCCTTTTACCTCTGAATTTTGTTTCCTGGATTGTTTTTGGACTTGTTTTCATGCCTCCTGTGACAAACTTTTACATTCAATTTATACAAAATGTTTATTCTTGTTGGAACCCAATCTAGTCAGTATGCCCTGAACTTTCATATGGCTTTCTGCCTTGTTTTCATGCTTTGCTAGATATAATCTATTAGTACATGCCAAGCAATTATGTTTATGTTGGTCTGTCTTCAGAAAGTTCTTGGGAAAAAAATTACTCTGGTAATATTTAGCATGTGCTTACTAATGTTTGTTTACATGTTTTTCTGATTATGTCTTTCTGAACTCAAATAACCTTCTTTGGGTCATTGCTTCCTTTGTCACATTCACGTCTAAAAGTACACCAAAACAAACATGAGATTGTCTGCAGCATTAGACTGTAGTCTGCTTCATCCTTTCAGGTCCTCAGATTCCAGGTCCAGTAGACAAGATCTGTACATGTTGGCTGAGAAGCCAACAGCCATTAGTCAACATTATCCAGTCTCATCTGTGTAGACAAAGGGAGGGGTATGTTTTCAAATATTATTGTGGATAATGCTTCTGGACATGGTAGAGAAACTCATTCTATGAGTAGATGAATGAAAAAGAGATTCTAGACGTATTAGCTTCAAAATTATTCAGCCTAATAATATCATTTGGGGGATTGAAATATTTGGATAGACAGTTAAATCTTATACTCACTTATGTAAAGTGTATTCTAGCTGTTCCCAGAGTCTGGAGTCTTCTGTAGGATCCACAAAATAAACAAGATAACCTTTTTCAGATGGTTAGTACAGAAATAGAAAACAAACCAAAATATTCCATAGAAAGAAACAAAACACTCACACTTTTCACAATATTTAACGGCATTGTCTCTTATTATAACCTTTAATGTAATGCACGTAAGCTGTTCTCAGTGATTCAGAATAAAACACTTTTTCAATCTTTGATCTTGGAGGGATTCAGTAATCACACCCTATTTGGTGACCAAATTCGAGTGAGGGCACAAAGATGTTTGCCCTCTGCCCCTAAGGCAAGCAGAGATTTGTGACGTCTTAATAGCTCATGGAAAGTCATACGATTCCCTGCATTTATGATACTATACTTAAAGTGTTACAGCTCTGAAGGGAAAGGCATCCCGGCAGTCAGGGAGCCAAAGAATACCACAAAGCCACACCACACAACAAACCTCACACGAGAGAATTTTGGGAAAAACAGGCGAGAAGTGACTGCCTCTGCTTGAGAGAAAAGCAGCAAATATGTAGGCAGAAACCAGGCTTTATATAGGTTTTGTTTGTTTGTTTTAAGTGGGGAGGGCTTTCCAGGATAACCTGGATTTCAAGGGATTTTGTGGCCTGACCCTGGAGTAAGTTCAGGGATTGGTGGGGTTTTCTTGGCGTGACCTTTTTTCTTTTTTTTCTCTATAGGGAAGGCCTGGCCGTTCACCCACATCAAGGACCTGGAAAGAGCCATTATATCTGTTAGAGAAATTGTATCTCAAGGGGCTTGCTGTTGGGTTTGGGGTAGAAGCCAAGAAAACTCTCTTCACAGACAAAAGCTTAAAAAGGAAAGGTTCATTTTCTGGCAGGGCGGCAGCCAGTGTGGGATCTGCACTCCATCCATGAAAGGAGATTGTGCATTTTTATAGGATGGGAACATAAATGGGTGGGGCAGGGCAGTGTAGACTATTGCATTGACCAATCATATTTTGACACAAGGGGGTAAGCAAGGAAGTTAACATTGGTGACTAGGTCTTATCCCGGTCACCTGGTTTCAGGCTCTTGATTCTGCTTTTGTAGTCAGGTCCCCTCCTGGACTCTGGTCTGGAATTTAGAATGATCAGAGAACAGAGGAATGGGCAAGCTACACGAAGTCAATTAAATCAAGACAAGCAATAGTACATTTACTATTTCTGTACCTTAGTTTAGATCGTGAGATAACAGCAACTTCCCTCTTTATATCCTTTACTGATTAACAGACAAACATAAAAACCTGAGGGAGCAGGAGATGGTTCTGGGGCCTGAGAACATAAACTCATTTGGGCCCTGACAGCAAGATGGAACTTGTTCCTGAGGTAGCTGGACCCAGGAAATTGTCTTTAACATTTACAATTCTAACAACCCAATGAACAGGAACAGCTAGTTCCTTAGATGCCTTAGTAAAGGGTAGGTGACCTAGTATTAGGGGAAATCTTTTCTTTGGGTATCAGTCAGCGTCCTTTCAGAAAAGAGTTGTTCTGTGTACCAATGCCCCAGAACTTAATGTAAGAAATGTGTTAAGGAGATACTTCAAAACTGAGCAACTTAAACAGGAACATTGAATTCCTGTTGCTACTGATGCTTTGGAAGCATTATCAACACCACTGTCAATGTTGAAGTTGTAAGAGCCTGGGGCTTGGAGGCGAAGCTCTATAGATGCAGAATTTTGAGCAGAGATCCCCTGCAGCTAGTGCCCTGGTTCAGAAACTCCAGGGGACCATCTGAGAATAAAATCTGGGTCTCAAACTTCTCAGAACAAGTTGAGGGTGGTCTCTAAAATCCCTGTGAGAGTATGATAAAACCAGGAAAGAGCAGGGAGAAAAAAAATAAATGAAAAGAAAGAAAAATTGGTTTGGATACAGGAAGCAATTGCCCAGTGCTTTGTTGTTAAGGCTTTGTTGTTATGGCAACATGGAAATGACTAGCAAGCAAATGCAAACCAGCAAATCCAGCCTCTCTTCCAGTAGCCTCCTGGGTTTCTCAGTCTCCATTATCGGCAGAGTTTACACATGTTTAGCAAAAGAGATTTCAGAATCCCAGTTTAGCGGCATAGGAAGTATGCTGTACAAGAGGTGGATGTATTTAACAGCCGACGCATTACAGAAATAAAATTCTAACTTCAGAGTAAGACTCCAGAATTAAACCTCAGCGGATAGCTAATTTGCATCTGTAGGTCTTAGCAACCGAATCTTGTGTTAGTCTTCATGCATAAATACTTTCTGTAAGCCTAATGAGCTCCTTATTTCCCGATATTCCTAAGACAGTGGAAATGCCCATGGCCGTGTTAACATGGAAGGTTGAAAATTTCACGGGGTCCCCAAACCTAGACAAAGAACTACAGGAAACTTCTGAGCACTGAGAGGAGAATTAACTTTACCCGGAAGTGAAACCCTTCTGAAATCATATATGTAGTTCATGAGTAGTGAGCTGTGGGGACCGCCACTGCCTCTGTCCAGTGAGGTAACACTGCAGGAGCTGCCTCAGCTATGATGGTACCTCCTCTCCAGCCTCCCTAAGTGCCTCTCTACAGCAAGGACTGTCTTCCATTCCTGACCCATGTAGGGAAAAGGCAGAAAACTCCACCCCTTAAAACAATCTAGCTGGGTGTGGTGATGCACACCTTTAATCCCAGCACTAGGGAGGCAGAGGCAGGCAGATTTCTGAGTTCGAGGCCAGCCTGGTCTACAAAGTGAGTTCCAAGCCAGCCAGGGCTATACAGAGAAACCTTGTCTTGAAAAACAAAACAAAACAAAAATCTATATAAGTTCCTCTCGATTATTCAACCCCTTGCTGTCTTCTCACTAGAGCAGAGGCAGCCATCCTCTTAGGATTTTCCCTCCCAATAAATTCCTTGTGTGACGTTTTTTGTGCGGAGTGAATTTGTATCGTTTTTTCCTTGGTTCCCAGCTGTTAGGATACCTTTCCCTTCAGAGCTGCAACACTTACAGTATATGCACCACCAAGGAAAGCAAACTCAGCGGGGGTGGGGGAGTGGAGGGTTGGGGGGTGGGGCGGAGGGGAAGGGGGAGGGGGAGAGAGAATTATATTACTCGTATTTAAGACAAAACACTAACTTAACCCAGAGGATGCAGCTAGTTCTTCAGATGCTTTAGTAAGAGATAGGTGAGTTAGCCAAGGGGAGAATCTTTATTTCAGGTATACGCGTTTGAGGATACACACACCAAGCCTACATGACAGTCAGCAGGTTGTTAAAGGCAATGACCCGTTGTCTCAGTTATTTCTCCAGGTCATTCTGCTGCAGACTACAAGTGAAGTCTTGCTCAGCAAACAGGCAGCACAGGCAGTGCTTTAAGCAAACCATTAATTAAGTCAATAAATCAGTACCTAACCATTGGTCTTTTTTTTACCTCATTCTACCTTACATTTGGGAGCTTATTTTCGTTTTTAATTTCTTTGAATATACTTATAATCATTTTTTGAGATATGTGTATGTAAAGATAATAAAGACAAGGAAGCTATCAACCTGAGAGCACAGATACGGGAATGGTTCAAGGCAGGACAACTCAGAGGCTGGAGAGATGAAAGGGGAAAGTACAAAAAGTCATATACCTGTATTCCTCATTCCATATAAAACTGGCCTTTCTCCTATTGTGAAACACATTTCCAGAGTCATAGAAATAAGGATTTTCACTGAGGATACATTACTACCTGCTTCCTCTGTTGCTTGAAGCACTATATATTTGACTTTTATCTTTATTTTTTAAACCTCCTGAATTTTATCTTATTTGCATAATGGATGCTGGTATCAGGATGGGCTCTGAATCCAGTGACATCACACCTAGGTGACAGCAACCCACACACCTGTTGCCAAGGCAACAGCCACCATATTCATAGAATCCACTTGGCTCATCTCCCACCTTTTCCTGCAGCTATGTCATTTTCCATATAAAAGGAAGACCCCTCTGATCTCTCTCTCTCTCTCTCTCTCTCTCTCTCTCTCTCCCTCTCTCTCCCTCTTCCCCCCTTTATTCGCCCCCACCTTTGCCACCTTTGCCCTTCTCTCCTACAATAAACCTCACGTGGAACCGTTTGGCCTGGTGTGGTCTGTCTGGAGCCGCGCGTCTAACACATCAATGGACAAATACTGTAGGTTAAAAAAACTTGCTCAAAGTCACACAGCTAATTAGAAGAACCAGTTTTTTAAAAGCTCCTCTTAAAATAGTATTTTAGTTACATGTTTATGTGTGTATGGATATGTACTTTTAAGTGCAGGCTCTCTCTATAGAGGCCAGAGGCATCTGATTTCCCCAGAGCTGATGTTGTAGTGACTGTGAGCTGCCTGACATAGCTCTGAGAACTAAATTCAGTCCTTTGCAAAAGCAGTTATATGCTTTTCACCCCTGAACTATTTTCCAGTTCCCTAGCTCTCCAGGTTCTGAAACTGTGTCTTAATCTACCAGAATACCAGTGCCTTCTAAAATCCACTGCAAAGATTCAAAGGTCAATTCTTCTGAAAGTATTTGCTAGATTTCCAAATTACCTGTTCCTTGTTCCATTATGGGACCTATGCGCGCGCACACACACAAATGCAGACGTACAAGGTACAGCATTCTGCCTCTCTTCACCAGCAGTGTTGGGTGCCACCAATAATTCATCAGCTCAGGGAGGAGAGAGGCAGAGTCTGCTGCCTGCATTTCCCTGCCACTGCTTGCAATGCTGGAAGGGAAAAGTGAGGCCTGGGACTAATGTGATTCCTGGTCTCCTCTCTGGATACCCAGGCACCACTGGTGTACTGCCTGGAGAGGAAAGTTGGGAAAGGTTGTCCCCAGTCCACATTTCCCCTTGGGGCATCTGTAAGGCAGGGAGGAAGGTGAAAGCAGACCCTCGGATGAGCAGGATCCGGTCCAGTAGGGAGCAAGTGCCAAGTATCAGAGTGGGGGAAGAAGAGGAAAGACTTTCTTCCTGAGTCCTAATGTCATAGCTCATCTAGGCAAAGGCATTCTCTGTGGCGATCTTTAATGAACCAGATCTCAAAAACAATACTTGCTTGTTCATATTGCCTTATTGGGCGTAGATGTGGACACATACACTTTATTCCAGGTGAACCATGCATACTTTTGGAGGAAGGGTGTGGGAAGATCCAAGAAGGTCATTGGTTGAAGGGCTAAGGCTATCTAGATTCCTCATTAGCATGAAGAAGAACTCCAGGTACTATGCTACATAACAGTACCTGTGGTCCTGTGTCCTGTTCTGTGTCCTCGTTACCTGTTCCAGAACAAGTACAGAGACAGGTAGAGAGTGGCTCCATTGCTGATGCTCTCAAATCTCACTCAACACCCCAGTTCTTATGCCTGCATAGTAGCACAGCCCACTTGCACACACACACACACACACACACACAAATATACATACATATATATTATTTATTATATATTTAATGATATAGATAGATAGATAGATAGATATAGATCTAGGTGAAAATATCAAGGCCTAGATGAAATGTTAAGGCTTAGGTAACTGTCACCTGTCTAGCCTGCCATTTTGTACTGTTATTAATATTATAAGGAAACTTTTTCATATGTTGTTTCTGCTGTTATTTTCTCATGCCCAAATTGATTACATATTCTGTTATGTTCTGTGCTCTTAGAAACCAATCATGATAGAAGGCAGAACTGCTTTGTGGAGTTACCCACAATAAGTTTGAACCCAAACCAAGCCCCCAGCAGCACTTCCTGCACCTATATATAAGCTTTTATTGTATTTGTTTTAATAATCTGCCCCTGGGATGGACTCCAGTGTAAAAGAGACACATGCACTAATATAAAAAACTATTTGGATTAAGACTTCCATTTTGAGAAATGGTCAAGTAAAGTTTAAGTTCCCAAGACCTTCCTGGGAACTGATATCCTACTTGGCAGAAAGAGTCATGTATGTGGATAACTGACACCCTGCCTAGCAACTTAAGATATGAATGTTAGACAAGGCAAGCTACCTGGCACAGGTAAATACCCCAACCAATAGGAGAGGGGTAAGTGTACACAAGACAAGTTCCTAAGGAAATCCCTTATTCCTAAATCCTGGTTAGTGGAAGAACTTGGCACAGATTTTTTGGATTTTAGGCTTAAAAACTCTGCATACACACACACACAAACACATACACATACACTGAATACTAGCATGGCAGCACTTGTCAGTGTAGATGAATTTTTCACTTATATAAATGTATCTGTATATCCTAAGGAGTTCCCACAGTGGTAACGCCTACACATCAGTGTTATCTAGAGGATCACACATGGGTATTGGTCCGATGAAAGTAGGAACTACAACAGTTGACAGTGATGGTCTACTTCATAGCTTAAGACAGTTTCTTAAAGAACAGTCATTAAAAGAATGAGTCATTGATAAGACATATATCACTGGACAAAGAGAAAACATACTACTTCTCTCTTTCATGCCTACTCTTTAAGAATGACATTTTTTAGTGTGTGTGTTTATATGGGAAATTATGTGCCAAGTGTTCATGTGTTGTCAAAGACAACTTGAGGAGTTGGTTTTCTCACTCTCCTATTGAACAAACTGAAGTTTAGTAGCAAGTGCCTTAATCATCTGTCTCCCCAGGCCTCGTTTTAACCTTATACAAAGTCACATTAGTCTACCTTATAAATGATCAAATATACAAGAAAACATTCAATAATATATTACATAACACCACCAAGATCCAGCCCATGCTTTACACGTGGGATACGTATTCATATTCAACACTGAATATATTCTTGCTATAGAGATCTTAAGAGATTAATATTATCTTCCTGCAGAGCAATTTAATTTGTAATTGCCTATCACCACATTGTAATAAGTTTTCATTTTCTGCATCACTCATTAATGGAATACAAATATCTGCATCAGTTACAGGCACAGAAGAAATACTCAGTAAATACTAGTTAAATGAAATTATACATCTCAGGACATCTTGAAGTATATGAATGTGATCTATAAATAGTTTTAAAATATGTGACTTTAATGTACATTTTACATAATCATTACGGAAATAGGTATGATACATTTTAAAGTTTTGTTTTCTGCTTAAAACACAAATTTTTTGTGGTTTCCAGTTCTATCTCCTACACTCATCCACGCCCCCCCCCCCCCAAAAAAACAATTTTCACTGTCTTCTAGAGCTTTCTCACATTTCTCTTCAAAATTCTTTATTGAACAATGGCCTTTGGCTGGCAGACCAAAATACATACGTACACTATAAAATGTGTGAACTGGGATATAAAAAGAAAGATTTTCCAACACAGTGAAAGTGAAGCCAACAACTTATACTTGAAGCTCTGTCTTCAAGTTTAGTTCCTCAGACTGTTAACGTTCATGGATCCAGAGATTACTCACTCCAATACATTGAGTCACATCCTAAATGTCACTTACACAGAGCCTTCTTGGAGGCCGAAGCCCCGCCCTTCGGCGCTAAAGCCTCGATTCCATCGGACCTTATCAGCGCACAGCAGGTCTGTTGCCATAGAAACCCACAAAGCACCATGGCTGCCGCCGGCCAGGCAGAGGAGTGTTTACCATTGCCGGCGGCAGAATCATCCAAGACGTCCTTACCTACACCACCAGCAGTTCCCGCAGGAAAGAAGCCTAAGAAATGTCTGGTGTATCCACATCCGCCTAGGAGCTCCCGCCTGAGTCGTTCTGTCTTGCGCTGGCTCCAGGGTCTGGATCTCAGCTTCTTCCCTAGGAATGTCACCAGGTGCTGAAGCCAGACAGGACCCAGTGATTCACCCTCTCCTCCTCAGGTGTCACCCTCCCCTAGGCCATATGCAGCGCTCAGTTCAGGCTCCCCCTAAGCCTGCAATCAGCCTCCTTGGCCTTGCTTTCCCTTCTCATGGAGACAGCCTTGCCATCCAACTCCCTGCTCACTCATGCATGCCACAAGGCATACATATCAAGATAGGAAGTTCCAGAAAGACATGGACTGTTTCATTCTTGATTTCATTCAACTGGTCATTACATTGTAGAGTTAAGCTATTCCCGAATGCTTTGATAATCACAAAATTCAAGGTTTTTGTTTTGTTTTATTGTTTTGTTTGTATTAATCATAATAAGGACTAGTTTACCGTCTTTTTGAAAATGTATCCAGTTATCTGAGGTTTTTTAAAGCTTCTGTTTAACGGATACGACAGTCTATGTAACTGGCTGTTACTATAGAATGTGAACAAAATTCCATAAAAATGAATACCATAGATCTTTTGCAGGAAAACGAATAATGCCAGTATTGGGTTTTTCAAGCATCTGTGAATTTTTCAATAAGCGTTTTAATCTCTTGGCAACATTGTTAAATCTAATAATTAGGAGGATTCATTAAATGAACACCTAAGCTTTAGCTAACTGCTTTCTTTCACATTGAGAATCCTTCTCAGAGAAATGAACCAACACAAGTTTTTCCAGATAGTTTGTCAATATGGTATACTAACTATTAATTATATGATTATCTTAATTATACTTTTTCCATTTCCTTATTGTTATGTATCAGGGATTTTTCAAATGGCTACCTAGTTGCAGAGATATTCTGTATTTATTACCCCTGGGACCTTCGATTATCATCCTTTGAAAATGGAACCTCCTTAAAAGTCAAGTTGGATAACTGGGCACAGATAGAAAAGGTAAGACACCAAATTGACAAGAGTTTCCTGTGAAGCTTGTTTTAGATAGTACAGTACATCTCTGTCTGAGAGAAAAACTGAAAGACAGGAGAGAGAGAGAGAGAAAGAAAGAGAGAGAGAGAGAGAGAGAGAGAGAGAGAGAGAGAGAGAGAGACACTATGTCAAGTCTAAGAAATAACTGATTAGTCAAATTCTAGTTGTTCATAATATACAAAACTATAAAATTTAGTATATGACAATTAGTTTGGCATATAATAGTGGCTTTCTTGAAGAAATAGTGAATGTTGATAACATAGAAAAAGTAGTTCAAATGAAAAGTCAGTTAAAGTAAATTCATAATATTTGATTATTTTTCTAGAACTTCTGATGATGAAATGCTTTCTTTCTATTATTAAAGTTTCTAGCGAAAAAGAAGTTTAAACTACCTAAAGAACTAATCCATGGAACAATTCACTGTAAGGCTGGGGTGCCTGAAATACTGATACAGGAGATCTACACTTTACTAACACATCAAGAGTAAGTAGACTGAAATTTTCCAACAGCATAATTTAATGTAAACTTTTGATGATGTAAGGCTCGCTACTAAGACAGAGTTTGCCAACAATATTTTGTTTCTTATTTCCAGAATTAGAAGTATCCAGGATGATCTCGCTAATTTCACAGACTACATTTACCAAATGCGCTTGCCCCTGGTTCCCAGGAATACAGTATCAAAGTCTATTAAGAATAACATTAGGTTATCGGAACTACTAAGCAACCCTAATATACTCAGCAATGAACTCAAGATAGAATTCCTCATCCTTTTGCAAATGCTGCAAAGAAAATTAAGCAGAAAATTGAATCCAGGTAAGCTTTCCCTGGAGACAGGTGAGTGCTTTTGAAATCACCAAGGCTGTTCCTAAGCTGAAATGAGAGAAAACCATTTAGTAAAAAGATTTTTATGATCACTGGAGTGGATGGCTTTTCTGTCCATTCCTTTTTGTGGAAGCACAAGTTACAGAGAGATAGACACTCAATTTTAGAAAAACAATTTGTCAGTCTACTAATTAAACTTTTGTGGAAAACACATTTCAACTATCACTCAAAAAGAGCAGAAACATTTGACTAAAGTGATCCTTAAGCTATTGGGAAAAGCTTAGATTATCACGTTTCACTCTGGATGCTATTGGGAAGAAAATGGTCCGAGATCTTTTTATCTCCAGTATGTTTGTTGATATGCGGATGGAAGGGCAGGATTCCAAAGGCTTGCCCAAAGTCATCTTAAGTCATCTTGAACTCTTGTGATATTGCTTATCCATTGTCCCAGGCAGGTGGGATAGTAAGTGAAAGTGGTGTGGTGTTCTGTCTTTATCATTAGCTTCATTCTGGCCTATTTTTTAATGTTTATCATATATCTGTCCTTATTTCACACATAGAAAACTGAACATTTCTGTAGCATATCAACTATCCAAGAAACATGTGTGCCATTAGAATGTTCCTTCCTTTGAACTATATTTTCTGAAGGAAAGAGTCATTCTCTCTCTGGTATCTGGAAAATGGAAGGCTACACCTTGAATTCTTCTTCACATTAGGGCTATTTGGATAGCCCACAAGTGAGTGTGGTGTGGGTTGTGTCTACTCTTACTGTGTTCGCTTTCCAGACTCCTATATTATATTGTTTCTCTTCTTTGACTTGTTATGGTGTCTGGCCTTACTCATGAATTTGTGCGCAAACAAAGAATATGAGGCATCAATCCGTTTGCAGAATTTTATATTCAAAATGTGACTGTTTTAAACATTACAATTTTGCTGCAAAATGTGTCACACATATCCATTTTATATAATACGTGAGCAATTTTAAAAACTGATAATGGTGTTAGGCACTTGTGCATCTTGAAAGAGTTTAAGAAATGGAGTATTTCCAACCCCTCCCACTTCTTGATTGATCTCACCACACCCTCTCCCCATGGAAACCAACGCCTTCCTGCTTTGGTTGAAAGCTTCCTGGATTAAAATGGAGTTAAGCTATGTGTACTATCATATTATCTCAATTTTAGCCACACATAGACACACTTGTTTTTGCATATTGTGCATGTGTTGTGTGGGCGATTTAGTTTGGGGCCTTAAATATTGTAGTCAAGTCCCCGACCATTAAGTTAGATCTCCATGCCTTATACAATCCTTTTTTTTTTTCTAAGTGAGTTTCTTTAATTTTGTTGTTGTTTTCCAGAATGTCTTTCGTCTTTTTTCTTTTACTTAAAAATATTTTTTCTTACAACATATTCTGTTACAGTTCCCCTTTCAACAACCCTTAGTTCCTCCTTGTCTTCCCTCCCATTTTTTTTTGAAAGTGGCTCTTTGCATACAATATACTCTGATTGCAGTTTTTCCCCACCTCCAGATCCTCCCTCCCCTTCTAACTCTCAGCTTCATACCTCCCTTCTCTCTCTTAAATTAAAATTTAAATTAAAAAAGACAAAACCACCAAACAAAAACTAAAGTTAGGAGCACAAGACATGAGTCTCCATGTACCAGCCTGCTTACTTTTAAAACGAGCAACCAGACCCTGTATATTGTTTTCTTTTGAACATACCTTCATATAGCCATGATCATTTTTCTCCTTCTTTAAATAATCAATACTCAAGTCTCCTATGGTGATTTGTATTTTTTTCATTTTGTGAGTGTGAGTGAATATGTTTGAGTGTGTGTGTGTGTGTGTGTGTGTGTGTGTGTGTGTGTGTGTGTGTGTATGTGTGTATTGTACTGGTCAGCTGGTACAAAGTCAAACAGTCCTCTGAGGGGGGAATGAGGATTATAGGAAACACAGAAGACTCAGAGACACAGGTTAGACATCGGGAAGGCTGTTCAGTCAGTACTATGGCAGCCCCCAGTTTCTCTTAGGCTTTATATAATTTGCAGTATTGGGGGAAACAAAGTTACAAGCCAGCAGAGACAATGGCTGACATACATTTGATATCTGTACCCATCCAGAGGCCTCCCTATTCCTCCTTGTTCCTTCCTCCAAGATTAACAAGACTGAAGCCTCCAAGATGAACAAGCCCCTCATCTTGAGCTTCAAGTATATCCCCTCTTACAGTTCCGTGTATCATCAGGCCAGGTAATCTGCAGTAGACCCTGGCCTGACTTGACTGCTTGACAGGTATAGGCTTTCACAGAAGCAGACAAAATGGCTCCCATCTGTGTGTGTGTGTGTGTGTGTGTGAATGTGTGTTTGCGGTTGTGTGTAGACCACACCACACATGGTCAGAGGAAAACTCTGTGAAATCCGTTCTCTTCTTCCACCTGAACCTTTTAACCTGCTGAACCATTTTACTGGGCTCCTCTAGATTTTTGGTACTTTTGATTATAGAAGTTTTTTTTTTTAAAAATCTATACCCAGAGCAGTTGATAGAGATTGTTATAGTTATAGGAATGCTGCTGCTTGGGTGGGTGTGTTTGTTTGTTTGTTTGTTTTCTCTCTGAGACTGTGAGTGGTAAGTGGGAAAACTTCCTGTAAAATAAGCTACAAGGATGGAAAGGGCCCTTAGGGGTTAAGAGAAAATGCTCAAGTGTACAACTCATAGGATACGTTTTAAAATAAATTTGAAAAACATGAAAATAATTTTGTCATGAAAGCAAATACACATCTGCAAAACAAAAGAGATGCTGTGTGATTTCTTTCCATGAACGACAGAACTAGGTAAACGCACCTTCCTGTTGTCAGTGTCCTCGTAGGACCCTGGGCAGCAGTGCAGGGCTGGCACTGTGTGACTTATTTTGAGCTGTGTAGCGATGCTTTGGGTGCATCTATTCTCCCAAAAGATTGGTAGAATGAATTATACTTATGGCTTATCTTTTTATGTAAGATCTTGAATAAAACTATATTAAAACAGAAGGGGCCACCTAGAAGTCTCAGTGGGAAAGGAAGTGTGCCACAAAGCAGGATGACCTGATCTACAAGGAGAGAGTGGACTCCTGCAAGCCTTTCTCTGATTTCCAGGACACTCAGGACCACCCTCCCCCACTCCCATCCCCCTACCCCAGCGCGCGCGCGCGCGCGCGCGCACACACACACACACACACACACACACACACACACACACACACACTCAAATAAACAAATACAAGCAACAAAATTTTAAAACTTACAGAAACCTAAAGATACTACCTTTAAAGTAATATTTTAAAATTCAGTTACTCCTTTGCTGATCAAAATTACCAGTAGGGCAGCTGAGATGTGGCTCAGCTGTTAAGGGCATTGGCTGGTCTTCCAGAGCATCTCCGTTAAACTCCCACATGGAACTATTGATTGTTGTATAACATTTTAAAAAATGCCTTTGGTGTTTGTATTTTATAGGGTGGTTTGATGTCAAGCCAACAGTGGGAGAAATCACAATTGACCGTCTTCCTGCCCATAGCTATAAGCGCAGATACAAGTCAAGAGGTTCAAAGGAAAAAGCTGCACAACCTTTATGTAAGTTTTGGTTTTAAGTTTTGTTGTTGTTGTTGTTGTTGTTTTTTATCTGCTGAACTTTTAAGACTGTTCCTTGACCATTTTAGAATAAGTTCAACTGTTAGATTGAACGTCACCTGGTTTGAATACAACCAGGTACTAACTTAGTGCTTCTTTACAAGTGGAGTGACATAGAAAAAGGTTTTCTTCCCACTGCACATTACATAAACCACCTGAGTTCTCATCTATTCTCAAGTGCATCTGCCTGAAATAAGGGAAGCTGCACCAAGCCCGAACCTTATTACCCAGGGAGTGAGCCAGTCCAGAGGTGACTGGAAGACACTTGGAGATCTAGACTTCCCAGAAGCAGAATGACAAGAGGACCCTTATTTAAACCTTGTCAACACGGAAACCTCTGAATTACAACAAACCTCATGCCATGAGAACAAGGTAGCCTGTTCCCAGCTATTGTGTAGCTAATCATTTAAGAAAGGCTTTCTTTTCTTTTCTTTTTTTTATGGCTGGAAAAATTGAAACTGTTTCTCTAGACACAAGAACATGTAATGGAATTCAAGTTTTTGTTTTGATAAACTACACAGGACGGACATAACTGAGCATCTTGCTTTCTGCTGGTTGTGACTTCCTTTGCTTTGTAGGAGAGGGTAATTGCCCCCTAACCAAGGTTCTTCTTATTTTTTTAATTTAATTTTTGTTTTGTTTTTCTTTTGAGACACCATCTTGTTTTATAGCCCAGGCTGGTCTTTAATTTATGCAGTATTCCTGCCTTACCTTTCTGAATGTCTGGGTTATAGGCATTTTCAACATACCTGGCTACAATGACTAATATATTGGCTTATTATACATTTTCACTTAAAAGATAATGCTTATCTTGAATATTCATTTACTGAGTACTGTATTTTATTTGACCATTCTAAAATATTAGCAGATTCATTACAGAACATACTTATTCGTGTTGGAACAAGTTTCTTTAAGTGCTAAATTTTAATGGGTAGGAGATATTCCTTGTTTCCATCAGATATGATAGAACGATCTCAATAGATCTATTAAAAAAGAATTATGACCTCTGGAAGCCTTTAATATACTAATATGTATTGTAATTAATTTTTAAAATATTTCAATCCTTTTAAAAACTCAAATTATTATTATATTATTAATTATTATTCAGTTTTGATTTGTTTAATGGCTTTGTAGAACAAGTAGTCTTCAGAGCCCAAATTGTAATATCCACACATGAGGCTGCCCATCAATCCCCTTAGTGGATCATCTACCTCAAACATACAACACTTTAGTATGTTAGAATCCAGCAGATGTGACACATGATGCTTCTTTGAAAAAAACATCCTGAGTTGCTCTCTGGATTCCTGAAATGCGTCTGTCAGCTTTCATAAGCCTACCACACGTGATTGAGAATTGTAATAAAGGCTTCAGCTTGGTAGGGCCGTCAGTAGGAACAGTATATACCTGGGAAGAAGAACCGGAAGGAATTATAGAATGGAATGAAGACCACAAGTGGAGTTTGGCTCCCTCCTCATCCCCTTGCTTCTTTTTCCTTATGGATGTTGGCTCTGACTTGGGATAGGAGAAGGTGGGAGGGAGCAGTGGATTCTCACCATGGTTTCCTTCCTGTGTAACAAAGAGAGGTAGCATACAAACTGCTGGACTTGACTACCTCCCCTCAGCGGGACACACATGAGTTAAGATTGGGCTGGAGGCAAGTCTGAAAAGCATTTTGTTAATTAGTGATTGATGGGGGAGGGCCCAGTCCATGGTGGGTGATGCCATCTCTGGGCTGGTGATTCTGAGTTCTATAACAAAGCTGACTGAGCAAGCCATGGAAAGCAAGCCAGTAAGCAACATCCTTCCATGGCCTGTACTGGCTAGTTTTGTGTCAACTTGACACAGGCTGGAGTTACCACAGAGAAAGGAGCTTCAGTTGTGGAAATGCCTCCATGGGATCCAGCTGTAAGGCATTTTCTCAATTAGTGATCAAGGGGGAAGGGCCCCTTGTGGGTGGGACCATCCCTGGGCTGGTAGTCTTGGGTTCTATAAGAGAGTAGGCTGAGCAAGCCAGGGGAAGCAAGCCAGTAAAGAACATCCCTCCATGGCCTCTGCATCAGCTCCTGCTTCCTGACCTGCTTGCGTTCCAGTCCCAACTTCCTTTGGTGATGAACAACAGTATGGAAGTGTAAGCTGAATAAAACCCTTTCCTCCCCAACTTGCTTCTTGGTCATGATGTTTGTGCAGGAATAGAAACCCTGACTAAGACAATGACCTCTGTAGCTAGCAGCTTCTTCTTCCAGGTTCCTGCCCTGCTTGAGTCTCTATTAATGAGGTGATATATAGAGCTGTGAACAAAATAAGCCCTTTTCTCTCTGAGTTACTCTGCTCATGCCATTTTATCACAACAATAAGATCCCTAACTAAGACAGCCTGACACTGAATTAACTGCCAAAAACAACCCCAAAAACCCAAAGGCTTCATTCTAACTGAATTGTCAAAGGATATGTCTGATTATGGTTATTTACTTTGGGAAACTCTAAAAGATCACCCAGGTACTTAGAAAAACTGAATGCCGAACTAGGCGAGGTGGTTTCTGTCTGTGTTTAAACCCATCACTTGTCAGAGTTTTAGGCCAGCTTGAACTACATAGTGAGAAGCTGTGTCTAAACAAATTAATCAGAAAGTAAAACATGAAAGAAGCAAGAAAATGAAAATGGCCTGTTCTCATTCCTGCAGAAAGCACTTCATGGAGAATGAGTGTTTGCTTTTCCCATTTGAAAAATGAATTGCTGCATATCCATCCTCATCTTGCCCTCCAGTGTTTCCATTAGTGACTCTCTAGGAGACCTTTTCAAAATGGCTTATGGACCTGAGGAAGGATACCCTCACTGTATGAGGCCAGTTTGAATCAGATGTTGAACACATACTATCAACTCTTAACTTTTCTCAATCCTGTCTTAGCTACTTAGATTCTTACTCTAGACACACAAGGAATACTGTGACTTTGATTTGGGTCATTTAATATAGGTAAACTCTTTTAAACATTTTATTGTCTTTATTCAAGCAATTCCAGTTCAGTTGCTTTGATGAAAAGGATACAAACTGTCTCTTCAAGCCCTATTAACTTTCATAAGCTGAAAGTTAATAAAAGGAGGAGAAACAAGTACTGCACTCCAGGAACTTTGCTGTTTAGGTTTGGTCACAATCTCCCTAAAGTTACAGGCTGTTCTCTAGAATACAGAATCCCAATTAACACTAAAACCAAGCTACTATTTTAAAAAGTTATACTCTTTAAGTTGCTGTATTTATTTACCTCAATCTTATCTGAAGGGATAATATAGGCAGATTTCTTAGTTGCCACTGGCCCATCATATTAGAATGGAATGACCTGGAGTCTGAGCACCCAGAATGGATGACAGAGTAATCAGAGCTCTATAAACTGTGGTATGAGCCACACATATTTGCCAAGGCTAAGTACAAAATCATGTCTCTGTTTGCTCAGCTGCTTTCTGAAGCAATATCTAAAAATACATGAGTCATATCAAATGCACCAAAATAAACCCTGGATATTTTTAGGGATTGCTGATAAATTTTGGAGGAGGAAACACACACACACACACACACACACATACACACACACGATATATGATTTAAACATCCTGTTTATTAATTCATTAATTATAACTGATGCACAGACTATTGTCATTATGAATATTAGAGAGATAGTGGTACAGATATTTCATAACCATGAATTAATTCTTTGTTACTTTAAATATCCCAGCAAAATCAGACAATGATGGCAATCCACGGAAAGAAATCCATGTGAAGCAAAGTGGAAATCCTTGTGAGAACATTGAAAACCTGTGACAAATGTGGAAGAGACAGTGAAGGACATGGAGGAAGTAGCTTAGAAGAAGTGATATCACTAATGTCTACCACAGTCTGAGTAAATAATGACCCACCCCAGTCTTGGATGTATTTAAATAATAAATAAATTGGTGTCTTAACCATAATTTATCTAGAAAGCATTACTTTCTTTTGTGTGTGTGTGACTCAACAAATAATTAGCTTGTAAGTAGGTGCATCAAGAAACCACTGAACACAGCCAAACTCTATGGATAAGAAAGCAGCAAGCTGGGACAAGTTGTTAGATTCCATAGGGGTAAATTCGGTGGAAGGACTCAAACACTGGACTAGCCAGGTGGGTAACCATGGGAACTCTGGAGACTGATCAGAAGCATTCAGATGCCAACTGCTGCTAGGGTCAGGAGTGTTCAAGTATGACCGCTCTGGTCAAGAATGTTCAGGCAGGGCTGAAGAGAGATGGCTCAGCTATTAAAGGCTAGGCTCACAACCAAAAATACAAGAGTGTTCAGGCAGCTGGTAGGGATTTTCTGAGAATGCTTCAGATTGTTGTTTCTCAGCAAAACCAAGCCTCCTGGGAAAGCCAGGCCCTGCCAGGACCTGGCTGACCTTCAGTACATGCCAGAAACATTAGTAAGTAAAAGTAGGTTTTAATGCCAGTAAGAAAAGGCTTGCCACTGAGAGCGACAGCAAGCAGGCAGAGAGAAAGCTTCCTTCTTCCATGTTCTTTATTTACACTGCCTGCAGAATCTTACTACCTTAAAGTTTGAGGATTACAAATGGGTCTACCCATTTCAAGTGATTTAATTAAGAAAATCTCTCATAAGTGTGCCCAGCCACTGGTGCTTTAGCTAGTTTTGGTTGTAGTCCAAGTGGCCAACCAGAATAGCCATTACAGGAGGCAAGCAAGAGACTCTTAGCTTCAGTAATCCCATCGACTGACAGGAGTACTTAATTGGAAAAGGGATGCATGTTTGGGCTGTAACAGACAGATCCATGTCTTTGACCCCATGAAGCTTAGAACTGTTGATGTATCGAGGGTAACAAGATATAGAGCCATCCATCCTGGGTAGACAGCATGTGAGTGAGAGACTTTCAAACCAACTCAGTTCCTCGGTAAGGTGGTCTGGATGATAAGGTCAGCTGAGTGAAGACACAAGTAGTATGTGCACTGAGAAAGTATCTTAAGTGAGTAAGATAAAGTAAGTAGTCAAGAGAGTGGGCTTGGGTCTACAGGAGGTAAATTTCCAAAAATAGGACAGTAGTACCTTTATTCAAGGGAGCTGAGGAAAATGGGGTACTGGGGCCTTCCATGTTTTCGAGGTAATAAGGTAAGAGGTAAGATTTGCCTCCGAGGAAAGTGACGTTCAGAAGAATTTCTGTCAGTGAGTTTTAATACATCGATTAGCCTTCTCTACCTTTCTGAGGACTAAGGGCAGTAGGGAACTGGAAGATGCCAGAGCTCTTGACACTAGCTGAGTGACTTGAGAGATGAATGCCAGGCCATTATCTGACTCTCTGCATCTAAGAAGTTGAAATATGACCAAAATGTTTGGTGAGGCGGAGATATACCACCTCTGTAGTCTTAGCCATAGTAGGGCAAGCTTCCACCCAATCCTGAGAAAGTATCTGCCACAGTAAGAAGATAAATGTTTTTTTTTTAAAATTAGGAAACAATATATGTGAAATCTGCCAGTGTTCCCTAGAAAGACTACCCCCAAACTGATGTGTATTAAACGAAGAAGTGGTTGCAAAGCTCCCCGTGGGAAAGTGTGGGTGCAGTGGGTGGGCTTTCCTGAGCAATGGCCTTAAGAAGACCAGGAACGCTGATGTGGAAGAGGGGTGGGAGAGAGCAGTGAAGAGGTCAAGGCCCACTATGAAAGGGCATGTGCATATCTGTCAGGAAGGGCTTTGCCTGAACATCAGGGAGAAAAAGTATCTGTTTTGTATCTGAGGCCTGCCCCAGGAGCCTGCAATGGCTCCCATGGGCTGGAGAGCTTTTTGTTGGGACTCAGAGTAGGTGGGAGTTAAGTTTGGAGGGGCCAAGAAGAAAATGGAGCAGAATTGGTAGGTGTGATGTTTTCTCTATGCTCAGACTAGGGAGTGACACTTTTAGAAGGTGTGACCCTTTTTGAGTAGGTGTGTGGCCTTTTTGGAGTGGCACTGTGGTTATGGGCTTTAAGACCCTCATCGTAGCTGCCTGGTAGCAAATATTCTGCTAGCAGCCTTCAGGTGAAGATGTAGTACTCTCAGCTCCTCCTGCACCATGCTTGCATGGACACTGCCATATTCCTGCCTTGGTGATAATGGACTGAACCTCCGAACCTGTAAGCCAGCCCCAATTAAGTGTTTTTGTAAGAGTTGCCTTGGTCATTGCATCTGTTCCCAGCAGTAAAACCCTAACTAAGACAATAGGGGTGTTTGCTGATGTCCTTGGTGGTTTTATTAAGGAAATCATTTATTGGTAGGGGCCTAAGGACCTCAACAGTGAGCAACTATCACCTGTTCGGGAAGGTAAGAGGCTTTCAGCCGATTTAGAATATGAGGCTCATTAATAATATATACTTTAATAAATATTCTCTTGGTGATGAGATATCCTATCTCCTGACAGATAGAAGCATGGTGGTATAGAATATATACCACCAAACATATATGTAGAATCTGTGTATATGTTGCTGGTCTTGCTTTGTGCCAGCATGAGGGCCCTAGTAAACACTCTGAGATCTTCCTTCTGAGAATAGTGCCTGGGGTTAAATGGTTAGATTTTCTGACCTGGTCAGAAGATAGTGTGGCATAGCCTGTTTTACAGGAGCCAGAGAAGCTGAGAGATGAGCTCCAATTTATAAACTAGGTATGATAAGTATGTAGTACAGGAGAGATAGAGAATTTTGGAATGTTTTAAGGCAAGTCAAGTGATTCTAAACAGGACTGTGTAATTGTAGCCGTGTTTGGAAGAAGTGTAGCCAGATTATGATGGGGGCTGAGAGTCAAGGAAAATGTTGGGGTTTTCTGGAAAGGTGATATGAAAGAGTTGGAGTTTGGAGGTAAAATATAAAGTAGAGGAAGGTAAGGTAGAAACATTTTTTTGAGTGGGAGTAGGTCTTTGAGCCTGTGAGAGGAGATGACAGGGAGAGAAAGAGAGAGATGCCAAAAATGAGTTTAGATGCATCTTGGAATAGTATGGGAGGCTACTACTTGTGCCCATAGGCAGGGTAGCCACCCCCTAATGTTTATGTATAGCTGTTTGGAAAGATAGGTATCAGGGACAAAGGTGAGTCCTCTCATCTGTCCAAAGACTACCGGAGCCATTCCCCAATTTTTAGTAGTATAAATAGTAAATGGTTGATAAAGGCCTGTGAGAGGCAAATCAGGAACCTGTAGGAGTGTGTCTCAGAGGTAAGAAAAAGGTAAGCTTGAGGCAGGTTTAATTATGTCCATAGCCTCAGATAGCACCCTTAGCCCCAGTAGAGGGGCCAAGTGAGAAGAACAAAGTTGAGAATTCAGGCTCTGAGGGAGGAGAGACTCTCATCCTTAATGGTGGGAAGAGAAAGAGACTTCAGGTACTACCTGAGATCAAGAGTGACCTGGAGAGCCAGTGGAGAGCAGAAAACCTATGCACTTGACATGACAGATATAGAGTTGAGCCTTGGAAAGAGAGACCATATATCCTTGCCTCCCCAAGATCTGAGGAGTTGAATTGTATGCTATTGTAACAGCAAGAGTAAGGGGCTACAGAGTAGGAGGTCATCTACATACTGAATATGTCCTATGGGTGACAGGCTAAGAGAAAGGAGGTCAGTGGCTAGAACCTGGCCAAAAAAGTAAGGGGTATTGTCCAAATCCCTGGGGTAGGACAGCACATGTCAGCTGGGACACTGTTCCCAGTCTGGATCCTCTCCAATAAAAGCAAAGATATTATATGAGTGTGGGTCTAGAGGAATAGTGGGAAAGGCCTCCTTAAGATCCAAGAAGTAAGAAGCAGAGGAGGAAATATGAGAAAGTAGAGTACAGGGGTTAGACACAACTGGTAGAGAGGGAGAGCCATTATGTTAATGATCCTGTGGTTCTGAACAAGGTTTAAGATGCCATTTAGATAGGATTAAGAATACCTTTACTGAAAAGGTATTGCATGGTAAGTATAAGAACTTGTCTATATTTTAAGGAGATAAGGTATTAAGGGTGACAGGGAAGGAGGCAGAGTCTTGGAGTAAGATCCTATGGGGGAAAATGGGAGGCAACTGAAGGAGAGGATGTGTCCCACTAAATAGGATTGACAAAGGATTCTGAAAGGGCATGAGCTGAGGAATTAGGCTTTGTTGGTGGGAGGAGAAGCTCCCCAATGGCCAGAAGGAGGAAGAGCTCTAGGAGGGGTCCATTGAGTGAAAGGAGAAGGAGAACTGTAGCTTAGCTATGATGATGTATTAGCATAGTTGGGACAGCTAATCACAGTGAGGAAGGAATGCATAATTAGGTGACCACAGAGAGCAGAGAAGTGGGACAGTAGCCCACAGTAGGCTAGTGGGGGCAGCTGTCAACACCCACAACAGAGACCTGAGAGGATTTTTACCAGAGTCAGTGGGAAATATAGACCAAGTGATCCCAGTATGGATCATTACTGACAGATACTTACCTACTGTTTGGACAGTTCCCTGGGATCTTCTGTAGTTATCTTGATAGTATCAGTGGGAGGATAGAGGCAGGACAAGGTCCCAGGGCCATGTCAATCTTTGGTCTGTGGAGGAGGAACTTGGTGAATTGTTCTACCTTGATGAGACAAAGAGGGACAATGAAACCCTCACTGTCCTGTCCTTCCACAGATCCAGTGCCTGGTGACAGATGAGATGAGGGACAGTTCTTTTATCCTAGCATTGAAAGCAGACCCTGTGTAGATGTCTCTGCTGCCCTATCTTTGGTGGTGAAGGCCTCAGGGCCACTGCCAGAAACCTGGTATTTCTCTCTATCATATGAGGTCTTTTCTGTCATTTCCTGTTTCTCCCTTCTATTAAACACTTTAAATGTCTTAGTCAACAGATCTCTCTGAAGGGGTTGAGGGCCTCCCACTAGGCCCTTCAGTTTCTTTCCAATGTCAGGGCATGACTGAGAGAGAAAGACATACTGTGGGCAACCATGCCCAGCTGAGAGTTTAGATCTAGTTTAGTAAAATACAGAGGAGCCTTTGTGAGTCTGGCAAGAAAATCCAAAGGTTTTCATCAGGCGTCCATGTAACCTCTCTCAATGAGTCAATTTTGACCACTTTATGGGAAGCCCTTTGAAGCCAGAAAGCAGATAATCCTCTTGTCCCAGGCTGCCCTGTCAGGGGCTCAATTTTCTGCATTGAACTGGTAGTTCCAGTGTGTAGGGGGGTCAGCATGAGGAACAGCAACTGTCTTTTCTGGGGCCTGGAGCACTCCCTATTGCAACAGAACTTCTCAATTTCAGAACGCTTTTTCATGGGAATAGAAGATACCATGTGTTGTGAATATTGATGATTAAGTACCCTCCTGTTTTATAGCAATTTCAGAGTACTGAGCAGTCATCACTCTTCTGGAACAATCCAATGAAGTGATTTTCCAAGAGTTTTGAATGGGTTAATAAGTTAAATGTTTAGGCCTTTATATTTTATGACACTGGACTAAACTATTCTCTATATTGTGTTTGTAGGAGTGAGATCTCTGCTCATCTTAGTAGGGAGCTGTGTCACATTTGTCTGTAATGATAGCAATTGTATTAATTAAGATAAGGGGCTTATAATAAATGTGTATGTATAGAGCTCAATGATAAGGAAATGTTGCCGTCTGTCTCAGTAATATATACTATATTTATTCTGAATATATTTCAACTGTGTAAGCACATATGTCTTGAAAGTATAGTACAATAAACATTTAACAGTAGTCAACTACTACTGATTCACTAAAATTGAAATGCTAAATTTACAAATAATTTATGAGAATTTGACTGGAGGATTTGTTTGCTTTAAAGCCAAAGTGCACATTTTCTTGTTATAAGGAAATTCAAAATACTGTCAGTAGACATCCGGGCACCTTCCCTGCCAGAGGAGAGGTGTCTGCCCCATCCAGGAGGGTTTTGCTGGAGCACATGGGGGAGCCATCTTGGTTCCTGGATCCCTCAGAGTCTAGTCTGTGCAGGTAAGAGTGCTGACTACAGGGATAGGCAGAAGTGACACAGCTTCTGGAACAGACCCTATTTCAGGCCTTCATCTTCTGCCAGGAGATAGGTCCGAACACCAGATATCTGTGCACCTTCCCTGCAAGAAGAGAGCTTGCCTTCAGAGAGTACTCTGACCACTGAAACTCAGGAGAGAGGTCCCAGGTCTGCTGACAGAGGCTAACAGAATCATGGGAGGAACAAGCTCCAAACAGAGACAACTATAACAACTAACTCCAGAGATTACCAGAAGGTGAAAGGCAAATGTAAGAATCTTACTAACAGAAACCAAGACCACTCACCATCATCAGAACCCAGCACTCCCACCTCAGCCAGTCCTGGATACCCCAACATACCCCAAAAGCTAGACTCAGATTTAAAAGCATATCTCATGATGATTGTAGAGGACATCAAGAAGGAATTTAATAACTCACTAGAGAAATACAGGAAAACACTGCTAAAGAGTTACAAGTCCTTAAAGAAAAACAGGAAAACACAACCAAACAGGTGATGGAATTGAACAAATCTGTACAAGACCTAAAAAGGGAAGTAGAAACAATAAAGAAAACCCAAAGTGAGACAATGCTGGAGATAGAAACACTAGGAAAGAAATCTGGAAACATAGATGCAAGCATCAGCAACAGAATACAAGAGATGGAAGAGAGGTGCAGAAGATTCCATAGAGAACATGGGCACAACAATCAAAGAAAATGCAAAATGCAAAAAGATCCTAACTCAAAACATCCAGGAGATCCAGGACACAATGAGAAGACCAAACCTATAGATAATAGGAGTAGATGAGAATGAAGATTTTCAACTTAAAGGGCCAGCAAATATCTTCAACAAAATTATAGAAGAAAACTTCCCAAACCTAAAGAAAGAGATGCCCATGAATATACAAGAAGCCTACAGAACTCCAAATAGTCTGAACCAGAAAAGAAATTCCTCCTGACACATAATAATCAGAACAACAAATGCACTAAATAAAGATGGAATATTAAAAGCAGTAAGGGAAAAAGGTCAAGTAACATATTAAGGCAGGTCTATTAGAATTACACCAGACTTCTCACCACAGACTATAAAGCCAGAAGATCCTGGACAGATGTTATGCATACACTAAGAGAACAGAAATGCCAGCCCAGGCTATTATACCCAGTCAAACTTTCAATTACCATAGATGGAGAAACCAAAGTATTCCATGACAAAACCAAATTCACGCAATATGTTTCCACGAATCCAGCCCTTCAAAGGATAATAACAGAAAAAAACCAATACAAGGATGGAAACTATGCCCTAGAAAAAGCAAGAAAGTAATCTTTCAACAATTTTAAAAGAAGACAACCACAAGAACAGAATGCCAACTCTAACAACAAAAATAATAGTAAGCAACAATTACTTTTCATCTCAGAAGATGGAAAGATCTCCCATGCTCATGGATTGGCAGGATCAATATAGTAAAAATGGCTATTTTGCCAAAAGCAATCTATAGATTCAATGCAATCCCCATCAAAATTCCAACTCAATTCTCAACGAATTAGAAAGGGCAATTTGCAAATTCATCTGGAATAACAAAAAAACCTAGGATAGCAAAAATTCTTCTCAATGATAAAAGAACCTGTGGTGGAATCACCATGCCTGACCTAAAGCTGTACTACAGAGCAATTGTGACAAAATTGCATGGTACTGGTATAGCGACAGACAAGTAGACCAATGGAATAGAATTGAAGACCCAGAAATGAACCCACACACCTATGGTCACTTGATCTTTGACAAGGGAGCTAAAATCATCCAGTGGAAAAAAGACAGCATTTTCAACCAAAGCATGCTGGCATAACTGGTGGTTATCATGTAGAAGAATACGAATTGATCCATTCTTATCTCCTTGTACTAAGGTCAAATCTAAGTGAATCAAGGAACTCCACATCAAACCAGAGACACTGATACTGAGGAGAAAGTGGGGAAAAGCCTCGAAGATATGGGCACATGGGAAAAGTTCCTGAATAGAACAGCAATGGCTTGTGCTGTAAGATCGAGAATCGACAAATGGAACCGCATAAAATTGCAAAGCTTCTGTAAGCCAAAAGACACCGTCAATAAGACAAAAAGACCACCAACAGATTGGGAAAGGATCTTTACCAATCCTAAATCAGATAGGGGATTAATATCTATTATATATAAAGAACTCAAGGTGGAATCCATAAAATCAAATAACCCCATTTAAAAATGGGGCTCAGAGCTGAACAAAGAATTCTCACCTGAGGAATACCAAATGGCTGAGAAGCACCTGACAAAAATGTTCAACATCCTTAATCATCAGGGAAATGCAAATCAAAACAACCCTGAGATTCCACCTCACACCTTAGTCAGAATGGCTAAGATCAAAAATTCAGGTGACAGCAGATGCTGGCAGGGTGTGGAGAAAGAGGAACACTCCTCCATTGTTGGTGGGATTGCAAGCTTGTTCAACCACTCTGGAAATCAGTCTGGCAGTTCCTCAGAAAATAGGACATAGTCCTACCGGAGGATCCCACAATACCTCTCCTGGCATATATTCAGAAGATGTTCCAACTGGTAAGAAAGACACATGCTCCACTATGTTCATAGCAGCCTTATTTTTAATAGCCAGAAGCTGGAAAGAACCCAGATATCCCTCAACAAAGGAATGGATACAGAAAATGTGGTACATTTACACGATGGACTACTACTCAGCTATTAAAAAGAATGAATTTTTCGAGGCCATCCTGGTCTACAAAGTGAGTTCCAGGACAGACAGGGCTACACAGAGAAACCCTGTCTCGAAAAACCAAAAAAAAAAAAAAAAAAAAGAATGAATTCATGAAATTCCTAGGCAAATGGATGGACCTGGAGGGTATCATCCTGAGTGAGGTAACCCAATCACAAAAGAACTCACATGATATGTACTCACTGATAAGTGGATATTAGCCCAGAAACTTAGAATACCCAAGATACAAGATACAATTTGTAAAACACATGAAACTCAAGAAGAACAAAGACCAAAAAAGTGTGGACACTTTGCCCCTTCTTAGAATTGGGAACAAAACACCCATAGAAGGAGTTACAAAGTATGGAGCTGAGAGGAAAGGATGGACTATCTAGAGACTGCCACACCCAGGGATCCATTTCATAATCAGCTTCCAAAGGCTGACACCATTGCATACACCAGCAAGATTTTGCTGAAAGGACCCTGATATAGCTGTCTCTTGTGAGGCTATGCTGCTGCCTGGCAAACACAAAAGTGGATGCTCACAGTCAGCTATTGGATGGAACAAAGAGCCCCCAATGTAAGAGCAAGAGAAAGTACCCAAGGAGCTAAAGGGATCTGCGACCTTATAGGTGGAACAACAGTATGAAATAACCAGTACCCAGGAGTTCGTGTCTCTAGCTGCATATGTAGCAGAAGATGGCCAAGTTGGCCATCATTGCGAAGAGAGGCCCATCGGTCTTGCAAACTTTTTATGCTTCAGTACAGGGGAACACCAGGGCCAAGAAGTGGGAGTGGGTGGGTAGGGAAGTGGGGGGTAGTAATGGGGACTCTTGGGATACCATTTGAAATGTAAATGAAGAAAATACCTAATAAAACACAAAACAAAACAAAACAAAACAAAACAAAACAAAACAAAACAAAACAAAACAAAACAAAAACCCAAAGAAACTCAGGCAGCAGGGAGCTCTGGGGTATACTTCATCAAACATACCCAAAACATAAAAAAAAAAAAAAAAAAAAATTACTGTCAGTGTTCTAATGAAATCAGAATCCTGAACACATATGGGCAATGTCACAGAATATCCATACGTGTATATTTATATGACTATATACTTTGAGTGACATTTATACAACGGAGTACTTCATGTAATTTGCAGGCAAATGGATGGAACTAGAAAATATATCCTGAGTGACTCAGTCACAGAAGAACACATGTGGAATGTACTCACTGGTAAGTGGATGTTAGCAAACCAAAACAAACAAAAACAAATCCAATCTTGGAATACCCATGATGTGATAAATTTTTAAGTGACACAATTTGAGTACTGAAGTACTTTAGTTAATGTGAATCAATCTCATATATTTTGAAGGCATTATTCTATTTTAACTGAAATAGATTCATCTACTTCCTTCTTCCTGATTTTGTGCTCTGAATAAATATAAATAACATAAATGAATAAAAATTATTTTATAAAATGTACTCAATATTTCAAGTAGCATCCTATTTACAAACAGAAATTTATTTGCAACTAATTTCTATAAAGGATCATATGGGAGATTGCTGAATTGCAAATCATCTGTCTATTCCATACATTTTGTTATTTCAAGATATTGATTGAAACATTCATTAAATATCTTCTCTATATATGTATATATGTTAACAACTCTTTCACATGATGTCCTATTTTATGTGTTTCAGAGTTTTAACAATACAGTATTTTGTCGATATCCATGTCTGTTGAAACCTATCTGCTTTGCAGAGTGTTTAGATTTTATAATTCATTAAAACTTCCTTCTAAATGTAAATAATACCATTTATCAATAGGATATATATTTTTCTTTAGAATTATATATTTTATTTTTGAAATTAACAAAATTTAATATTATTCCCTCTGTCTTCCAAGTATCAAACCACCTCCCAACCTGTTATTCTTAGACAACCAAAATGAAGGTTATAAATACCCCGAATTTCCTTTTTACAAAACTACGAAGTGTGCAGAAAAATTTTCAGTCAAAATGGATTGAGTCGTATTCCAGTTCCTAAAGGTGAGAATGGATTCACCTTTGCCCACATCAGAGCGTCATTCAAAGAAATAGTTGATTTTCCATCTTCTAGGAAATACACAGGACCCTGTGTGCAGAGTTGAGAAAAGAGAAGATGAGACTAAAAATTTGCAGCATTGACTTAAAGTTTCAGAAGCAATCACCACACTGAGAAACTACTGTGCAGTTAGGCATTGCTAGTAGGAAATTCAGTAACATAAGAAGAAAAAGAAACGTTTTTTTCTTAAATGCTACCAACTGTGAAATCATCTTCAAATACCTCATTAATGTTCTAATATTCTGTGGTGGCTGTTAAAATTATATTAGAAATTATATTTAAAATTATATATAAATTTATATGAAAATTATATATAAAATTATATCTTTATGCTAAAATTTTAATTCTTTGTATACAGCAGTATTACCAACCACAATAAATATTATTAATTCTTTTTTTTTGTTTTTTGTTTTTTTGTTTTTTTTTGAGACAGGGTTTCTCTGTATAGCCCTGGCTGTCCTGGAACTCACTTTGTAGACCAGGCTGGCCTCGAACTCAGAAATCCGCCTGCCTCTGCCTCCTGAGTGCTAGATTAAAGGCGTGCGCCACCACACCCGGCATATTATTAATTCATTAATTGCCACAAAGTTAGCTTCTTTTATGAAAACACACTGTGAAATAACAGACTGAGATTCTGTTCATTTTATTAGTTTTGTTTTGTTTTGTTTTGTTTTTTCTGAGACAGGGTGTAGTCCTGGCTGTCCTGGAACTTACTCTGTAGAGCAGGCTGGCATTGAACTCAATAGTTTTGTAGTTGATGTTGGTGTGGCTGGGAAGTAACTAAAGACAGAAACTTGGATCCTTCTCTATAGAAGAAGAAGTAGATATTGCTCTACATGTGTGTGATTTAAAATTATACTCTGTCATCTGGCCTGAGAGACTATAACTTAGTCTCATCAGTTATTAGCATACTCCGAATAGTTCTGAGAAGTCAATATGTCTTAGCTCTTAGGAGAAAAAGCATGATGTTAAAAAAAAAAAATCAGTAAGTCATAAGAGCACTACAATTTTTGATTAGGCTCCAGATTTATCAAGTTCTGGTTATGAATTTTAATGCCATGCTTTATTTTATTTTATTTTTTTTTGCAGTTTATTTTTGGAGTTGGCAAAGTTAATCATTAGTTAACTTCATGTTAAGTCCTTGAGATTCACAAACACAAATACATTAGTTTCACATTAAACACATTCTAGGAGGGTAATACTTAATCTACATTAGGTATGTGTGCCTGAGATAATTAGTAGATCCTTTTGTGGATATAGGCCTGTGTGAAGAAAAACAAAACTCAGCTGGTATCTACTGTTTTTTTTGGCTATCCTGTGTGGAGTAAAAGGGGCCGTGTGGAACAGGGATTAGATAGTCCATGAGACCAGAAACTGACTTTTAGACTTCCAAAGTTTCATGATTTACTACAAACCTACTGAGTTCACTGAATTGGTTTTTGTTTGTTTGTTTGTTTTAATCTTTAAGCACAAGTGAACGGTATGTGTGTGCACAGTTATGTGTCGTATGCTTTGAAGATTATTGTGCTCTTGAGAGTCTGGCTTACAATTGGTTGGCAAGCTACAGGCAGGGTTTGTATTAACAACCAGGGGCTCTATGTCTTTTGAGTGACTGGACTCATTGGCCTAACATGTCAGCATAATAAGTATGTTTTAAATATTATATTAGAACTGTGAGGCTCTGTCCATTACAAGTACAAAACACTGGCAGGAGGAGCACACTGTGACAGATCGTGCTAACTCACTTTGTGAAACTTAGCTTTGTTATCTCACAGTGACAACTACTCCAAGGTAATAAAGACTTCTCTGATTCTGCGAGATAGCAATCTCCTTGGGTGATACTCAGAGGCTGTAAGCATAATTGCTCCTCATTAGTTTGACTGCACATTAAAGAGTGTTCTTTGGGAATTAGTTATCCTCTGTGATGAATCACAGTGAATTTTAATTGCTGAAAGTTCAGTAAACAATGCAAGGACACTTGATGTATCTGTAGTATGCATCAATTAGTTTTATTTCATCGTGTTTATGTTATGCAAATGGAAACTAGAAAGTAAATATAATCTTCTCTGATAAAATCAGTGTAATTGTTGATTATTTAACTTACTTTTCATTAAGTTATGACATTTATTTACTTTAAAACATCTTTGTCGCTATACATATATGTAAATAAGTTGCTACTAAATGTATTACGCCATTGCTTCAGTAATAATAGCTCAGTGATCATCTCTCTGGATGTATTTTAAGGGAAAAAAGATCATGTGTATTATCAAGGAAGCACTAAGGGCAATATTTTCTTACTGGAATCTTTACATTCGCCAAGTTCATTGAGTTTATATTTGTTTTAAGGTACCATTAACAAGCTTATAATAGAAAGATAAAGTTAATGTCTGATAGTAGATTGTACCTGGATTTTTAGTCCAGTAAGACAAGAGATGTGAATGTCTGAATGGCTTGGAAGATTTGATCCAGTCACATAATCTGGTCCAGTAATTCCTTTGAGTGGCTCTTCTTTCAGTCTCTTTAATAAAGTTTCATAAACTGTTCTTTGTGAGTCAGAAGGGGGTGTATATGGAGAATCTTCTGATGATCTACATTTTAAATAAACATTTGTGCTTTATTTTCTATAGAATTATAGAATTATTGAGATTTAGTTGAGAAATGGTCTCTGATTAGTTCATTATCTTTTACAGATGGAGGCAAATCAATTTAAATTTAAATTATAAAAAAACAAAACTATCCCAGTGGGATCCACCCACCATCTGAGTCCAGACAACCTGGGACACAGCCTGCAGAGGTGAGTTGCTCATGGTCCCTTGAGCCCCATTGTCTAGCTCTCGTCTCACTCTTTGGTTCAGAGGAGCCTTGTGGGACACCAAGAGCATCAAGCTTTTCGGTATAAAGCTTCAGGAGCCCCATAACTAACCGGCTTAGAACCCTGCCCCACCAATCTCATCCCAGTCCCATCTATAGACCATCCCAGTTGGGTCTTCTTGGAACTGTTTGCAAAGGTGAGCTGACTAGTCCCTTGAGGTCCATTGTCTATCTCTGGGCTTGCTTTTTGGTCCTGAGGACTCTTGTAGGACCCTAAGAACCTCCCACTTTACATGGAGGCCTGCAGAGACCTCACGAACTACCATCTTGGTACATTACCCACCAATCCCTTGCTATTGGGGTCTGCCTGAGGCTCAGCCAGCAGACGCAGATACCCTGATCTCCATTGTCTTATCTATGACTTCCCCACCCTTCCCAAGAAGTACTGCTGCCATCAGGATCATTCAGCTAACACCAGGGAAAAGAGATGCCTAAAGGACAGCATAAGAATACAGTCAACAAGACCCAGGGTTTTATGACACCACCAGAGTACAGTTATCCTATTATAACAAACCCTGGATATCCTAATGAAACTGAATCACAAGAAGAAGATTTTAAATCTAATCCTATAAAGATGATAGAGGCCTTTAAAGCAGACATGAATAAATCCCTTAAGGAAGTACAGGAAAATACATTCAAACAGGTAAAAGCAAAACTACAGTCTACAGATTGGAGAAAGATCTTTACTAACCCTACATCTGACAGAGAGCCAACATCATATCATATATATATTTACTTTCTGCATTTGAAGGTTAGGTTGTATTCACTCACTGTTTGGCCGACTGTGTGCAAGCTCTCCATGCATCCAGCTCCTCAGAGAGATGCTCAATTTTTAATGGTACTGACACCACTCGTCGTTTTAAGAGCTGACTGAAACATGAGAAAGAATTGTCATCTGGCTTAACAGTAAAACATCAGACAACACAAACAAACTAACAACTGAAATTTTATCTATGATGATTGTTCAATAGTGTGTGTGTGTGCATACATTTATGTATACATTGGCATATATCTGCTTACTTACATTATTATCCTTTAAGTCCCTGGGAACTCTAATATGCTCAAGACATGTGGTTGGAATAATGACCTGCGTAGTGTATGGAGCATGGTGAGAGAAGAAGAGCACTACTGAACATCAGCAGTGAGGTAGAACAGCTCATCAGGACCCTGACTTAAGTCTGGATAACAGAATATAATGGTACTATTAGAAGAATGAGAAAAGGACTAGATCTGAGAGGCTCGTTTTACAGCTGAGGATACTGAATTTAAGGCTGGAGCATGGTGCAGGTTGCTAGACTAGACTCACACATCAGGAACTTTGAGATTAGATTGTGTCTGAACATGAAAATGAGTTGTCTCCAAAAGGATGACAGGCAAAGCTCAGAAGTAAGGTTCCTGTACAAGTGACCTGGCTCACCATCACCAGCACACATGCACATGCACACATAAACACACACACACACACACACACACACACCACTTACAAATGAACCTTCTGTAGAACAAATATTAGAACACAGAGAGGAGAGTGAAGATAAGAAATGAGGCCAGAGGACAGGAAATAAGAGGGGAAAGGAAGTGTCAATTAAATAGAACATAGCAATGGGAAGCTGGACATTTAAGTGCATTAAGAAAATGAAAATAGGCTGTAGGACATAACAGGGAGTAATTATCACAAAGAAAGCCATGAGGACTGGAAAGATGGTTCAGTGGTTAAGGGCACTGGCTGTTCTTCCAAAGGACCAGAGTTCATATCCTAGCACCCACTTGGCAGCTCACAATTGTCTGCAGCTCCAAGATCTGACACTCTCATATAGACATACATGCAGGCAAAACTCCAACATACATAATGTAAATGTAAATAAAGGAAAAACCCCTAAAACTGAGACCTTTTAAAGTTCTCTTTCTTATTTACTGAGTTCTCTTTAATGCAGGCATATTCTGTGAACTCTCTCCTACCTTACACATAGAAACTCTTGCTTTTATTCTTTGCCTTTTTGCTTCCTAGTTCCTGAGGTTGTCTCAGTTTGATTGTAGGTTGATGTGGAATTCTCCATGTAGTCCAGGCTGGTCTTGAACCAGCAAGAATCCCTTTACCTCAGCATCCCATGCTGAGTTTGCAAACATGAACTGCCACTCTAGTCTGTTAGCTATTTATTATTAATACTAACTTTTTTGTTTATTGAGACTAGATTTCTCTCTGTAGCCTTGGATGTCCTCAAACTCACTCTATAGACCAGGCCAGTCTCGAACTCAGAGATCCACCTGCTCCTGCCTCTGATGGTCTGCAATTAAAGGTGTATGCCACCACCATCCAGCTTATTAACACTAATTTAAGAGAGCATTTTTCTCTCACTTGTCATCAGTGAGGTCACACAAACTGGACAGATTCAACATTATTTTGATGGTAGTGATACAGGCTACTGTTGAAGTACAGTTTGTTGACTGTACAGAAATAAACTTTCTTGAATATCTGGTGGTAATGCTTATTGCTTAGGTTGTACTATGTAGCAGCAGCATCTTCTTTACCAGTTGGTTAGGAATAAGAAAGCCTTTCATTCCTCTCAGTCTCCTATCTTCTGTAAAAGATACTCAGGAAAATGTTCTTCCCTAGATAATAAGCATCAAGAATCAAAAGGTTGCACACACTACCATTTAGCAAGTTAATAGGCTTATAAATTAATTTTCAGGAAATATTTTGTGAATTCGTTTATTCACTAAATCATACTTGTGAAATCATGTGTATCTTGTTAAGCAGAGAGATGGGTTAGAAATGGAGATCCCTTGGATCAGCTTTGGGTATGTTTTTTTTTTTTTTTTTGATGAAGTAAGTTAAGGATAATGGATAATGAGTGACGTTTAACAAGCTGCTAGAGAATGTAGATGTTTAGCTAACAGGTTATAAAAGACCATCTGAGGTGAATATAAAATACTAACTTCTTTACTACTTATGAATGTCTTTCACTTGAATATTTCTGCCACAGAGATTGAGAGCTAATCTATATGGCTTCCTGTATTTTAACAGTGGTGCTATGCAATGTTGGAAGTGAAGTGTAGGTGTGAGACTTTTAGTCCACACCATGAGGACCTGTGGACTGAAGTAGACCTTACGATCCCCTTTTATGTCCTCCCTAGACAGCAGACATGTTATGTAGAGGGAAAGAGCTAACAGTTCCAAAGTCAAAGTCAAAGTCAAAGTCAAAAAAAAAAAAAAAAAAAAAGGAAGGATCCAGGTCTTTGGTGGAATTGCTGGACCACTTTATGAGATCTGGGATGCCTCTCTGATGTGTCCTGATAGGCAAACGTCAACAAGTCCTATGTATTTAACTTTCCATTAGAAGCTCTGTCATTTGTAGCCTGGTGCATTCAGCACTCACAATCATATATATGCTTTCCTGGAGAGCTCATGCTGAGTGAGCAAGTGGACTCACAGAATAATATATTCAGTGCCTGTGACCTTCTTCGAGACGTTTATCTTAGTAAAGGGAATTTCTCAGTGAAGTGTTTTCATTTTTACCTCGTGTACTCATAAAGCGAGGGAACAATGCTTTGATACTGTCTCCTGATAGCCAGCAAGGCACCAATGTAACCACATAATATAAGTAATTCATTTCGAGCCCTGAAAAAGAATATATTTATTTTTAAACTTTACAATTTGAAGCACAGGACACAATTCTCTTACATAATTCAAACATGCCTATTCATATTCTTATAGATGATATTTACAAAATACATTTAGAAAGTTTTATGAAATTAGAGGGAATGATTTATTCATTAGCTAAAATTTAATTCATAATTTTTATTCCAAAATTAATCATATAACATAAATTATAATTTAAAGCAACTATCTTTACACAGCATTTAGCTCTTGTCTACCTGCATATATTTAATTCTTTTGTATTTTAATGCTCAAACCTGAGTTCTTACACAGAGCAAGCACCCTACTGTTCATAGTTAATTTGCACCCTGAGGCCACCCCTGCCTTTCTCTTCTTGGCATTTATTTCTAAGTAATTGCTTTTTATCAGATTTAGGAACTTATGACACATTATGTCAACTCTAGGAAAGGACCAGCGAAATCAGTTTTGTTTCCTGCAGGGTGAACTCGGCAGTATTCCAGGCTGTTTCATTGCAAATCTCTCTCACAAATTAGCCTCAACTCTCTAAAGACTTTAGTTGTATTAAAAACAACACTCCTAATGGTCCTTGAGTTTTAGGATGGTGTCATTTTCTGTTTACCAGCACCTGTAAATCTCTCTCATTTAGGCTTAGTATGATTTTTATGTACAATAGATATTGAATAAATATGACCCTTAGTTTCTTATGAACCCCATGCCTATAACTGTCTACATGTTTTAAGCTCAGTCTTTTTTGAACAGAAATGAAACTACAGACATGTATACACATAAACAAACACATGCTAGCTGTTGTTAATAGTTACTGTTCATTTCAAGTTCACTTTATTGTCCTCTCTTGTTATTATTGTCACAACAAAAGCAATAATGGAAAGTATAATTTGTTTGTAAGTTCAGCTACCTAACATGATCCTATTTCTTGATTTGAACACCAAAACTAAAATTGCCACTTGAAATATAATACTGGACATTTCCATATCTTGAAGAAAAGTACTTACTCAGTGCACGTATGTAAGAGTAATTTTTCAGTACGGATATAACTCATCAGGTCAAGCACTGGGTAAACAGTATCTAGAGTCCAGTTTGAGTTACTGATACATCCTGGAAAACCAAACCAAATGAAATTCAAATGAAAATGTATTTTACGTTACAGTGTAAAGTTTTGTCCATCCAACTTTTAAAAATTACATAATCAACTCTTTGTCAGTTAATCATAATTGTGTATTCTGTATCACAAACTATTGGTCCATCCATGGTCTCTAGGTCTTCCCATAACATAAAATCAGGAGATAAAGCATGGTCTACATCAGTAATCTTTTTCCTTGTGAAATTTGGAATGATTTGTGTTTGAACTTCAGGTAGATTATCAAGATGAATGAAAATGCCAAATGAACAAATATATCTCAGATGCAAACTATCAACTAGAAACTTACCTTTGACAAAGTCAATACCAATAGGAAGAGCCCTTTCAGGTTCCTGACTTAGTAAATAATACTTTATGGTTTCAAATACATTGCCATCTGCCCGGGCTGTTTCAGCCAACTGAGTGCATTCTTCTGCAGGGGGTAGATTGCACTAAAAAAATAATTTGTTGAAAGACAATGTTACTAAAATTCACATGGATAAAAGCCATAGTATAAATGACAATTATTGCTACATTCTCTGTCTGTTTCACCTATTAAAGTTGCCCCAAATATACGTCAATGCAATTCTTTATAAATGAAATTATGTATGGAAATACCTATAAGATCAAAGAATGAAGTGAGGTCATTAGCTTAAAATCAAATGATTTTTACCACACAAAATACTTAAGAAACAAGTAGAACTAAATTTTTCTGATCATAATGCTGTGCTCAGTACTTAATAGTGCAGCTCAGCAAAAGCAAAAATAAAACAAAACAAGCCCACAATGAAGTCAGCTATTCTAGAGTAAATGTATAATAGACATTGTTAAAAGTACATTACATGTAACAAGTACAAAACTACATGATCACACACTCTCTTCTCTACAACTAAAATTAGCCTTTGAGGCAAAAGGACCCTATTCCAAAAAGACTAAACCCATAAAGGTTCTAAAGCTTGACGGTTTCAAATGCACAGCATGGAAAGTCTGCTATACCTATTATACCTGGATTTAAAAGTAAGCATAATAATAATAAAAGGTGATCATCACTGAAATGTCATACTCTAGAATACAAAATTAATTCCTGTTCTATCATGAAATTTCTCAAGTAGGTTAATAATGTGTTTGACTGTGCTTTGATTTTGGTATTTATTATTACCTTAGAAAATTCTCAGAGTTGTTAACAACTTCACAATCACTAGTTTTCTAAAGAACAACTAATAAATTCCTACCAACGATTCTAATCATATCGTTTAGAATGTGTAATGAATACTGGTTGCATTCATGGCCCTATTATTTCCATGAGAAGGAGAAAGGTTGACTCTGCTCTCTAGAGCTTGGCGTCACAGGAAGAGGGGGAGAAAGTGAGTTCTGTTCTGCTGCATAGCAAGGTGGTTGCAGTTAATCACAGTGTATCCTTCAAAACACCTTAAAGAAAGGATTTTAAGTGATTTTTACCTCAACAAAAATAAACATTTGTGGTGGTGGGTGTGGAAGGTCCTCTGATTTGAATTAATATATGTATGTATCAAAATGTCACACTGTGACCTGTAAATACATGATTTTGTTTTGTTGATTTAAATAAGCCAGGATGTATAAACTTAGGTAGGTCATTTCTCCTCCCTATCCCTGCATGATAACACCAGAGCTTCTTGCCTCTGAGACTTAGTTAACATATATTTAAACACTATACAATGCATATCAAGACAAGAGTCCTAGTGCCTCTTTCCACATGCATCTTTAACTAAGAGTTTCTACTGGTGTCTACAAAAATGAAACACAGATAACTTTTATTTATTTTTATTTCAAAGATTTTGCTTTTCTTTTGATTTTTATTATATTTTTATGTATTTGCTTTGTGTGTATACTTAATGAGGCATAGCACACGTGTGGAGGTCAGAGGGCAAGTTGCATGTAACATTTTACTCCTTCTGCTGTATAGGAAACAGCAATTGAATTCAGTTAATTAGAAATGAGAGGCACCCTTACCCACTGATTCATTTCCATAGTGCCCATAGCAAAATTGAGACAGAAATTCAGATAACAGAAAGTATATAAGGAATAATTGAAAATCCCCAGTAATGTCACAAATTACTGTTGGAACTGAATATTAATCCTTTCATAAATATTTCCATAATAACAGATATGATTTATTCCATAACACATCTATACTTGCCAAGGGACATGCAGGAAAAATGACAAATGGCTTTAGAAATCATGGAATGCAGCCCACAGGTCACCACAGCTTCAGTGTGGCACAGCCCCAAGGACTATGTGTCTGGAGAACTTTATGCTGTTATAAAGTTCTTGCTGCCATCACATCCCTCTTAAGAATTATATGAAAACTCTAAGGGGGCTTCCAGTCCCTCACTGGCAGTATCTCTGGCACTCACAATATCAATGACCACCACCCTTAGAAAACATTTTGAAAAATAGAACTGCTAATGAAGCAAGGTTGAAATGTTATTTCAACTGGCTCAGATGTAAAAAAATCTTAGGGAACAATATAAAGTTCAGACAGGCACTCTTATTAGTTAAGCTAGGGACTATTTATAGTCAGGGAATAAGAACAACGGCAGCAGGGCGGGAGAGGGTATAGGGGACTTTTGGGATAGCATTTGAAATGTAAATGAAGAAAATATCTAATAATAATAATAACAAAAAGAACAATGGCAGCACAGGCTGATGTGACTCTCACTGAGACTGGACTAGTGATGCTTGATTTCTTATACTCAATTTTGCCCTCAGCTTCCCTATATGATTTATTAAGAACTGCTGATGAGTAGATATGCATTTTGAGAATTTAATGTAGGTATGACTGATTTTTATATAAAAGTCTAAATTTGCAATTCTTTTAAGATTCTTACTAGGTTATTTTTAAAGATAAATGATAAAATAATTACTTCTTTCTTTGTAACTGCAAATTGCCACCTGTCAGTAAGAGAAACTGCGTAGCTGGAGACAAGATGACTCCTGAAGCTTGCTGGTCAGCCAGTCTAGACAACCAGTGAGAGCTACTGTCTCATGGATGACCATCTTAGAACAAAAGGTGGGAGCAATAGAGGAAAGTTTCAGATAATGACCTGTGACCTCCTTGTGTACATATGTGTGCATGCATGTACATATATGAGCCCTCACTCACAAACACGCAAAAAGAGCAGTTAATATAGAGTTCTAACTTGTACAGAAATCTCAGACCCAAAGTAGACCCATAAAAGGACTATGGGTTGATCAGACATTTTGGGGATGAAATTCTCATTCCATCTTTAATTTGTGTAGATTCTTTACTTCTCTGTGTGTCCTTTCTTTCTAAAATTTGGGCTTGGATCTAGAAGTAAATAAACATTCTTTCTTTTGGTTATCACTTTTGTTGAATTAACAGGAATTATCAGAAAGCCATTATTTAGTTTTGGGCATGAGTTTCTATTTAAATAAATCAAAAATTACTAAAATCATAGTATTTCATTCCAGGTTAGATCATTACTATATCATTGGCTACCTTCTTGTGAAGGTCATTGATTTCTTCGATGCACCCAGGGTAGAAGGCACAGAGTTTTACTAAGTGGACTTCGCTACCAGGCGTCATCAAGAGAAGATCAGCTGCCAGGTTCCTGTTTGTATAACAAGGGGGAAAACTCCATTGAGTCAATGATCCAAAAATAGATCCAAAAATGGTTCAAAAAAAGGAGACACACTCTACCACCCTGACTTATCCATCTACAATGCTTATTTGGTTATTTATATCACACCATTCCAAGTATGGGTTGCAGAAAGCACAAAAGTTTTCAAATGCCAAATCTGTGTAACTTAAGTTCCTAAACTATAGCATTCAATTTTATCATTAGAGAAGAATCTTCTACCAGACTAAACAGTTGTAAATAGGATTTTGGAGAAAATGCTAAGGTAAAGTGAAGGCTAACAGACTTAACCTCTTTGTCATTCTTCTCAATAGAAGGAAGTTCTATGAGCCTTCACTCTGACATTAGCTATTTCAACTCTTTGGACTAATGTTGTTTTGCTTGTTTTTCCTTTAAGGTTTAGGAAGAAATTGAAGTAAGAAATATAGTTGCTAAATATTTTAAAAGCTTAGAACTAGTGTAATAAATTGCTTACAATGCCGGGCATGGATGCGCATGCCTTTGATGCACTCGGGAGGCAGAGGCAGGCGGATTTCTGAGTTCGAGGCCAGCCTGGTCTACAAAGTGAGTTCCAGGACAGCCAGGGCTACACAGAGAAACCCTGTCTTGAAAAACAAAAACAAACAAAAAAAACAAAACAAAAAAATTGCTTACAAGAATAAAATGACATGGACTTCATAACATTGTGAAAAAAGATGTGAGGAGCTTTTTTCAAAGCAGTAGGGGAATATTTTGTCTCAAGTATTATAACTCATAAAACACTAAATTTCAAGTGGCTCAAGATTACATATGTATATTTTGTGTGTCTTTAGAACAGATAATATATTAAAAGATAGTATATAGAGCTGTAAACCCAGGACTCGTAAATTAGAGCATTTGATCATTTATATGATCAATTAATTTTTAAATATATAAGACATGCTTTGAAAAATATAAAGAATACAGAATAAATATAGAGATCATTTGCAACCATTGTTGTCAAATCCAAACTTTTAGTAAAGACACATGCCAACTACCCCCACCCCTAGATAAAAAAAAAAACAGTAGCAATTTGAGTTAGGATTATCATCAAATTTTTAGAATTAAAAATCATTTTAGAAGTGTTTTACAAAATTTTACATAAAATATTTCAACTACAATAATTTTTCTTTTGTTTCTCCCTAGCCAATCACTAATTCAATAAAATATCATTATATCAGCTTAAATTCCCTATACTATTATTACTATTAATCAGGTAAGTTTTTAAAACTCCAAATTAAAGTAGTTTACCTATTCTTTTTAGGAGGTATAAATTACTGTTCTTTCTAATAACAAGATTAATAGTGTGCGTGGTATGTGTGTGTGTGCTATGTGTATGGTCGTGTGTGTGTGGTGTGTGCGTGGTGTATATGGTGTGTGTATGTGGTGTGTGTGTGGTGTGTGTTTGTGTGGTGTGTGTGTGTGTGGTGTGTATGGTGTGTGTGTGTATGTGGTGTGTATGGTGTGTGTGTGTATGTGGTGTGTATGTGTGATGTGTGTGTGTGGTGTGTGTCTGTGTGTGGTATGTGTGTGGTACATGTATGTGTGGTATGTATGTATGTCTGTGCGTGTACATAGTCTTTCCATCATGGAATTGAACTCAGCTCATCATATTTATACAAGCCTTTTTATCTGCTGAGTCATATTCCCACTCCTAATAATATTTTTAAATTAATGTACTTGAGGATACAAGATTGCATTCTGATTTTATTCTTTGAAAACAACTATACTAAAACTATATTAAAATTCCCAACAACTGCAAATAAAGTCTCACTTGTCCCTACAAACTACATCCTGATATAGAAAGAAAATTATTAAGAGTTGCCAATTATATTCATGTTTTATTTCACTGTTTCTTCAAAACTGAGTCCATTATTGTGTACTCAATAACAAAACAGAGGCCACCTAAACCATCTGAATTTCCTTTTCATTATTATAATGTGGTATATTTTGCTTAGCAGAGTTAGTTAACTTTTAGCATTGTACAGAGCCATAGTTAGTACAACTCTTTTCTGTACAACTTTTAAGTATTAAGCCATACAGTTAAGCTATAAAAACTATTTGTATTGTTCTATGCTTAGGTGCTTTACAGTAACATGTTAATAAGAACAAAACTAGCCAGTACCTGTATACAACAGATGGGAAGCTGGAGAGAAGACATTGAATGTGAGTATCAGACAAACATCATAAATACCACAAACAAACAAAACTGCACTGGTAAATGTAAAATACATGAACCACTTAACTGTTTTCATTTATGAAATAATGACGAGCTTCCTTAAACTAAATAATTTTTAATTTTTAATGGTAGGATTCCAATAGCTATATATGAATTTCTTGTGAAAATTATCATACTTCGTAGAGTAATTTTTGGCATTTGCAAAGGAGGTATGCCTGGAGGAGTTGCCAGGTGAGGGAAGTGTGACTTTATTAGAAGAAAGAATGACAGATATTAGCTGCTTGAAATAATTTGAACACATGGATAAAACAATAATGGCTAGCAATTAGCAACCATTTTATCTTTACTTTTTTCTCTTTTCAAATATATAGTTTTACTTTTTGAAATTAGAATTGCATTATTTATACCTTTTCCTCAATATGATCCTCCCATGAATCCCTTCCCTCTCTCAAACTCATGCCCTCTTTTTGTTTCTTGTTACATGGATACATCTATAATTCTTTTTAAAATTTTATTCTAATTAGGTATTTTCTTCATTTACATTTCCAATGCTATCTCAAAAGTCCCCTATACCCCCCCCACTCCTCTACCCACCCACTCCCTCTTCTTGGCCCTGGCATTCCCCTGTACTTAGGCATATAAAGTTTGCAAGACCAATGGGCCTCTCTTTCCACTGATGGCCGACTAGACCACCTTCTGATTCATATGCAGCTAGAGACATGAGCTCTGGGGGGTACCGGTTAGTTCATATTGTTGTTCCACATATAGAGTTGCAGACCCCTTTAGCTCCTTGGGTACTTTCTCTAGCTCCTCCATTGGGGACCCTGTGATCCATTCAATAGCTGACTGTGAGCATCCACTTCTGTGTTTGCTAGGCCCCGGCATAGCCTCACAAGAGACAGCTATATCTGGGTCCTTTCAGCAAAATCTTGCTAATGTATGCAATGGTGTCAGTGTTTGGAGGCTGATTATGGGATGGATCCCTGGGTATGGCAGTCTCTAGATGGTGCATCCTTTCGTCTCAGCTCCAAACTTTGTCTCCTTGTAACTCCTTCCATGGGTGTTTTATCTATAATTCTTAATTCACATATACAACCTTCTCCATATATATAAGGTTACACACATACACACACACACACACCCGTATCACATATCTATCTATCTATCTATCTATCTATCTATCTATCTATCTATCTATCTATCTATCTACCTATCTATCTACATATATGTATATCTACATATATGTGTGTATATATAATCACATATATGTAGATATACATATATATATAATACATACACATATGCATGCATATATATGCATATATATATATACTCTTTAAAAATATTTCATATTTCATTCAGCTTAGATGATAGCTATGAGCATGGATTCAGCTACATTTTTAAAGAGATGATTTGGGTTACATTTTGAACTTTTTGATCGGCCAAGATAAAACAACTACATAGTTGATTGCTGTAGGTTTTTGAGAAGGATGGGAGTCATTTGAGACTCTCAGAGGACAGCTGATATTGGAAACATCTGAGCCTATCGCAGGGTACCACTATATTTTGTTAGTGAAGAGTGCTCCTAAATCACTATAAGACATGAGCAACTAGAATAATGATAATAATAGTTTACTCTCAAATTCCAAGATCTGGAAAAGAGTAGAATGTTTCAACACGGCAGTGATTCACTTTAGTAGTTAAGGTCACATACTTAAGTACTTGTTACTTTGGATCATGATCCAGTGCGTCTTCTGACAAAGCAGTATCTGCTTCACAGGATCCAGTAGTTCATGACATATAAAGTATTTGAATTATTGGTAGGCACCCAGTAAGAGGTTCAAACTTGTTAGCTGCATCCAAGTCATCAGCATCACCACCACCATCACCATCATCATCACCACCATCATCGCATGCTATAGTGACCAACAAAGGTCCATCTTCCCAGTCTGTTCACATGAGGTGTGGATTAGGAAGAGGCCAATATCCTCATTAGAAAGTTTAGAATCTTCTCAGGATTTATGTATTTTGGAGAAAGATAAGTAAAATTTTGAAGACTTGTATTTACTTTTCAATTTTATGTGAAGGTTTGTGCTTAAATGTAAGTATGTATACCATGTATGTACAGGTGCTCACAAAGACCAGAAGGGGGCATTGGAGGTAGAGTTAAAGGTAGTTTTAAGCTTTCTGACATGTGATTTGGCCACTGAACCAATGTCCTCTGTATGAGAAACAAATACTTATAACTGCTAGGTCATCTCTCTAACTTCAAACAAAACAAAACAAAACACTCTGTAGTCAATGTTTGTCAATAAGTAGCTATTGAGTGACAGCTGAAAGTGCCTACATAATCACTGGTTGTCTGCCCTTAAGAATGAGGAGATGGAGAACTGAATAAGAATTTTCATTTAACCCCTTGGAAGGTCTACCTCTTGAAAGTACAGAGTCTGAACAAGGATGTCTCTAAGATTTCAGCAAGGTAATTTTGTTTCTTGACCTTGAAGTAAGACAAAAGATATGACAATAATAGGAGGAGATGTGAAAAATGTACCATGTATTGTCTTATGAATATTTTAACATTTGAAGCATTACACAATTATAACCAAGCTACCTCAGAAAGGGTCAGGTTAGATTTCATTACCCTGCCACAGTTTTCTCACAATGATATCTCAAATATATATACATACACAGATAAATGGCACAGATATTATAGATATAAAGTGATATAATCACACATGCTATATTCTTCACATCTTTTCAAAAGCAGTCCATAGTATTCTAAAATGCATGCCACAACTGTGAAATTACTCTTTTGATTAAAAGTTTCTTACCACATTGGAATCATCATGCATTTTGTTGCCAGTAGCTGCAGGGCATAATGCATTGCTGGGGCTGCGGGTTCTCCTAGGACAGTGCCCACAGATACCGCCAGCTCTAGTTCATTCCCACGGATCAGGTATGCCATAGCAAGCTTGTTTGTAGGAAAACAGTTCCTTCAGTTGCACAGATGCCTGGTGGTCATTCTCATTCAAGCTCATAAGCAGATAAACTAACATTACCATAGATACTCATTGTTCTTAAATATATTGAATATAATACTTCAATAAAGAACCTATGCAAAAATAGTTTCAATTTTCAGATGGAAAAATTGATGCTGACTATGGGACATAAAACTTATTAAGCAACTTAGAATTTAAAATCTTATAATTCATTTTCTATAATGCTAGTTAATAGAACCCAATAGCAGTTATGAGAACATGTCATCTAGTCCCCATCATCACAGGAAAACATGAGATCTTAAAAGCTTCTTATAGCCATAGCCGGGCATGGTGGCCCATGCGTTTAATTCCAGCATTCAGGAGGCAAAGGCAGGCGGATTTCTGAGTTTGAGGCCAGACTGGTCTACAAAGAGAGTTCCAGGACAGCCAGGGCTATACAAAGAAACTCTGTCTCGAAAAACCAACCAACCAACCAACCAACCAACCAACCAAACAAACAAACAACCAAACAAACAAACAAACCAGCTTCTTATAGATTATGCAACAGTAGTAAATTATTGCCTATGTTGTTACAAATATTTATCTGGTTAAAAATAGATAAAACATGAAAGCACATAGTGGATAGTATGTATGTGTGATAATTCACCAAGAGACTTGGAGGCATGCAACACTAGATGCCATCTGATCTCCCCCCTCCCCCGCCTCCTCGCCCCTGCCCAGTCAAACACCACAATACATTTAAGAACTCTTCAGCTATATGTATCACGTTGAAGTGTTATACCTCAATATCATCTACAGCAAGATGGCAGCATGCAGCCAACACAGCTCGGCCATCCTGAAAATACCATTCGGCCAGCTCATTTATGACTTTGTGTAAGAGTCTAGAAAGCAAAAGAAAAAAAAAGTATTCAATATTACCTTAGTAATTCTATCATAAATGTGAATTGATGCCATGTTAAAGAAAGAGCCAAAGAGTTCATTTTACACCCTTGTTTTAGATTAAAACCCAATTTAAGGTTGTAGTCAGTAGATCAATCTTTTAGAAAGTATGGTATAAAGCTCTTTCCTGTCTTGGTCTCTCTAAGTGTCAACAGAAAGGCTTGTGTTGTTGTTGGGTCCAGCACAGCCTTGGTGGGGACAGAATGACATGGCCCCTGCTTCTGGTGTGGGCTTCCAGGAGTGTAGATGGCTGCCATTGGCTTAAGGCTTATTTGCATAACAATGTATATATTTTTATGTTCCTCCAAGGAACATCCTCCCTGTTAACATTCATAACTCCATGTTAATCAGAGACAGCATGAGTCTGTGAGACGAGAGTGTAGCTAATTTCTTAGCAATATAGTAAAGGTTGCAACCTACACAACAGCACTTAAGGATGTGGAAAAAGAACTCTAAAAACATGAGTTCAATGTATATATAATTTCTCAACTATGTACAAAATAAGGGTGCAATATGAATTATATGAGCAGCTTATGAATCTAAAGGAACAGAGACAATTACACTATGAGCCAACTTGTCAGAAAGATACTAAGGAGATAAAAATACTTAGGGAGTGGAGATCACAGGAGATCCCACCCAGCTACATTTTTTTGTTTGTGTTTACAAAGGCAGACAGATTCCTGAGTTCAGGGCTAGCCTGGGGAAGAGCTGATTTAGGTCCAGGTGTGGTAGAAATGGCAATTTCAGGATGAGGTCCCACCCAGCTAGCTTATTGTCTATGCTTAACAGTGGCAGGTAGATCTCTAAATTCTTTTGCAATGTTAAAAGAAAATGTGTGCTTGCTGTCTCCTAAGAATTAAGAGGCTGGGATCACAGAATGCTGATTCCTAAGATAATCAAAGGAAATCTGGAGTAAATGACTGAATTGCTGTGGAAAATAAAGGGCTGGCCTTGTGATCTGCAAGAGATGTGCTATTCAGAAAAAATTTTGAGATAGCAAAAGAGAGCTGCTTTGATAACTGTCTTGAGCAGAATAAAAAGAGAGCTGTTTGGAGAGAGAAAGCAGATCAGAGAGAAAGAAAGCAAACCAGAGAAAAAGCAGGCTGGAAAGCTGTCTCCACTAGAGCATAGTGTGGACCAATGATTATTAGACTTCGAGTTGTTAGTTTCACAGCTCCTAGACACCCCTTCCTCAGACACCCTCTCTAAGCTGAGACTGGTCCTTGGCATCTTGTTTGTTATTCTGCATTGAATGATTTGTAAGAGGTATAGGCTGACTTTACAAAAATCAAGGTTGAAATGACAGTGGCGCACGCCTTTAATCTCGGCACTCGGGAGGCAGAGGCAGGTGGATTTCTGAGTTCCAGGCCAGCCTGGTCTACAAAGTGAGTTCCAGGACAGCCAGGGCTATACAGAGAAACCCTGTCTCAAAAAACCAAAAAAAAAAAAAAAGACACTTTTCAAATTTTAGTTAATATCCATAATGTGGCATGTACACATATTTAACATTCCAAGTTTAGAACAACAACAACAACAACAAAAACCAAAGAACACCAGCTAAGACACATAGAGAAGCACGTGTTTGACATTTCACAATTGTTTGCTACAAGGTAGATAGCCTCAAAAAAATGTTCTGGAAAGTAATAGAAACTGATAGAATAGTCATAGGAAAGACAGATAAGCAAAATAATCTAAGGAAAAAGTTGAAAGTCTACAAAATTTTAAGTTGTAACTTTTTGCAAACAAGTATTTGATTTCTTCTTTAAAAATAACACATGGTTTTGTAGGCACTGACGTTTTCAAAAAGGGGCTACCTGGGGGTCTTTGATAGTGTGTATTCTGCTTCTTACAGCAAAGCCACACCCTCTTCCACTTCCTGTTTTGATCTGTTTTTAAAGCAGTTAGGTGTCCCCATTGGTCTCCCTCTGGATGCTCTATGAGTGTGTAGAGGCTGTGTCTACCTGCTCAACAGTTTTCATTCATAGGCATGGATTTTTGTCATGGAACTAGAGGACAGCAGCGGATATATTGAGACTAGACATCAAGTGCTCATTTCAGAAAAGAAGGCCAAACTACCTCACCTTCAACACTTCTAACCGGAAAACAACCATAAAACAATGGTGTGAAACATCACTCACTCATTAAAGTCTTCTTTGTGGATATCATCAGAGTTTGAAGCTCCTTTTGGTGTAGAAACATGGGCATTTTGCATATTTCCCTCACAGGCAGCCTAGAATACAGTTGGAGATTCAATTAATCATTCACTAATACTGAAAATGAAAGAAAATAAAACTTGAGACCTGTGATTCGTGTAATTTATGTCAAATAGTGCAAAGAGTTGTGTGTGAGCTTTGAAACCTGGAGCTGAGAACATAGCAGAACAGGCCAGGACATGACTCGTCGTTAAGACATTCCTGAGGCTACTTAGCCATAAAGATAAAGAGAATGACATGTCTGGACTGGACTGGCGCCTCCCTATCTCCTGCCCTTCTGACCTAAGTTAAATGTTAACCAGATGCTCTGCTGTTACCTTGATCTGCATGTACAGTCTGCTGATGTTTAAATGAACCAATCATGTGAAACTGCGCCAATTCCTCTCCCAGCCCCAGCCCCCTTTCTATAAAAACCCCTAGCTTCCAAGCCTCGTGGTTGAATCCACTGTCTTCTGCGTGAGAAACGTTTTGACCTGGAGCTCCGCCATTAAACTACCTCGTAATTTTACATCAAGATGGTCTGTTAGTGATATTTGGGTGCACGCTGAATCGGGAACAGAGTGGAGGTTTCCCCACTAGGTTCTTTCAATAACCAACATCAGGTTATTTTTGGAAGATGACATATTTACTATCCACCTGTGTGTGTGTGTGTGTGTGTGTATCTATGTGTATGTGTGTGTGTTTATCTATGTGTATCTGTGTGTATGGGTGTCTGTGTGTGTCTGTGTGTATCTGTGTGTGTGTGTGTGTGTGTGTAACTATGTGTATGGGTGTACCTGTGTGTGTGTGTACTGGCATGCAGAACACCACTGATGTCAGTTCCTCGCTTCCACCTTGATTTGAAGTGTACTCTCTAGTTTCTGTCCCTGCACTGTGCTGCACACACTCTAACTTCTTGCTGCTTATCTTGTCTCAGCCTCCTATATTGAAGTAAGAGTGCTTGGATATGTACCACAGCAACCACAGAGCTTTGTGAGAGTGTCAGAGATCCAACACAGGATGTGGGGCTTGTGTAGAAAGCACTTTTAGACACTGGGTTGTCTTGCTGGACCCAGGCTATTTTTTTTTCTAGAAACAGGAACAAAAATGAGACTTTCATACAAAAATTTGTTGCTTGCAAAACATATGGAAAAGAAAGCTAAGGAAAAAAGAAAGACACGGAAGGCCTCATTCTTACTAACTTTTATCTACAGTTAAAAAAAAATCTGAAAACAAATGATTCTTTATTTTTCTGTAAAAAAAAACAAAAAACAAAAATGTGTAGGTGCCATGTGCTGGTGACTCTAAACTAGAAGCCAGTCCCAGGCTGCCCGCCAGGGCACAGCCTGACTCGTCTCTCTTACATGGTTAAGGCATCTTTCTTTTCCTTTCTGAAAAGGGAGTATGCTGCTTTGTTTCCAGTTTCGGTTAACTGAGAGGAGCAAACTCTGTTCAGCTTGGTCACTGTGGCCAAGACAGGTGGGCTGCTTAGTGTCACCCCCTTCCCAGGCCCTCTGCCCATGCCAGGCTATTGTTTTAAACAAATTATACTTAAACCATGTTTGAAGTTTATAGTATATCTTGTAAACAACCTTAGAATGTTTTTTATAAGGAGACATTAACGACACTGTGAGAATTTACATAAATTGTCAAGTGACTGTAACAAGAAATAGTTGGTCAAACTTTAAGTGAGATGTTTAGAGCTCATAGACAGTTGTCAGCTGAGACACCCTTGTTTGAATAAAAAGCCTAGAATAAATTCAATGTGAACACACTAGGAATATTGAGGCAGAAGCCTGGGAAAGTGAGCTGAGCACAAGAAGCCATCTGTGATTGTCCATCCCAGGATGGACATGGACCAACATGACTTCCTCCATTCCTCATAGCCACCCACCGATATATTACCCAGCATGCTTAGGTGACTGTACCTGTGCAACAAGCAGTGCTTCTTTAAGCTGACCCCTGGACACAAAAAAATTGACGAGCTTTTTCACATCCCCAGTGGCTATACAGTATGGAATGACTTCATCCTTATCTTCCTGGATTAACTGGTCAGCTCTCCTAAAGAGATAAGGACAACCTTTATTATGCTACATTTAATTAAAATGTTAGTTTTAACATTTGTCAACTGGACTGATATTTTAAAAAACATGTCTAAACTTTTTAGGTTTTATAAAGACTTAAGTATATTTGAAAGGTAGATCATATATAGAATGCAAATAAAAGCTCTATAAAATACTTTATTGATTTTCTTTTGAAACACTTTAAGTCAGTCTATCTATCTATCTATCTATCTATCTATCTATCTATCTATGCATCTATCATCTACCTATTTAGTCACTTACCTATCTATTTAGAGAAAAGGTTATATGTAACTCAATCTAATCTTGAACTCACTATATAGCTGAGAATAAGCCTGAATATATGTTCCTTCTAGTTCCATGTCCAGACTGCTGGGGCTTCAGACATGCTCAATTTATAGTACTCCAGAGATCAACCCTAGGGCTTTGTGCATTATGGGAAACCACTCTAACAACTGAGTAACATTTAAGAAATACAAGAAAAAGCCAGCTTATTGGTTTTTGAAGATAAATATAGTTGGAAATATTTTCTGCTTTGCAATCTGCCTATTCATTTCTCCCTGTCCTATTCAACTCATTCCAACCTTGCTTCATCTATTAAGTACCCGAAGCTTTTGACTTTTTAAAAACTTTTACTAAGAAAAATAATATCCTTATATGGTCCAAATATTTTGTATGGGCTAAATAAGTAATAGTACCTATTTTATATTGCTATGAAAATAACAAGGAAATATTCAGCCCAAGCACCTTAAAGAGAGCTCAGGATAGTTTGTGTTACTTAACTCAACCATTCCTAAGGTTTGTTGGTACTTTTCTTTTGAAATATCAGTCAAGAGCCAAAACATCTGTCCATTTATTTTCAAGCCTAAAGCCAAGAAATATTTAAGCAATCTCTAGTGTCTATTACTAAAGCCAGCTCATTTTAACAGTTAAGTATGTCCGAGCTGCCAGCCTGTCTTCTTCCTCATCGCTGTGTAAGGCTCCAGTGCTAAGTATGTCAGAGCGGTCAGCCTGTCTTCTTCTTCCCCATCACTTCTACCCTATTGCTTCTTCCAATGCAGCTCTGCTGCCACTCCTTCAGTGGAGAAGGAGCAGATGCCATCTGCTGCTCTCCTATCTGCTGCTGACCTTCTTCAGTCAGCCATATTCTTCATCTTTTGTGAATTTTCAATATGAATACTTGATCTGGTCACTTTCTACCCTATTTAAAATCCATTAATGTCTTCTGTTGCTCTTAGGATCAAGACAAAAACCTTAAATGTTCAAAAGGTTGAGAACAGTTAAGGCTTGCTTCCTTTCCACTCCGACTAGGCACTGACCCCTGAGACTCTATACTCCAACTACAGCATTCTTTAGTTCCTTTTCTCTAGTGACTAGTCTTCAAACACTTTTTCTAGTGCCCTCTTTTACTTTCTGTTGATTTGTAATTAGACAAGTGTAAATCTATGCCAGCTGTCTTCTTTTACAATATATTTGAAGGTTGCTAACCTTTATCTTATAGACTGACCATTAAAAACACTGTATTTAAAACTAATGTGATAACAGATGTTACAAAAGTACACTGATAAGCACGAAGGATCAAATACTGTTTAGTTTTACCTGCGATTATCAATGAATGAGTGACAATACCTTGGTCCTAAACAACTGAAGTTTACATTGAGGCAAAGCCGTGTTTTATAGGATAAGTCACTATTAACTTGAGTTTATTAAGCATTCATGGGAATAGTATCATTAATAAGTGAGATCCTTCATATAGAAAGGCTATGGCATTCTGGGAGCTTTGAAGGCTCAGACTTATCCATTTTTTGGAAGACAGGGTTGTTAGTCAACAGTCGATACTATCCCATGGCAGACTGTACACATCCTTATAGTCTTCATGCTTAGCCTTTATTAATCTTAACTATATACATGATTAGCCACAGAGTTTTTTCTAAGCCTATCTAAAAAGAAAAATACTCTCACATTTCTCTTTATAATAGCAAAAGAAGGGTAACTAATAGTACTGTAAGGCTTAGCACAGGGATTAACATGCACCAGGTATAAAATAAGCGGTTGCTCAGTGGCAGATCAGATAGACTGTGTTCTGAGGATAAATGTGCTCTGAAAAGGATACACTGAACTCCTAACGTGTGGAACCTTTGAATGCAATCTTATAATGAAATACAATATTTCCCTATGTACCTTACTAAATTAATAGGGGATTGTACCCTATAAAAGGTTAGCCTAAACTCAAGCATGAATACATTTTTAAGCAAAATATGTATTTGGCAATAAGACAAAGTGGATGAAGCCAGTGAGAGCAGTTATATGTTGTTAGCTAGCAGATGCTGAAGACTGTGGAAGCCACCAGAAAATCTCCCTTAGAACCTCCACTGTTTTACTGCCAATGAGCTGATCGGATGTTTGACATCAAGAATTGTGAGATAATATACAATTATACATTGGGTAATTTGCTGGACTTTGTTTTTTTCCATTAATAAGGAGAAACTGATAAACAGAATACCCAAACGCTTTGTAACCAAGTCATCTAATTATTAAAGTTGCAGATACAAAATCATTTTACTATTTAATATAACATAGATATAAGAAACATTAAGAACTTGTGATATATTTATATACTCATCCTATGTCAACATATAACTTTAAGTCATCTTTTGGACACATGCTTTGGACATGGACTGTCGGCTTTACCTCTGCATTAACTTTCTCCAGTATTTCACAGAAACCCCAGGTGCAACTGATAGGGCTTTGTCCCACTACAAAATTGAACAAAGAACAGAAATACACATATTGAGATAGCATTACACAATTCTAAGCAGACCTCTTAGGATTTGTGTTAATAATAAATAATTTTCAAAATTATTAAATTATTAGGAATATACTTGTAAACTATTCAGGACAGTCCAAAGGGAACAAATACCAACTTATGCAAAATAAAAAAATGAAATTGTATAATTTCTGAGAAAATCTAATTATAAAGTTAGAAAGAGGAATAGTTTTTGTTGAATAAATGCCATGATTTTATCATTTTATTTGTTGTATAAATTTTTTTTACCATCATCACTTCCTTTAAATGAAAACCTGTCATTTGTAACCTGGACAGCATATGAAGAAGCTCATTATTAAACCAACACTTTGTTACTGCAAATATGGGTTTGAGGTCGAATAAAGTACTGGAAGAGAAAAATTTTAAGAAATCACTGCATAAATAAAAACTTTGTTTTATATAATCCTTTTCAAAACACTAGGATTTATAGTGCAATTAAGGCTATAAGACTGGTAATTAACTTAATGACTATAAGGTAAATTTTAAATAAATAATATATTTATTTTTATTTGTATGTATACATTTTCATGTATGCTGGTATGTATGATATGCTAAATTTTAAATGAATCATTTTTTAAAGTGAATATTTAAATCATGTTACTAAAAAGGTACCTTAAATATGTTTTTACTTTTAAAAAAAGTCTTTATTGTATGGGGAATGGAAGGATAAAAGTTGAAGTGTAGATGAACTTTGAATTCACTAAGCTGTTTCAATTAAAAATAAACAAAACAGAAAAACCCAAAAACCCTTGTAAGTTCAAAGGTCAAATGCTCCCTTAATCCCTTAGTGTCACGTTATTGTCGTGGAGCGTGTAAGGGGGGATGACAAGGACTTATAAGCACTCAGACTCTTGAAGAATCCAAGAAGAATTTCAGGGATTGTCAAGCTTATTAGAACGTGTACAGCAAACCAACCATACAAATTCATAGATAGATTCCCAACTGAGAATGTGTTAAGAGAGTTTAAGAGGACATATATTCAAATAGAAGTAAACCCCCATGAAAAATTTCACCATTCTCCCCACATTTGTCACTTTTCAGGCTCTGTTGAAAAATTAAAATTTAATCAAATTATCACTATGAGAGGAGAAAAAATTTTAGTACTTTAAATACTTTTAAGTACCTTTTTAGTAATCCAGGGTATTTTATTATTTTGGTTCAATCTGTAAATCACTGTTTAACTATAAGTGAATCAAGAGTTATAAAAAAGTGGGCTAAGTTGCATTTTGATATTCTTTGACCAATTTCATGTTTAATTTTTACTAATGTTCTTTATATGTTTCTGTGTTTTTGATAGATTTTTATTTACGGGTCTATGTATGTAAGTGTTGGGCACGTGACTGTGGGTGCCCATAGAAGCCAGAAGAAGGGGTCAGATCCCCTGGAGCTGGAGCTATGGGTGGTTGTGAGCATGAGGTAATCAAACTCGAGTGCTCTGGGAGAGAAGCAAACATGCCAAACCATTGAGCCCTCTCCAGGCCCAGTGCATGGGTTCTTAATAAACATGTCAGTAACCTAGAGGCTCTTAAAAAGGGATAAAGTGTTGTATTCTTGCCACCGTAACTTTTATTTTGTTGTGATAGAGCAGTAACTTGTCCTCATCTAAACACATTTTTTTTTAAAAGAAGGTAAAAGACAATGAACTTTCATAACCATGTAACCAGTTCCCAGGTCCGAGAATAGAAGCCCCTGCTCTCTCCATATTTCATTTCAGTCAGTACCCACCTGTCAAGGGAAGGCTATTTTCTAAATTGTATTTATACATAGCACTCTAAGCTTTTGTGAAATCTGTGCTTGTTACTTTAGTCTTCTTTAGAAATTATGAAAGTCCCTGTCATGTGGTTGAATAAGTCTCATTGTGAGAAGCAGAAGAGATCCTGCTCTGAGCATTTGAGCCAGCTCATGCACATTAAAAATCTTGGAAACAATTTTCTGACTTCAGCATAGATGAGAATATCCAGGATGGCTAATAAAAGCCGGTATGGATGGCTGAACTGCACACCAGAGTTTATGATTTGTAGGTCTGGCATGGGACATAGGTATTCCTAAGTGGGGCTTCTGTGTTAGCCTGGAGACCCCACTTTACTGGTTCTGTGGGGTATACACCTGACATGAAGGGATTTTATGTGGCAGAGAAGGGATTTTATGTGGCAGAGTTAACGTCTACATGGAATTAGTCCTTCCCGTGTGGGCTGCTATGTTAGACACACTACTTTTCCTTGAATAGCACACTACCTCTCCAAGTTCGACCATGAGTTCACAGTATCTCTGTATTTGTCCTAATCTCAGGTGGATTTCAGCAGCTTCCTTCAGTTTTTTCTCCTTAGTAGGTGCGCCAACACCACCACCAAATTTAGACATCTTGATTGTCGTTAGTTCTTGGGCTTCTGACTGAAAAAAAATTATAAGTGTAGAAATGAGTAGAAGAACAGATACTCTTAAAGCAGGCACTATTGAAAGTTAAATGTTTGAATGGGATATATCTTTTAAAAGGATTTACTTATTTAGTATACAGTATTCTGCATGCATGTATGCCTGCACACCAGAAGAGGGCACCAGATTTCAATTTAGATGGTCATGAGCCACTGTGTGGTTGCTGAGTGAACTCAGGACCTCTGGAAGACCAGCCAGTGGTCTTAACTCTGAGTCATTTCTCCGTCCTCTAAATGTGATACGTGTGATACTTTTTATCTGTAGGATATAATGTTTTGATCAGTTCATGGAGTAAGCACTTTGGAAGCAGTCTGTCTCATTGTCCCAGAATATCTACATTTACATACATAATACATACATTTGAGAGAAAGAATTGAAGTCCCATTCTTATTCTTACTGTCCTTACCCTTTCTCATTGTAGGATATTTAGAATTCCAGAGGCCAACGGTGCTGGGATACAACTGGTTGGATATATAAAAATGCTCTCCAATCTCCCATATTGTAAGTGTGCTTCTAAAATAATTGTCGGGCATTTGTGACTTTAGAATTCTCTTTTTATGAAGGTAATCATCAAATCTTATTCTTAGTATTATTTTCTTGCTGTTTGAACTATTTATATTTTATTAAAATATATAAACTGTTGCTTTTTGATTTTTAACTCCCAGGGTCTATTTTATTGTTGATGAAGTATATTCTCTTAGACATAAGGTAACTAAAAGTCACAGAGTTCATAGGCTACAATCACCTGAGGTCACAGGGTAAAGATAAAACTTTTCATGGGGTCCAAATTCAACTTGCAGACTCCTGGAATTCAATCTAATAGAATCCATGGCCACCTTAACCTCTTCTTAAATCATTCATATTTTCCAGTATTGGTCTCACTATTTTATCTTTTCTGTGTTTATTTCAGCCTACCAGCAGTTTTCCTTTAGTAGATAAAACCCGGAAATTGTGGTTTGAGTATAACGCACTTGTGCGCTGTATAGAACTTACCGTTCTAAATTTGATCAGGTGCTTCAAATGCATCATTCCTTTGCAGTAGTTCTGAGGGAGCAAGCTGTCATCTTGTCCTTTAATCACGGACACCAAGTTCCACAAGTTGTCACTGCCACCTGGAGGCTGGAAGGAGGTACTGAGTAATCAAAAACAATGGCACAGAAAAGAAATTCTCCTAGTACTTTATCTCTTCAGTGGTATCATACCGTACAGTTCTCTGATTTTTTTTTTTTTAAAAAAAAGTAACAGCAATCTAAAAGCACATTCTCATTTATTTTCTTCTGGATTCAGATCTGCTCTCTAATATTGTGCAGATAATGTTAAAATTCATGTACTGAGCTGGGATGGGTAGTGTAAGCAGGAAACAGCTTAAAGATAAGAGTTGTGGTGGCTCATGACGGCTAATGAGATGGCAGAAGAAGTATAATTCCTATAGTACTTACTGATAAACATTCTGAAAACAATCTTAGCTTTTTCACCCGAGGGTTGCACGTTAGCTTTTCGACTTCTTGTTTAATGTCTCTTGACACTTTGCCACAGAGTAGAGGAAGAGAGTCCTGTCGTATCGCACTATCTGATGAAAAGATACGGTTCACTGAGGACGGTTACTCAGGAAATATTATTTAAAGATAAGATCAAGTACATGCACATATTCAATACCAGTGTTTCCGATAATTTCGTCCCAAGATCTGTCTGCCAGAATATTTATTTGTAAAGGGATGATTAAAGGTATTAATGACCAGAGTCTCACTGTAGAATCTCGGGAGCAGGAAGCCATCGTGAAGGGACGACTTGGATGGCAAGTTAAACCTGGTGGGGGAAAAAAAAAAACAAGCCTGTTTTAACCGAAATAAGCCTAGGAAATGCTTCTTTTAGAAAATATGTACTTTTTTATTAAACTATGACAAAATTGAAGTTATGAAGGAATGTGAGTAACTCAGAGGCTCTCTGAGCCCAGTTTCTACTTGTATCTAATTAATACAAGAAGGTAATATATTGCTTAGCGTATTATGTAAATATAGTTAGAAATGTATGAGTATGAGAAAACAAAATTTCATCTGGTTAGGCAGTAAGTATATTGTAATTCCATTAGGGTTCATGAAATCTATAAATTAACAGATGAATAAATGAAAGTTCAGGTTTCAAAATGAAAAGACCTTTAACTTCAGACAACAGAAAATGGTGTGTATATATATATATATATACACACACACACACATATGTGTGTGTGTGCTATAGCTTTCCACCCCTCAACACTCCTTACTGCCCAGTGTGTGCTATAGCTTTCCACCCCTCAACACTCCTTACTGCCCAGATTCAGATATATTCTTCTGTAGTGATTGTTTTATATGTACATATGTGTGTTTGTATACACATGTAACCTACTGATGCTATTTTGTGTTGCCCGTATATACATGTGTTTAGGGCTGACCATTAGAGATTGGATGACTGACTGTATATTCATCTTTGGAACAAAACCCTGACTCTCTTCCTCTCAGCAGTCAGCCTGCCTGCAGTTCTTCACCCAGGGGCAGGGCTTTACAAGCTCAAATAGAAGACCTTTGAAGGAAAGCACACAGTTGTAAATGCATGCATTTGGTCCTTTTTCTCTAGGACATGTCTACTTACCCACTGCAAGGCTTAAGAATAACAGAAAATATAAACACAAATGGGCAATTTGCTTTCCATCACACGCTTAATTGAACTAACAATTGTTATATTCAGGAAACAAACATTGCCCGCAATCCCCCCAAATAAGATAATGGTTAAATAAATTCTATCAGCACTATTGTTAGTTCCATGACCTGGAGAGTAGGGGAACTGACAGGATCCAACCTGCATATATGTACCTGCCACACATACATGTAACAGAAACTCAATTCCTGTAGAATGAGTTCCATATGCTAATTAACCCCCTCATCTGAATAATCCCTAGCATCTTCTTTGGCTATGTTGCGGTGACTCTAACAGGTTTACAAAAAATAAACACGTGTTTACTCCATTGTGGAAAAAAAAATGTCATTTCAAGATAAAATACTGTGGCTGACTTAAAATATTGCATTGTTCAAAAAAATAAGCATCATAATGACATCAAAATTACAAGTACATGGAAAAGAGTTTACCATAAATGTCTGCACCGTGATCATACACAGTATCTAGGCAAACTCCTCCTCGAGTATCCCACACTTTGATAGTATAGTCCCAGCTTCCAGAGATTAGTAGGTATGGAATCTCAGTATTCCACATTAACCCCCTCACAGGTGCGGTGTGTCCATTAAGAGTGTTTATGCAAGCATCTTGAGTATAATCCCAGATTCGAACAGAGCTGAAAGACAATTTTATGTCTAAATTATAACTAATCCAAAATGTTAACATTGTGTCAATGGAACACAACTTTTTGTTTGTTTTATTTATTTATTTTTTTAGCGTGTTTAAAAAGCATTTTTATGGAGCTGGACAGAAGGTTCAGAGTTGTTAAAAGGAAGTACTCTTCTAGAAGATACTGATTCATCTCCTAGCAACCACATGATGGCTCATTGCCACCTGTAACTCCCGCTCTAAGTGATCTGGTGCCCTCTTCTGGCCTCCTTGGGTACCAAACACGCACACAGTGCACAGATGCAAGCAAAGCACCCACTCATGGAAAACAATACAATTTTTAAAAAAGCGTTTTATGTCTCATACACGTGAATTTTCTTACAGCAGACATAAAGGAGATCTATTAGGTCTATCTATTCCCAAATGTTTTTTCTTAATTTTACTGATATTTTATTACCGATAGAAAATATACAGGAGAACACCAGGGCCAAGAAATAGGAGTGGGTGGGTAGGGGAGCAGGGCGGGAGGTGGGTATAGGGAACTTTCGGGATAGCATTTGAAATGTAAATAAAGAAAATATCTAATAAAAAAGAAAACAGAAGAAAATAAATGAAAATATAGTGTTTCAGAAAATTTATTTTTGGTATTTTTTCATAGTATTTTTATGTATTTGTTTTGGGTTTTCTTTTGTTTTCATTTGGCTTTGAGAGATAGGAAAGAGAGAGAGAGAGGGAGGGAGGGAGGGAGGGAGAGAGGGAGAGAGGGAGGGAGGGAGGGAGAGAGAGAGAGAGAGAGAGAGAGAGAGAACATGAAGTTGGAAGATAGGGAAGATGGCTAAAGAAGCTGGAGAAGGCAAATGATCAAAATGTATCCCATGAAAGATTTTAAGTCAAAAGAAAGAAAATAAAATGTTTCAGGATGTATATAAATAAATACGTACAAAAGGGGTTTAATATGAATTGCTACATTTATAAAGACTAACTAGCATATTGAGGATATATTGCTTTACGTGTGGGAGACACATTCAAGATGTATAAATGTCATCTATGCTAATGATGACTACTATGGGAATACCAAGCTAAATTTAGTAAAGACTTATAATTGCATCATAAATCAGTAAAATGATGATTGTAAAGAATACATCTCAGACAATTATAAGATGATACTATTTTTCATGCAGAATAAAATTTAGTATTAAAGTTTATGTGGAAAGATTGGAATAATCTTATCAATGAGAATATATTCAACTTCATACAATAATCATACTGAAAGTCACATTTCAAATAATTTTTTTTTAGTTATTTGGAATTGAACCCAAAAGAGTGAAGGCGAGAATCTCCAGCTATTCAATATAAATCTGGAGGCATTTAGTACTATGACTTGTACAAAGTAAGATTATTTTTAACATAACTTTATCTTCTCTTTAAATAGTGACTAAAGAAACTACATCAAGAAAGAAAATACAAGCGTAAAATTGCAGAAACTCTTGCTAAGAGTAAGAAGTATAAAATTACTCTCATTTCTAATATGTTTTGCTTTATGCCAAGATTTATAGTCAATTTGCATGCCAGTTTTCACAAGAGTACAAATGTTTTCTACATCAAACACCAAAAAGTTATAAATTATCCTAATAAAGATTTGTTTCAGATCTTCTTTTACTTTAAAATCATTTTCTATTAACATTCTTGATAATAAGGAAGAAACAAGCATCTACCTTGAACAAAATAAACAAACAAAAAAAAAATCAGGAATACAGCAGTAGTATAAACCAGATAGGATTTGACTAGGTTTTAATACTTATTTTGTCTTATTAGTTATCTATGCACTAAGCACTTATTTTCTATCTCTCCATAAATAATTTTTTAATACTACACATGCATTTCTGGGAAACTGTAAGTTTATGATTTACAGGACAGGAAAATTAGAATTCAAACATACATACCCATCATCAGAACCACTGCAGAGAATTCCTTCCCTCAGAGGAGACCACTTAACATGGAACACTCTTGCTGTGTGCCCGCTAAACACTTTCAAGGGCTGATTAGAGCTCGTGGCTACATAAAAGACACGGACGTTTTTGTCTTCACAGCCAGTGGCTATCATGTCTCTGAAATGCCACCAATGGAATGTTAAAGTATGACCATCAAAGAGTAATTACTACTAACAATTTTTATAATATGTCACAGTTCTAAAGATGAAAATCTTTCATTTTCTTTCTTTTCTTCTCCCCTGGAAAGAAGCTGGAAAACTTATGGCTGACAAGGACTATTTCAGTAAATCACCTTCACCTTTCCATTCCTCTTTGGTGCCCTTTTCCATCCAGATTAAACTCTACTAGAGGCAAACAAGAATCCCATGGAACTATAAAATAATGTTTTAATATATTCATCATCACAATAAATAAGAGGACAATTCTTTTTGTACCAGATGATCACAACTGAGCTAGGGAAGAAACTGTGGATACTAAGCAAAGCTATGGAAATTATGAATCTGCTAGACACAAGTCTACTTATGGAGTAGCTACTGTAACCAGTATAAAAGCAGGAAATCTCTCCTAGAAAGAAGAAGAAAGTCATACATGTTGGGACTGTATTTTCCTAAGAATATCCTGCTGAACACAACATAAAACATTCAGTAATTTCATGGAGTTTACCCTGGTAGGCACATCCAACAAGGACCAAATTGGCTACAAGTAGCTTAGGATAGCTATGAGTGTGGCCTGAGACAAAATCATAGAGTTACTCAAGACATTATGAGATTTTTTTTACTGCAACTTTCCCTCCCCTTTTTTGGTAACTCAATTGAGCAGTTCTTGTGTAGACTTTGTAGATGACATGACAATGTGTTTGTTTTTTTTTTTTTTTTGACACACACACACACACACACACACATATATATATGTAAAGTCTGGACACCATTGTGACAGGTGGACTTGGTTGCTAACTTGTCACACTTAGGAAGAAGAAACCTCAGTGCAAGGACTACCAGAATCAAACTGTCCCATGGGGCATGTCTATAGGGCATTTTCTTGATCTCTACTTTTTTCAGATGCTGCTGCTTTAATCTTTTCTTACAGTCCAGTCATCATCCTCCTTCCAGTCCACTCTCTGATTGTTCCCCATCCCATTTCTCCTCCCCTGTCTCCAAGAGGAGTCCACCCACCACCCTCACCTTACCAGACCTCTTCATTTCCTTGGGCCTCAAGTCTCTCAAGGGCTAGGTGCATCTTCTTCCATTGAGGCCAGACCAGGCAGTCCTCATTGTATATGTGTTGGGAGTGGGATGGGAGGGGCTCTTGATCGCTAATTGGTGTAACAGAGCCCAGCCCACTGTGTGAGGTACTAATTCTGGGGAGGCGACAGGGTGGCATAAGAAATGCAGCTGAATGCACTCCAGGAAGCAAGCCAGGAAGCAGCTTCTATCCAGGGTCTGATTCCGTTCCTTCCTCCAGTTTCCTGCCCTAACTTTCCTCAGTCATGAACTTGTCAGATGAAATAAACTCCTTCCTCCTCTAGGTGCTTGAAGGCATTGTGTTTATTACCACAAAATAAGGCAAATTAGAACAACAGTGATGAGGGAGAAAACATCAATATGTACCCAATGATGCAATTTATTGTATGTGCTGCAGCACGTTTTATGGGGAAATCAATAGAATTCTGAAGTCATGAAAATGTTTTCTATGGAGTATTTGTTAGCAGGATGTGGAGTTGGAAGGGGTGGTTTGTAGGAGAAAGAGTAAATGGGAAACATAATAAAATATACTGTGCACATGTACAAAGATTTCAAAGAATAAATAAAAAAATTAAAAGTAGGGTCTTTACTGATATCCAGGTAGATATTATCTATGTCCAACCTTAGGTGAAGTGTGACTGGGAACAAAGTTTTAAATAAAGAGGAAAAACATCA